>NC_134789.1:56978500-56988500 GCF_046742065.1 Oratosquilla oratoria | reverse complement strand
TGGATTATTAACTTTATGAGTTTTAATTAGACCATACATGTATGGAAGTGACGGAGATATAGTAACACATTTTTTTATCAGTTCGTCGTTACCTTTTAAAATTGTTTTAAGCTTCTTATTAAATTCACTATTAACATTTTCTAGAGGGTTCTTGTTCAATTTAACATATGTCTCTTCATCACTTAGTAATATTTCCATTTTTTCTAAGTAATCCTTTTTGTTCATGATGACTAAGCAATTACTTTTATCCGCCTTTGTGATGTGTAAATCTTTATCCTTCTTTAAATTATTAAAAGTAGTGAAGAAACGTTTAGGAACACTTGGAGGGCATGGCGTGGATAAAGCATGGTACACAAAACCCTTACAAATATTAATATCTTGATTTGAAACATCACTATATTTTTCCAAATTGCAAAAACTCTTAGCAATATCTACATAGTTCACCTGCTGATTATTGGCAACGAATTTCAAACCATATCCTAGAGCACATTTCGCGTCGTCACTCAAAGGTTTGTCCGATAAATTAAGAACAAAATTAGGGTTGGCATCCTTATTCCAACCACTATTATTAATCAAATGTTTTCAACTTCTTTTTAAGTTTAACATCTACTTTATGGCAAACGAACCTTAATTTAGCATATATGTAATCTAATAATTTCACTTTCCACTGGTTTGGAATAGAATTTTGAAAAACGCCTTTCTTTTCTTTTGTGATATAAAATGATTCCTTCACTTCAATCTTCATAATATCTATATGCTTTTGCAAAATAATGCTTTCAAAATCCTCGAAAGGTTTTTGGCGTAGACTCAACAATCGATTGTTAAGAATAGATTTGGGCATAACTTGTTCGTCTAAACAATTCTTCAGAAATTTAAGGCGAAGCTTCAGTTTATGGGACTTGATAAGAGAAGAGCACAATGAAGAAACAATAGGTGTAAGTCCTGGAGAGTATGAAGAAAATTCTCGGAGATGGCGCGTGGTATCCATTATGCAAAGAAATCACAAAACACACGTGATATGTAACATGGGGACCTCTCCGAGTATCCTTGTCTTCTTATGTATTTATTGTCTCTTTCTGTATGGCTTTTTTTGTACCTTTGAAAATGTCTAAATAGACGAAAACGTTCGGTATCTGTTTTTTCAATTTCCCGGTGGTTTCTGCAAAAACGCATATGTATATATACATATATATATATATATATATATATATATATTGTATATAGAATGTGAAAGAGGAACTTATGATCAATTTAATTTGATTCCAATAATTTCATTAGTTGTTTTAATGTCTAGAATATCAGGAACTTTCTCAACTCAGCTTCCTCACGGGAAGCAAAGGTTGGATACTATAGAAACACGAGGGGAAATAAATTTGTTGTAAATTGAGGAAACGGACTGAGCACGCTGTGCAGTGATTCACCACAATTCACGTGAAGTGTGGATATGCAAAGCAGTTTCTCGGAGTGAAACCCACGTATCATCGAACGCAGCGTTTCTCAACCAGGGTTCCCCGGAACACTAAGTTTCTGCAAAAGGTCCCTAAGGGTTCTGCGAGAACAAGTGAGATAAGCTAATGCACGCGATATTCTTGGTTATTGTAATAATGTAATACAAACCTCCTCCTATCTAATCTATTATTGCAATGAAAATAAAATGAGAAAGATAGTATATATATATATATATATATATATATATATATATATATATATATATATATATATATATATATATATATATTCTTTTTCTTTTTTGCGCAGGGGTTCCTTGGGACATGCAATTTATTTTAAAGGTTCCGCAAGGGTAAAAAGGTTGAGAAACGCTGACCTACCACTGGAAAGGTCAAATGAGGTCATGTGTGATTAGTCAAAATGACATTTTGATAAGTATATCGGAATTGCTGGCAGATATGTATACGTGTTCATTTATATTTTTTCATATTTATTCATGTATTAATTCAATTAACTATTAATCAATTTATTTACTTATTTGCCCACTTATCTATTTATCTATTTATTTACTTATTTATAGACCAACTTAATTACTTATGTTACTTGTTCATTTATGTATTTACCTATTTATTTATCTAACTATATATTATTTTATTTACTATTTCATTTAATCAAATACCTATTTATTCATTTATATATATATATATATATATATATATATATATATATATGTATTGATTAATTCATTTATCTATATTTTTCCTATTTTATCGTTACTTTTATATAAGTCGCTCATAGTTGCAGATGAAATAAACAATTCTTTCTGTGCTTCCTTTCTGAAAGTAGATTGTTTCACCTCTCCTTTAATCATATAAGAGAAAGATAATCACTTTGCTCACTAGTTTGATAGGTAATAGATGTGGAAATAGACTCATCCGCTGGGATTCGAACCCTTGCCTAGGCGGCTTACGTCTTACAAGACAAAGGCCTTACCGATCACGCTATCTCGACCCTACAAAACGAAACGACTTAGTTCACGGCCCAGTCGTTCCGCCGAGGGCACTCGGACAGAACGTGATATGTAATGTATTTCATCAAATCCTTTATGCAGGCTAGTCTTCCGACAAGTGTTTGTATCATTTGACATTTTGGAAATAGACTCATCCGCTGGGATTCGAACCCTTGCCTAGGCGGCTTACATCTTTGTACAGAACATAAGAATGAAGGAGACTGCAAGAGATCATAAGGTCTACACTAGGCAGTTCCATGTCCATTAGTACCTGTCATCTCCATCCATAAGTTTGTTTAACCGTTTATCGATAGTTTCAGCGCTCACTACATTACTAAATCTTTTCCATTCGTTGACCACCCTATTAGTAAACCATTCCTTTCTTAGTTTCTTCTTGAATATAAATTTGGCCAATCAAATCCATTACTGTGACTCCTGTCCTGTTGTCTTAATATGATAACCTTATTTTCATCACCCTTGTTAAAGCCTTTGAACCACTTGAACACCTCTATTAGATCCCCCCGCCCTCTGCGTCTTTCCAGAGAGTGTAAGTTAAGGTACGTAAGCCTCTCCTCATAAAGTAAATTTCTGAGCCCATGTATCATTTTGGTCATTCTCTTCTGTACTGATTCTAGTGAACTAATGTCCATTCTATAGCAATGAAACCTAATGCCCTGTTAGATTTATTCCTGGCGCTAATGCACTGTTTCCTGCATTTAAGGTCAGGACTCACTAGAACTCCCAAGTCTCTCTCGCACTCGGTTTTCTCTAAAAACATGTTATCTAAGCTATATTTGCTTTCGGGGCTGTGCAGTCCTACGTTTGATACGCTGTACTTTGAGGTATTGAAGCCCATTTGTCATTGTACCGACCATATGAACAATTTGTTAAGATCTTCCTGCAGAATCTTGGCGATTCATGTTTAAGTGTCGTCCGGAAACTTACTAACATCAATACTAATCCTATTGTCCAAATCATTTATGTGCATAATGAACAATAAGGGACCCAAAACCGAGCCCCGGGAACTCCGCTAGAAACAACCTCCATTTGGATTTGACACCGTTTATAGTGAGCCGGATATAATATTTTAATATCTTTTGGTTCTGTCAAAGCCCTTTCTTAGTGTATTAAATCAATCGCTGTCAACTGTCATTACTTATGGATATGGATTTGGGCATCACTTGAATTATCTATCGTTCACTTCCAACCTAATGATTTATGTAGAACTTCATTAATCTAGAACAAAGTTGAAATTCAAAAATATATTATATATTCTATTTCGGTATTCCCAAAAGCAGCTCGCAAAGGAAGCAAAGATTTAAATGATTCAGTGGCCTTATTGATAAGAGTCGTATGAAACTTTGTTTAATACATTTGAAATATGAAAACCTGTTCAGATATGAAACATATTCGCGGTAATGTATCCAAACTTATCAGTAAGTTAGTAATAACGCAGAAATTCAAAATCTGTAGTAATAAATATTTCCTGATTTATATATGAAAAATGCTTCGATTGAAAACCGAATTTATCTTAAATTTATGACGTCATGCTATACAGCTCTGCATTTAACTTAATCTCTTTGCTCCTTTGTGCTAGGCGTAGCTAACAGTAAATGAATATGTTCCTGAATCATTTAAAAAAAAAAAAATACTTGGATGATGTACAGGAAAAGCACAGTACTGTATATGATATTGTAATAAGGTGGCTGATATGATAATATATGACAAGACTTTTGTATTATCAATGTTGAGTATTACATTTGCTGATTAATAATTTTACAGAGATCCATTTTATTCATCTTAAAAAACCTCACCGGGTTATAGACTATTACGAATAATTCATATAGAAATTAGGTGCAAAATAGGGCAACAGGCAACTCGACACCAGTCCACCGAATGGGAGCGAGGCGTTAGAAGTTACAATTGTTTTTATTTCAATTCTCAATAATTCTCTTTGCATATCTTTACTCCATGTCAATTCCCGTTGTAATGGCCAAGTACAGAAGTATCCTAGGAAATTGTATGTTAAAAGAAATGTGTCAGATAAGGCTTAAATTCAAATTGGAGTGGGTGATAGTGGTTGGAAAATGAAACTGAATAGCATCACCTGAACCTGAGAAGAACTAGGACGGAAGGATGACGCGAACAGCTTCTGAAGGCAAGACAGACAGATAGCCTTGACCCCTTCAACAAAGTGACACAGTTCATAGATCTTCGTTCAGACGGATACAAGACGATTCTATACACCTTAGACAAGAATTCGTATCATGTCTGGCCCATTGCTAATCAAAACCCTCGCCCCATCCTTCGTTTTCCTCTTTATTTGCATAAAATCACACGGCGCTTGTGACGAAAAAGCTCCATAAAAGACGTCACCGTGTTGTAGGGTATAAAGCAATATGCGCTTGATGACGAAACATTTATACAATATCGACGAAATATTTCGGAACGACATTTCATAAAGGCGAGGAGAATGGAATCAGTACGAATTAGAGAATTGATGAAATACGAATGATTTATGGAACGAAACATGGAAGAGGGGAAAGGCGACATAGAAACGAGAGAAGAAAGGCAGTGAGAGTGAGAGTGAGAGGGTAAGTGAATACGGAAGAGTAGAAGCAATAGAGAATAGAAAAGCAAGCTGAGATTAGAGTGCAAGGATACAAAAAGGAAACAAAAATGTTTGAAGAAAGAATATCATGAATTCCTTTTTATTTGCCTTTTCTAATACAATTGTTATCGTGATTAACAATGACAAATGAAAAGTATATATATATATATATATATATATATATATATATATATATGTACATATACATATATATATATACATATATCTTTATTCAACCACAAACAACTTTTAATTCCATGCCATCGCACTCGAGACTGAAGAATCGCTCGATGGAGACATTGTTGGAAATTGAAAACGTGGACGCAGGATTCGAAATAACCCGTAACAAAGTTACAGTGACTTAAACCAATGCGCTATAAGCGCATTGGTTAAGTCACTGTAACTTTGTTACGGGTTAGCTGGGTTCGAATCCTCGGCTCGACGTTTCAATTTCCAACAAAATGTCTCCATCGAGCGATTCTTCAGTCTCGATTGCGATGGCATGGAATATATTTGTTTGTGGTTGAATAAAGATATCAATTGATCGCTGGAACCATTCATGTAGATGTATATATATATATATATATATTATATATATATATATATTTACATATACATATATATATATATATGTACATATATATATATATATATATATGTATGTACATATAAATATATATGTATATACATATATGTATATGCATATATATATATATATATACACATATGTATATATATAGTGAGAATCAATATCTAGATACTTGATAAAGATGTGAGCTATAGAATCTAAGATGAATGAATAGAAGATAAACAAGCCCTCTCTCTCTTGGGTGTGTGCGCCTGTGTGTGTATGTATGCATGTATGTGTGTGTGTGTGTGTGTGTGTGTGTGTGTGTGTGTGTGTGTGTGTGTGTGTGTGTGTGTGTGTGTGTGTTTGTGTGTGTGTGTATTTACCTTGTATTTACGTAGTTGTATTTTACGGGAAGGGGAGCTATGCTCGTGGTGCCCGTTTTTGTATCTCGCTATATCAAGTTTGTTCTTAAATTCTTATATTGTGTTTGCACACACTATTTTTTCATCCAACTTGCTTCATATATCTATCACTCTGTGAGGGAAGCTGTTCTTTTTCAAATCTCTTCTGTAGTTGTTCTTTTTTAGTTTCATTGCATGTCCTCTTGTTTTTCCTCTGCCCCACTTTAATAAGTCCTCTCTATCAAGGTGTTCTTTTCCTTTCATAATTCTGTAGATGGTTAGTAGGTCCCTTCGTTCTCTTCTTTGTTCCAGTGTCGGCAATTCCAGTTCAGCCAGTCTTTGTTCATATGTCAGGTTCGAAAGTGTTGGGGCCATCTTTGTCGTTGGTCTTTATATTCTTTCTAATATTCTTATATTTTTTTTTGTACTGGGCGACCATATCAACTCTGCATATTCCAGTTTTGGCCTTATCAGTGTTTGTAATATTTTTTAATCATTTCCTTATTCAGGTATTTAAAGGCCACCTTTATTGATCTCAACAAATTGTATGTTTCTCCGACTATTTCATTCATATGATCTGGCGACATGTCTTTAGTGATGATGTGTGTGTGTATGTGTGTGTTCATTCATTCGTTCGTTCGTTCAATTGTCCGTACGTTCATTTCACATTTATTTGGAATATATCATTGAGTGGAATGTAATTTTTTTTCTTGATAAACGACTATAAATCCGATGGCATATACCGAATATGTAGAAAACGGGAGATAATGTTGCTAAACTCATCACGCTTCAGAAACTGATTCGAATGAACGTATTGGACGACGATTTCTTAGTCCCCTATAACGCCTCTACATTCTGAAGATTTCTACAATTTTTATCGTACACCCAGACGATTTTATTCAGTTGGAGAACAGCCTGGTGAGTTTCCATCTACCCAGGATCCAGACTCCGTTTGTTCTGAATCTGACCTTTCAGCCAATTTAGTTTTTTTCACTTAAAATGAGCCACTCGACTTGGAACAGCAACAACATGAACAACAACGTGGTGAACTTTTCCTTGGGGAATAACACTCATAATGTACCGAAGTCGATGTTAATGTAAGTCGAAGTAGAGCAAAGTCCTCATGAAATTCCTTTATCGAAAGAGTATTAGATACTTAGGAACTTGTCAGAGAGAAGAAAATTCCAGAACTTCCTGTGGAAATAAATTGAGAACTAGTCGATTCTAGATGAAAGTCCTAGCAAGAAAGAGTTTAGACGTTTTAAAAACTCTAGTGTTAGATTGAGCAGAAGCTGCTGAGAGTACCAATGGACTAAAGGGCTCAAAATAAAAATTACTCGGGTGATTCCCCGGGAGATGGCCGTTTGCTATAATATATGAAAATGGCTATTTTAGAACCAATTCTTGACAAATTTGTGACGTAATGCACAGTAATTATCATTTCGATAGGTTGGGACAAGCGTCTCATTCCGGCACTGAATTATGTACGTGACTTGAAATTACGTTTATAATGCAGGTAGACATTTGGGACTACATGTATGTACGTATGCGTATATGTATGTATGTATGTATGTATGTATGTATGTATGTATGTATGTATGTATGTATGTATGTATGTATGTATGTATGTATGTATGTATGTATGTGTGTATGTATGTATGTATGCATTTTTATGTATGTATGCATGTATATATGTTTATATGTCTTTATGTATATATATTGTATTATATATCTATATATGTATGCATGTATGTATGATATATGCATATATTTTTGTATGGATACACCTATATGTGCATGTATATTTTACCGGGTACTGCATATGCATTTATGTGCACATGTATACCAAGTGCATACGCTTCATATGTGAGTGTGTGTATGTATGTGTTTGTGTATGTATATATATATATATATATATATATATATACATATATATGTATATATATATATAATATATATATATGTATATATATATATGTATATATATATATATACATATATATATGTATATATATATTTATAACTGTATAAAGAAGTGTTTTAATGGAAGTACATGTGTTCTTGCAGCAAATGTTTTAGACTAATCAAGTCTTTTAAGACATTCACTGAAGCTCTAAAGTGATAAGCAGTGGCCTGAGGGGGAAGGGAGCTAGTGCCGGGCCAGAGAAAAAACAGAGGTTACAGTTAAAAGATAATAAAGATAATGGCCCGCAAGTTTATGAGACTTCGCGTCGAGACAAACGCGCTCTGACACAGCAGCAAGAAAAAGGACCACGGGCGGGAAGCGGAGGAATAGATTCCAAAGGGAAATGAATTAGTGGACTCAGAGGAGGTGGCAGATGTGGTGGTGGTGGTGGTTGTGGTTGTTGCGGTGGTATGGGGGATTTTTTATTTTATTTATTATTTTTTTTTTTTTTTTGCTTATGGTGGTGTTTGTGGGGACTATGGTGGCAGAGGTACTGTTGGTGGTATTATTTGTGTCTACGGTGTTGGCAGTGATGGTGTTAGTGGTAATAGTGGTGGCAGTGGTAGTTGTGAGGAGGACAGAGTAGCTTGAAGCGAGAACGTGAGGTCAAAGCTCAGGTCATCATGAAGAGTTTCTTTCCTTTCTTCTTTAGGAATTTTCGAAAAACGAGGGAGAGTTTCGTGTGAAACAAACGAGGCAACAAGAAAACGAACATGATAATGAAATGGGCGTGAGATCAAAGACGGAAAGAGAGAGAGAGAGAGAGAGAGAGAGAGAGAGAGAGAGAGAGAGAGAGAGAGAGAGAGAGAGAGAGAGAGAGAGAGAGAGAGAGAGAGAGAGTGAAAGACAGAGACAAAAAGACAGATACACAGAGAAACAGAAAGAGACAGCCACACTGAGAAATGACGAATGACATTGCATGAAAAGAAGAGGAACAAGGACAGAAGAGCTGAAGGGACGAGACAGAAGGGAAGGAAAATATATTTGTACAAGGAAATGTCGAATTCCTTTCGAAACAAATTTGGCTGGAACAAAGACAACACAATCAAACGTAACAAGAGAATAATGGAAAAGAAAAGTGCAGCATGCTGGAGGAGGAGGAGGAGGAGGAGGAGGAGGAGGAGGAGGAGGAGGAGGAGGAGGAGGAGGAGGAGGAGGAGGAGGGGCTACCAGTCCTGAGAAAGATGAAGAAAAGCAGAAAATGAGAAAGAAAACGGAATGTGATGAACCACATTCTAGCAAGAAAAAATCATTCTAAGTTCCAGCGAACACGCTATTCCAGTTGTTTTCCAGATGGGTTCCAGATGCTTCCCTTTATTTGATCAGATCTTCCAGGAACAAAAAAGAATAAACACAAAAATCTTGAGGCGCAGTGACAGGGCTGTGGACAATATATCTAAAAAAAAAAAAAACCTATGTAGAATTTATTCTAAGCTGTAATAATATAGAAATATAGAAATGAATAAATAGGTATATGAATAAGTGCATAAACAAACAAATAGATACATAAAAACAAGAAAATAAAACAATAGCTTACTGAATTTAAAAAAATGCAACTGAGGTTACGAACGTGCGTTAAAAATTCATCTCGTCATTGTCCAGTTTCTGAAATGTTCACTTTACAGCCGCAATTCTCACAGCCATTTTTAATCTTTTCTGAACCAAAGGGTAAAAAAAAAAAAAAAAAAAAAAAAAAAAAAAAAAAAAAAAAAAAAAAAAAAAAAAAAAAAAAAAAGGCAAAGGAAAAGTTTCATCGGTTGGCAGTTCTCGTTAGAGTCTTAAAGACTTGTATCAAATCACCTTTGAATCTACGCTTGTTTTGTTTGATATAAACTGGAACAAAACAGAAAGATACCTTCCAAACTAGGTGAATAAGAAGCAAGACGTTTCCCACATAATATACATCTTCTCGTCAGCTGAATAAAATGGCTTGCAGTGTTTCATAAAAAAAAAAAAAAAAAAATCCTGACTAGATGATTGGGGAGGTCGAAGA
>NC_134789.1:56971000-56976000 GCF_046742065.1 Oratosquilla oratoria | reverse complement strand
TAGTGATGTATTTCACTGATATTGTTACGGCATACATCATGTGATTTTATTCAGCTAAAAGACCATCTCCAGTTTGCATGGGAAGAGGAGGACGGCTCTAAGAGGCGTGGGTGACAAGAAGGCAACAGAGGACGGCTTCAAGAACTGCCAAGGAATACGCAAGGGACCCGAGTAATGGGGTTTGCGAGGGCAGTGAGACAGAAGTGAGGTACCACATATAGGGGAGATAAGGGAGTGAGGGGAATGGAAGATACTTGAGGGGAGTCTAAGGGAAGGGAGGGAAGGGAAGGGGTGGGGAGGGGAGTGGAAGGGAGGGGAGGGTAAAGGAGGGTAGGGAAGGGGAGGGGAGGAGAGGGGAGGGTAAGGGAGGGAAGGAGAGGGGAGGGTAAGGGAGGGAAGGAGAGGGGAAGGGGTGGGAGGGGAGGGGGAGGGGAGGGGGAGGAAGGGGAGATGTGCGAAAATGGAATGGAAGAGAAAGAAAGAGAAATTGAGAGGTAAAGGAGGGAAGAGAAAAGAAAGGAAAGTAGACAAGGTAAGGAAAATTAAAGGAAAGGAAGAACTAAAAAAGAACATGGGAGGGGGAAGGAAGAGAGGAGAGGGGAAAGGTGAATAGGTGAATGGAAGAGATGAAAGGGGAAAGATAGGAAGTGAAGAAGGAAAGAAGGGGAAAAGGAAGATGAATTAGCACGGAATAGAAAGAAATGAAAGAGGACATCCGGGTAGACAAAAGGCAGGAACGACGAAAGAAGATCACAATGGTATGAAGAGAACATAAAAAACAAAAACAAAAAAAAAACGTAGAGACTGAACAACTTCACACCAAGCTTAATGACCCCATTACGAGTCGATAGCCTTAAAAAAAAAAAAAAAAGAGGAGACACGAGGTAAACTTGAAAACCTTTCTCTCTTCAAGACTTCTCTTCGTCTTACCCTCTCCCAGAATCTTCCTGTTCTGTAGCCCTAACCATCATCTCTCCTGTGCCTGTATGCTAGTGAGATGGTTATATGCTGAGGCAGACTCTCCAAAAGGTAAAGCCCTTGAAACCAGAAACTTCATCAGCTTCCTGTTCTGTAGCCCTAACCATCACCTCTCCTGTGTCTGTATGCTAGCGAGATGGTTACATGCTGAGGATGTGAGTCTGAGGAAGACTCTTCTGTCCCATTTTAGTAAGTCATCTCTATCAATAATTTCCATCCCTTTCATAATTCTGTAAATGGTCAACAAGTCACCTCTTTCTCTTCTCTGCTCCAGTGTTGCTGTGGCTGTTCATTGTGTACATGGCTGGGGTGGTGTGGGAGGATAATGGGCAGGGGGCTGGATATGGTTAAAGAAAATGGAGAAAAGTGGTAGGTGAGCCAGTTGCTGTTTGTTGACAACACTTTGCTTGTGGGTGGGTCAGAGGGAGGATTAAGGGAGTTAGTGACAGAGTTTGGGAAAGTATGCAATAGAAAGTTGCTAATGAAATTTAACACAAGTAAATGCAAGGTTATGCACATAGGTAAAGATAACTAAGTAAGATTACAAGTTATTTGGAAATTCATTAACAAAAGTGGATAGTGAAAAGTATCTCTGCATAATTATCAGTAGCAGTCTCAAATCATCTAAGCAGTGTATTTCAGCCTCTGAGAAAGCAAATGAGATTCTAGGACTGATTGCATGATCTTTTGACTTCAAAAGTTCATCTCTCATTAACAAGCTATATAAATCATTAGTTCATCCACATTTGGAATATGCTGTTTCCATATGGTCACCGAATCTCATTAAAGACATTGATAGATTGGAAAAAGTACAATGGTGAGCCACAAAACTGAATCCAAATATAAAAAATAAATCAAACAAAAATCAACTAAAACATATGAATCTGTTTTCCCTAAAAAAGCATAGACTCAGAGGTGACTTGATACAGGCCTTTAAGATTCTAAAGGGAATTGATAAAATAAAAAATGACAACATTTTCACACTGAATGAGAATCCGACAAGAAACAATGGTCTCAAACTGTCAGGAAATAGATTTAATTTGGAAGTGGGTAGAAACAGCTTTGCCAACCGTGTAGTTAATGAATGGAATGAACTTGCTGCAGAGGCAGTGCAATGTAGTTCAGTTCGAAGCTTTAAGATTTGCTTAGATAAACACCTAAGCAAGATCCTGTAACGCTTGCTATTTATTTTATATTATTTGTCTGTTTATTATTTGCTTGGTTTTCATTTATTATTAGTTATCTATCAATTTATTATTATTTACTATTTACCTGTTTATTATTTAACTATACCTATGCATTTATCTATTTTATTTATTATTACTTGTATCATGATTTTTATTTGTTTATTTTCTATTTATCATTATAATTTTTTTTTTTTGCATCCGACCTAGTCATGGACCAAAATGTCTCCTGTTGGCATGCTCCACCTTTGTAAACCTTTGTAAACCTTTGTAGGTAAAGCCCTTGCGACCGGAAACCTCATCAGCTTCCTGTTCTGTAGCCCTAACCATCATCTTTCCTGTGTCTGTATGCTAGCGAAATGGTTACATGTTGAGGGTATGAGTCTCAGGCAAACTCTCCAAAAGCTAAAGCCCTTGGGACCAGAAACCTCATCATTCTTGAAATCAAGTCTTCTGCACGCAAATCCTTACTGTCGGATTCTTATTTGGTACAAGAGGTGTGTCAACTGAAATCGTAATTGGAATTGGAACTGAAACTAGAATTAAATTTGTAAGAAAAGTAGATTTGATTAATTTTTTTAAATTTTGGCATTACTTCTGATTACATATTTTTGTCAATCCGAGCATGAATATATATATATATATATATATATATTATACATATATATATATATATATATAAATATATATATATATATATGTAGAGACATTGGGACAAATTATGGGAAAGGTGGAGGGGGAAACACGGGTCTTTATCTGATTATCGAGTTTATTCCTGACCGTTTTATTCCTGAAGAACCTATGTAAGCGAAACCGGTCAGGAATAAACACGATAATCAGATAAAGACCCGTGGTTCCCCCTCCACCTTTCCATAATATATATATATATATATATATATATATATATATATATATATACATATATATATATATATATATATATTGATTATAAGCATGAATATCATTATACTTTCCCCCGTTCTTCCAATAGATATTAAAGTATTTTTCATGTGTCTTATTTCAAATTTAATTCTCAAAACGACTGTCACCTTTTTTATTGTATATATTGTGCTTCTTTCAGGTCGTTTGGTTCCTTTTACAAAATAAAACTATTTGCCAGTACTTGATATAGACAAAAGGGATTAACTGTCAGATAACAATGCGTCTATACCTTTGACGTTAGTCTCCTGCCCTTAATTAAACAAAATTATCTTATGTTAACTAGAATAATATGTGCAAAGCTTTTGTAATAATTGGGCTATGAACATCATAAAGATACGAAATAAGGAAAATACAAAAACGCTCAAAAATCCCCTTTATTCGAAATTTCTAAGAATGTGCTCTCTTGTCAGACTAAAATGGTCAAGTATGGCACATACTAGAAAGAGTTCAATTTTCTTTTTGAATATCAAAGCAAATGACATTTTCCTATTTGATAAAAATTTGAAAATAAATCATTTATATAAGATGTCTTTTTTTCTTGGCCTCATTATCCCAGCTACAATCTCTCTCTCCAACACCTCTCCCTCCCTTCTATCCTCTTTCCCTCCTCTTCCTCCTTTCCTACCTTCCTCCTTCTCTCTCTTCCTCCTTCCCTCTCTCCCTCCTTCTCTCTCTTCCTCCTTCCCTCTCTCCCTCCGTTTCCTCTTCACTCCTTCCATCAAAATCTTTCCTCCCTCTCTCTCTCTCTCCTCTCACTTTCGCCCCTCTTTCTCTCTCCCTCCATGTATCCATCCATCCATTCATCCATCCATCCATCCATCCATCCATCCATCCATCCATCCACTAAGCTAGCCAACTGACAAGCCATATTGCCATTCCCCTCCAACCTCCTTCCTTCCACATACACTCTTGCATCCTCACTCGAAGTAAATCAGGAAACCTCTCTTCTTCCCTTTCTTCATCATTTTCCTCTCACTTTTCTTCCCTCTCTCTCCTCCGCTCCTCCTCTCTTCCTCCCTTCCTCTCACTCCCTCTCTCTTCCTTCTTCCTTTTTTCCTCCTTCCACCACTCCCTCTTGATCCAGGAGGGAGGAAGGAGGAGGGAGGAGGGAGGAGGGAGGAGGGAGGAGGGAGGAGGGAGGAGGGTAGAGGGAGGAGGGAGGAGGGAGGAGGGTAGAGGGAGGAGGGTAGAGGGAGGAGGGAGGAAGGAGGAGGGAGGAGGGAGGAGGGAGGAGACTTTCATGACAAGAGTCGCCTTTCAAGGTGAAAAAGGGAGAAAGTGAGGGAGAAAGGGGTAGAGATAAAAAGAGAGAGAGAAAAAGAACGAGAGAGAGAGAGAGAGAGAGAGAGAGAGAGAGAGAGAGAGAGAGAGAGAGAGAGAGAGAGAGAGAGAGAGAGAGAGAGAGAGAGAGAGAGGGGGAGGGGAAGAGATGGGGGGAGGTATTAAGGTAGAGAAAAAGGTGAGAAAGAGTGGTAAGGAATATCAAAGAATGTTATTGCACAAGTACGCACATACACATATATACACTCACATGCTCACGCACATACGCACGCGCGTGTACATACATACACAACCCATAAATGTAGAAATCAAGAATCTAGGCCTATTTTAATAAGATTAGTAAGATTACGTATCTAGACTCGTAGTTATTCACAGGCTTTCATCTTGAACCTCCCTAACATTCATCTGCATAATCATATAGTAGATCAAAACGTGTCCTTCAGAGGACCTTAAGACTTAGAATATAAAGGAGAATTCGTGGTAATAGGGTTATATTTGTTTAAAGATATATTTCATCTGCTATCTGTTAATATTTCGTCAATAGTCTATGCATCTTGATATAGCTTACAATACCTAGCCTCGTCTGTGATGACCAATAAATTCAGACTTGTGTTG
>NC_134789.1:56966000-56968500 GCF_046742065.1 Oratosquilla oratoria | reverse complement strand
TCAAGACTAAGACTCCTGTGTTTCCTATTCCGCTTACATCAACCTGTCAGAATGTCTCATATATATATAAAAAAAATATATATATATATATATATATATATATATATATATATATATATATATATATTTATATACAAGCACCCGGACCTGGCTTCGCCAAGTGTGCTTGGCCTACGGGCAGTTTTAATGTACCAAAATGGGAAAATAAAAGAGTAACAATAAATTCCATTATTTTTTTTTAGACCTACTACGATTTTGTACATGAAAAATACATTAAACACATAAGTGGAAATTCAAATCTTCCTTCTTTTTCTAACGATGTCCCTCAGTGAAAGGTCTTTAGAATAATCCACTGTGTAAATTTCTTCGGGCATAATCATGGCTACGGCTTCTTCTTCTGTCTTACTGAAAATTGATCTTGGAATGCACACGATGGATTGATCAGGTTCTTCTTCCCCTATTTGCGAAGGAGTCTTCAAAATCTCCCGAAGGAGTCTTCAGTCTCCAAAAGGTGTCGTCAAAGTCTACTGACGTTGTCGTCAAATTCTCCCCTCGTCTCTCTCTCTGTTTCTCTTTCTCGTTAGGTCAATCATAAAGGCAATAAAATTTCGGAAGGTGGTCATAAAAACGCCAGGAAATTGTCAAAACTGAAAAACTTTATTTATGTAAAAAGATTCTCTTGGCAATATTTCGTAAAGATTCTCTTAGCAACATTTCGTAAAGATTCTCTTGGTAATATTTCGTAAAGATTCTCTTGTTAACATTTGGTAAAGATTCTCTTGGCAATATTTCGTAAATATTTTCTCATTAATATTTCGTAAAGATTCTTTTGTCAGAATTCCGTAAAGATTCTCTTTTTCTTGTTAACACCACTTTCTTTTTCCATGGTAATATTAGTGTTTCCGGTGATGACTCATTTCCGGGTTGGGCCTTGCGTAGGAGGTTGGAAGGTTTAGAGAGAAGTATTTTTTTATGTTAGTGGAGTGGAGATTCTCTTGGCAATATTTCGTAAAGATTCTCTTAGCAATATTTCGTAAAGATTCTCTTGGTAATATTTCGTAAAGATTCTCTTGTTAACATTTGGTAAAGATTCTCTTGGCAATATTTCGTAAATATTTTCTCATTAATATTTCGTAAAGATTCTTTTGTCAGAATTCCGTAATTCCGTTTTTATGTATATAGATTCTCTTGGCAATATTTCGTAAAGATTCTCTTAGCGTTATTTCGTAAAGATTCTCTTGGTAATATTTCGTAAAGATTCTCTGAGTCTGAGTCAGATGTGTCCCCGGGAGTTAGTGTTTCCGGTGATGACTCATTTCCGGAGTAGGAGGTTGGAAGGTTTAGAGAGAAATATTTTTTTATGTATATATATATATATATATATATATGTATAATATGAATATACGAATATATATACATACATAAATGCAGGCCAAAATTCTACCGACTGAAGTAATGGAGCTTCAAAAGTCTCTTACTTGGAATTAATCATATTCCCGAAGAACCTAAGTGGATTATCTGCCGTCCGAGCTCAACAAATAGCCAGTGGTGAAGATGGTACGAATCTTTGATGGGATTTCGTCGTTGTAAGTACCTGAAGAGAATCGCCAGTAACGGCATATGCCATCACAAATAATTTTCGACAGTTGCTCCGTGGCTCAAACCGGGGCCTTACTTGACGCTAGGCCAAATCTCTACCGAGTGAGGTAATGGAGCTTCAGAAGTCAAGCAAGGTCCCGATTCGAGTGAATTGTGGTTGAAAAGATGTTCATCTGTTCACTGGGAACCATTTAGTGTATACATGAACTTTCCCACATGTACATACTAACGATTACACTATCATAGCGGAGGTGGGTTGAACGCAAAAATTCGTTTACGTGTATGTAACTCGAGCATACAAATATAAGAAAGCTGTGCTCGACTTATATCTTTCTTGATGGCGTAATGGATTTAGTCACTGACACTTTGTCACGTCCGAGCTGAGTTCGAGCTTGACCACGTTTCAATTTCCAATATGCACCTCCTTCGAGCCTCTCAGTCTCGAGTGCGATGGCATGGAATTAAAAATTAATTGTGGCTGAGAAGATGTTAATCTGGTCATTGAGAACCATTCAGTGTATGCATATGTACGTATATATATATATATATATATATATATATATATATATATATATATATATATATATATATATATATCAAGGACTACTATTACACAGGACGTGCGCACCCAGATCCCTGGGTCTGCTAGCGAAGGCCATTGCTTTCTTTGTAACCTAACATTTTATATTGGACAAATATATCAAAACTAGAAACCTAACATTGTATATAGGACAAATATATCAACTATTGACTTATTCAATGCAGTATAAGTTAATATAAACTTTTATAGTGAAATAAGAAACTATTTTTAAGGCACTGTTATGCTTTGACATGCCAATTTTAGCCGGACTTAACAGGTATTATTGTATGAGGTTAGTGGACACCAGGCTCGGCGATTTTT
>NC_134789.1:56946000-56948500 GCF_046742065.1 Oratosquilla oratoria | reverse complement strand
TTTACCCCACCCCTCCCTCCTCGGAGTACTCCATCGACCTCCAACTGCATCCCTGGTCCTATGTCAGCATTCTTCCCCTCATCCACAGCCCCAATGCCCAGCTTCCGCTGTGTCTCAACCCTATATTGTATTTGCAGTTTTTCTCTGGGATTTTGGCAACTCTCAGCATCTTTTGATATTTCCTTGTCCATCTCTGTTCCTTCTGATCCCTCACTTCACTCTCCCTCTTTCCCACTTTTTTCTCCGTCTGTCTGTCTGTTTTTATTTCTGTTTATTTACTTGTCTGTATGTCTCTTTCTGTTTGCATGTCTGTTTATCTGTCTGCATGTCTATTTACCTGTCTGATTGTCTTCTTATGTATTCTCCTCTTTTTCTTCCTCTCTCCCTACCTTCTCTCCCCAGTTTCTCTCTCTCTCTCTCTCTCTCTCTCTCTCTCTCTCTCTCTCTCTCTCTCTCTCTCTATCTCTCTCTCTCTCTCTCTCTCTCTCTCTCTCTCTCTATATATATATATATATATATATATATATATATATATATATATATACCTGTCTCTCTTCTTTTACTCGTTCCCCTTCTCTTTCTCTCTTTCTCTTTTCTTCTCTTCTTTCACATTTCCCTTCTGCTCTTATCCACTTCCCCATCGTCCTCCTCCTCCTCCTATTCCTCGTTCTCTCTCGCCCACTTTCTCCCTTTCCGCTCAGATTTCTATACTTTTTATTTTCAGACTTCGTGTCCAGGCCCAATTCGTTGATGTGTATTTCTTCCACGCCCGTGGAATCATTCCCATTTATCATTATTTCTTTTTTCATTATCCCATTTATCCATCATTCGCTGCCTCGTAAACGTATCATCAATCTTGACAAAGGTTCGTAACCTTGCCAGCATTGTTTGTAACCAGCGTATAACCCATCCGAAACATTATCATAATTTCTGAAAGACTTTGACCTTCGTTTTTTTTTGTTTTTTTTTTTTTTTTATTGGTAAAGATTCCGATACTGGAAGGAAAGTGCGACGTTCTTTTTGCCTGTCTTTTATCCTTATCAATAGAGCAGCCATAGATTGGTTTCCTTTCAATTATCTTGAAACTTACGAGACATGTTTGTTCTCCATTCAAGTGTGAAGCCGTGGAAGACGACTTTCTGCCGCACCAGTCCTTCGTTGGGATTTTTGATCGATTGGGAATCTTGATGATTAGCCTATTACCACCGAAGTCTTTTAGAGATTCTTTTCTTAGCTAACGCCCAACAATTTTCAACAGATAAGAGAGTCGATATTCAAGCAGACCCTTATTTGACTGCGCTTCATTTGAGATATTTTGAACCTGCTGGCGCAAAGTATTTTTATTTGATTGAGGACAGACTTCTGGTATGATCGGGTTTGGCGTTTCAAGATCATAGGTTCTGGTGAAACTATATTTCAGTCAACTTAAAAAGAAATTTTATTGAGTTAAGGCTAGTTTCGATTGTGAATTTTGTTGTTTTAAAGATGTTTTTGCTTACGCCGGGTCATTTCATTCATTTGAGCCAAGATTTTTGACAAAAATGAATAAAGTCATTTGTGGTGGGGGAACTAGCCTCCGCCTTGCCCAAATTTTCTGTCTAAAGCCTATCCCTTTATCGTTTTAGTTTCTTTAATTCTCTTTTCCATCCCACGTAGTTCATATGGGGCCCTTAAGCACCGCTTGCAGAAGAGACTAATCGACTTGGGTTACAACCATTGCAAAAGATTACAAAGGCGGAGCATGCCGACAGGAGACCTTTTGGTTCATAATTAGGTCGGATGCGAGAAAATTATAATAATGATAAATAAATAAAAAAATTATGATAATATAAATAGCAATAAATAAATGGATAGATATAGTTAGATAATAAACAAACAGGTAAATAGTAAATAACTAATTGACAGATAAATGATAATAAATGAAAATCAAGCAAATAATAAACAAGCAGACAAATAATAACAAACAAATAAACAAATAATGTAAAATAAATGACAGTCATTACAGCATCTTGCTTAGATGTTTATCTAAACGAATCTTAAAGCTTCGAACTGAACTACATTGCACTGCCTTTCCGTTAATGAGAAGGTCGAGCACAACTGAATAAGATCGCCTGGTGACAGCCAGAATCAAGAAGAGAACACTATCTGCTATAGAAAGGTTTAATCCAGTAAGAAATTAACCATTTCTCCGCTGAGGGGGCTGTGCATCCGAATAAAATCACTTGGTGGAAGAGAAAATAAAAAGGGAAAATATACGGACGGAGTTAATTGATTAATTATTCTCTCCCGTTGGAAGCGGGTGAAGAGTCGGACCTCGGGTTCATTTTCATTTGTCATAAAGCGCAAAATTAATATTTCGGAAACGTATTGCGATGGCGTTCATTATGCCCTCCACGCATAATGATGAGAACGAAGATTGCCCTAACTTTGTCGCAGAAGTGAAGAGAAAAGGTGTCGGCAATTATCAAATCAAGAAAGTTTATTAACTTGGAAGCTACGG
>NC_134789.1:56933500-56936000 GCF_046742065.1 Oratosquilla oratoria | reverse complement strand
GATATATTTAACTCTATCAATAAAGGGACACATTTAAAGCGTTTATGATCCGGATGAGAACTGATGGTTTACATAAGAACAACATAAGAACAACATAATATAAGAACAACATGAGAATGAAGGAGATTGCAAGAGACCACAAGGCCTACACTAGGCAGCTCCGTATCCATCACCACCTGACATCCCCATCCATAAAGTTGTCCAATCGTTTCTTAAAATAACTGATAGTTAATGTACCTTAGAGGCAGTTGGAGGAGGAGAGTTTCAGTCTGAAAGATGCCTTGTCCGATCGAGACTCTTATCTGAATAGGTTAACACTTAAACAGTTACCAGGGTGGAATTCTCTCGGTGTTTTCAAGATGGTTTTGTAACTCATACGCTTGGCAGCGTGGCTCTGGCTTGACACGCCCAGTAGCTTCAGTGTTTAGCTTGACTTGATTAAGGATGGGTGAGAGGTGAAGAGTTGTATTTTCATTGTGTGTTTTCATTTTTTTTTTCTTTTTTTTCAAATTTGGGTAAAATTCTAAAGGTGAAGAGTTGTATGTCCATCGAGTAATTTCAAAATAAATGTTTTGTGCTCATAGGTACTTTTTTTAATTTGGGTAAAATTCTCCCGGGTTAACCTTCCACGTAAGCAAAATTGATCTGTTTTTCAGAGTGAGTATTCATTCGCAGCAGTCCCTCTAACGTTTGTCACCTCTTTGCGATTGCTATCAGTTTTAACTCTATCATTGAGAAATGGTTCTCTCTTTCACTGCTATTCATTAATTATGATTTTATCTTGGTTGACACCAAAGTGTTTTATTTAGGGAAAAGATCATTATACCCTATGCACCAAGACCAAAAATGTAGAAGCTTTAGTTGGTTAACCACTACAAAACCCAAGTAACGAAGCCTCAAAGCTAAAAATACTTCGAAACGTTAAGTTCATTTCTCTTCCCAGGTTCACCTCGTCAGCACCATGAGATTTTTTTCTCCACTGCTGTGGTGGTATTTGGTAGCGTCAGCGTTGTTTGCAGCTGTGAAGTTTTCAGTGTTCAGCAACCTAGCGAAACAAATAATGATAATAATAATGACAATGATGATGATGATGATGATGATGATGATGATGATGATGATGATGATGATGATGATGATGATGATGAAAAAAAAAATAGTAATAATAATAAAATCTGAGAGAACTACATGATGAGACACCGGACCACAGATATACTCGATGAACCGGGCCTCTGGTTCACGGGTATACTCGATGAACCGAGTTGGTTTTCCGGCCCAGAAGAAGGGATACGGACGGACCGACCAGAAATGATCCGGTGGCTTGGTATTTTTTTTTTTTTTTTTTTTTTTTTTTTTTTTATGTCTTGGTCACATTTCGCCATTTTGTCCCCCAGTACCTGTTCATCAATCACAATATTCGTTTCACGATCATAGCATTTCTCAAACAATTCGGTTATCATTTCATGAGTTGAAGATATTTTCTGATTGATGTAAGATTTCATAGATTTCCATTAAATTAATTGTGTTAATTGTTTCTTGATACAATTTAATGTCAGTTATAGAGATTCTTCAAGTCGTATGTAAAAGCTTTTTTCAAATTCGATCTTTTCTTTATTTGAATACTGTGGAATCTGTTTTTTTTCATAACTGTCATTTATTTAGCCTCCACCTCTCTCCCCTCTCCCTCCCCTCTCTATTCCCCCCTCTCCTTTCTCCTCTCCCCTTTCTCCCTCTCCCCTCTCCCCTCCCCTTTACTCTCTCTCCTTTCCGTTCTCCATCTCTCCTCCTCCCATCTCCCTCCATTCTCTAAACATAAGAACGTAGAACATAAAAATGGGGGCAACCGCAAGAGACCATTAGGCCTACACTAGGCAGTTCCATGTCCTTCACCACCTTTAACCCCTATCCTTAATCTTATCTAATCTTTTCTTAAAACAACCAATTACTTCAGCGCTCACTGAGTTGTTACGAAGTCTATTCCATTCATCAACCAGTCTGTTGGTAAACCAGTTCCAGCCTATTTCCTTCTTAAACCTAAATTTGTCCAATCAAAATACAGTACATTATTACGAGTCCTACCATGCTGTCATGATGCTACCTGCATCACCTTTGTTTAAACCCTTGTCCCATTTGAATACCTCTATTACATCACTCCACACTTTTCCCTTTCCTCCTTTCTCTCTGAGCTTCCAACATTTCTCTAATTTCCTTCCCATTCTCCCTTTTCTCTTTACTCTTTCCCACTCTTCTCAAAGGATTACAAAGAACTACAAAGGGGGAGTATGCCGACAAGAGACCTTTTGGTCCATAACTAGGTCTCTGTCTGTCTGTCTGTCTGTCTGTCTGTCTCTCTCTCTCTCTCTCTCTCTCTCTCTCTCTCTCTCTCTCTCTCTCTCTCTCTCTCTCTCTCTCTCTCTCCTCCTCTCTCTCTTTCTCTCCCTCTCTCTCTCTCTCTCTCTCTCTCTCTCTCTCTCTTATCTCTTCTCTCTCCTCTCTCTCTCTC
>NC_134789.1:56921000-56923500 GCF_046742065.1 Oratosquilla oratoria | reverse complement strand
ACGATTCCTTGCCTCCGTTACAAGGTTGCTGAGGTGTCTCTCCTAGCACGTCAGATACGTGTAACGACTCCTCGCCTCCGTTACAAGGTTGCTGAGGTGTCCCTCCTAGCACGTCAGATACGTGTAACGACTCCTCGCCTCCGTTACAAGGTTGCTAAGGACTAGTATATGTACTGGTAACAGTGTCACTGTGTACCTGTAGTATAGTTGTCTTTTACACTGATGGTGTATGAGTTTTGCATATCTGAATGAAATCTTCAGGCGTCTAATAAATTTAATCTGAATGATCACAATTGTAGGACAATGAATAATCTATATAGATATTTCTCAACTAAATGGAATTGCTTCGTGTTGGAAAAAAGAATATATGAAAACTACCTAAATCGAAAAGATTAATTTTAAAGCACTGGAACAACAATTATCTATTGTGACAGCTTCGGCCTTTGGTATATGTATCTAGGTTTGATTCTATTTCTTTTGGGATGAAATATCATATACAGTAGACCCTCGATATAACGGACGATATGGGGACATGGGTCTGTTGTTATATCCGAAGATCCGTTATAACCGAGGATCCGTTATATTCGATGGATATACTGGACAGATCCGTTATATCCCGAAGTCTGTCCGGTATTAGAAATTAGTAGGATTAGAAATTATAGTACTCCTATAATACAGCATCGCGTTAGACGTGTTTCTGTATTTGTCTGTGTGTCTGTGTTTATTTAGGCAGCTTAAACATTAGTTCATTTTTTCTTGATCAAACTTGGTTAAAGATAGTAACTAAATGTTTTGGGTAGAAAAATACATGTAAATTGGTTTTATTCCGAACGGGTGATAAAAAAAAACACTTGTATGATCTATTACAAATATATAAGTTGATTAAATTTTTCAGCGTTTATTTTTATTTTTTTTATGCAACTGTTTTTGCAACTCCTAAATTTTTATCTTAAGCCAGTGCAATGTTGTTGTTGTTTTTACAACAGACTTGTGATGAATCAAAATATATCTTGCTGCCTTGTTTTTCCACTACATTCCATTACATCCAAGAAGTTTAAATACAATTTTGTCACTCTCTTGGAGTAAGATTATAAACGAAATAAGTATTGCACAGTTCGTTACGTCCAATGTTTTACTTCTCTGCCTAATGGACAACTCAGATTATCTTCTGTTTTAGACTGATGCGATTCCGACGTGTTTTCCTTATTTGTACAACATCTGGAGTATATATGTATATATACATTTTTTCATTTACTCTCATTCGCAACAAACTAATGCACATCAGCTGCTTCTAGTATATCCCTTTTTTTTTTTTTTTTTTACAAAAAGAGTATATCTTAACACTTTTTATAGTTTTGTGAGATAATGGAGATAATGCATTTGTAGGTCATGTAATTTTGCTTGTGAGAGTTTTTTCGTTTTGTATTTATTCCTTACTATTATGACCATTTCTCTTCGCTTTTCTTCTCTCTTCTCTTCTCTTCTCTTCTCTTCTCTTCCCTTCTCTTCGATTTTCTCTTCTCTTCTCTTCGTTTTTCTTTTCTCTTCTCTTCTCTTCTCTTCGCTTTTCTTCTCTTCTCTTCTCTTCTCTTCTCTTCTCTTCTCTTCTCTTCTCTTCTCTTCTCTTCTCTTCTCTTCTCCTCTATTCTCTTCTATTCTATTCTTTGCTCTTCTCATCTCTTCTATTCTCTGCTCTTCTCTTCTATTTTTTGCTCTTCTCTTCTCTTCTTTGCTCTTCTCATCTCTTCTATTCTTTGCTCTTCTCTTCTCGTCTCTTCTCTTCAATTCTTTGCTCTTCTTGTCTCGTCTCGTCTCGTCTCGTCTCGTCTCGTTTCGTCTCGTCTCGTCTCGTCTCGTCTCTTCTCTTCTCTTCTCTTCTCTTCTCTTCTCTTCTCTTCTCTTCCCTTCCCTTCCCTTCTCTTTCCTTCCCTTCCCTTCCCTTCCCTTCCCTTCCCTTCCCTTCCCTTCCCTTATCTTATCTTATCTTATCTTATCTTATCTTATCTTATCTTATCTTGTCTTGTCTTGTCTTGTCTTGTCTTGTCTTGTCTTGTCTTGTCTTGTCTTGTCTTGTCTTGTCGTGTCTTGTCTTGTCTTATCTTGTTTCGTCTCGTCTCGTCTCGTCTTCTCTATTCTTCTCTTCTTTTCTCTTCTCTTCTTTTCTCTTCTCTTCTCTTCTCTTCTCTTCTCTTCCCTCTTCCCTTCCCTTACTTCTTATCTTATCTTTATCTTATCTTATCTTATCTTATCTTGTCTTGTCTTGTCTCGTCTCGTCTCGTCTCGTCTCGTCTCGTCTCGTCTCGTCTCGTCTCGTCTCGTCTCGTCTCGTCTCGTCTCGTCTCGTCTCTTCTCTTCTCTTCTCTTCTCATTTGACATGTTCAGTTCTGTCCTGTCCTGTTTTCTTTTGCTCCATTTTGTTCTAATCTGTTCTATTGTCTTGTGTTGTGTTTTCTTATTTTTATAATTGTTTTTCCTAACTGGTTACCTGTAAACTAAGCGG
>NC_134789.1:56911000-56916000 GCF_046742065.1 Oratosquilla oratoria | reverse complement strand
CCTCAGCAGTATAACGATTAAACTTTTTTTCTGCCCGCGATTGCCGGGATGACTAGTCTGCCTCATTGTCTGAAGGCGAACACGGGGAAGGTTCTGAGAGAAGGCGCCAAAAACGAGTCAATTCTTTGAGGTCTGGCTTCAGCCGGATTTCCGAATTTGCGGACAACCTTGTGGTTTCTCTCTGCTTACGTACTCAATTGTGTTGTAGACATACTTGATAATTAGTACCAGGTTGCTGATTTTGTGTGATGCCATATGTTAGCAGAGATACCACTGGTCGATACTATTCATTTATTTACTTATTTATATATATTTATTTATCTGTCTATTCATTTACTTATCTATTTATTTCTATTTAATTATTCAATTATTTATTTGTTTATTTGTTTATTGATTTATCTATTCATTTATTCATGCATTTGTTTATTTATTTATTTATTCATTTATATATTACTCTACTTATTTATTTATTCATACATTTATTTATCTATTTATTTACTTATTATTATTCTCTTTTTATTTATTAATCTATTGATCTATTTATATATTTGTTTGTTTGTGCATATGATTATTTGTCGTTCGTTCGCTTCGTTTATTTACTAATCATTTATTTCCTTTTTGTATCCGACCTCGTTATAAACCGAAGCGTCTCCTATCAGTTTTATTTATTGTGTTACTCCTTACTCGGAGGGAATGAATGCTTCAACCACAACTTCACTCACTCCGCTGGATCTTGAACCTCAGGTAGATTTTGATCCACCAACAGTAATCCTCTCCATGCCCTTCGGTCCTGTGCTGCTTCCATCCAGGTTGCTTTATCTTTTCCTCTTCTGTCCATCTCCGCATCCACACCGTCCATCCATCCATCTCATTCGAGGTTTCCCTCTGGGTCTTCTTCCAGGCATTCTATGCATCATAACTCGTTTTGGAATTCTATGGTCCTCCATATGCGCCACATGCCCAGCCCATCTCAATTTTGTTCTATTTAACATGTGTTATTTTCTCTTGTTTAGTTATTTCTCTCAGCTCATTATTGTATCGTCCTCTCCACCTATTCTTATTTTCATGAAAAACTGATCCAGTAATTCGCTTCAACTACGACGCCACCCGTAATTTCGTTTAGATGTGTCACAACCCATGACATCCAAAACCAAAAAAACACAGTACAATAATTTCTTTCCTATACAGCTTAGAAACAAGCAAGGTTTTCTTTCATTTGTGTTTTGATAATAAATCTCATTATAGTAAGGGAGGAATGCTTATGTTGAGTTAGTGGAAAGAGTAGTCTAGGGGAAAGGGGTGGTTAGTAGAGTAATTTTTTTTTTTTTTTTATTTTACTTCTAACAAGTGTCACAACAAAGGCCCTCGAGAGAAAGGGAAGGGAGGGAGTGAAGGATAGGGAGAGAAAAAGAGAGAGGGAGACGGAAAGGGAAAGGGAGAGGGAGTGGGAGGAGAGAGAAAGGAAAAGGGAGAGGGAGAGGGAGAAGGCAAGGGAGAGGGAGAGGGTGAGGGAGAAAAAAGGGGTGGAAGAAAGAGAGGAAAAGAGAGAGGGAGGGGAGAGGAAGAGGGAGAGGGAGAGGGAGAGGGAGAGGAAAAGGGAGAGGGAGAGGGAGAGGGAGAGGGAGAGGGAGAGGGAGAGGGAGAGGGAGAGGGAGAGGGTGAGGGAGAGGGAAAGGGAGAGGGAGAGGGAGAGGGAGAAAGAAAGGGGGAGGAAGAAGAAGAAAAGAGAGAGGAAGGGGAGAGGGAGAGGGGGAGGGAGAGGGAGAGGGAGAGGGGGAGGGAAAGGGAGAAAGAAAAGGGGAGGAAGAAGGAGAGGAAAAGAGAGAGGGAGAGGGAGAAGGAAAGGAAAAGGACGAAGGATAAGGAGAGGGAGATGGAGAGGGAGGACAAGAGGGTGAGGGGGTGGGAGAGGGAGAGGGAGAGGGAGAGGGAGAGGGAGAGTGAGAAGGAGAGGGAGAGGGAGAGGGAGAGGGAGAGAGAAATAGATTGGGAGATCACATACATAAAATAATTGTATTCTGCAAGTTACGTCCAAGACTGAAGAGCAGACAGAAGCCTGTACCACCCCAGAGACTGAGGAAATTGATCAAATTACTTTATAGAATCAAGTATATTAACACGTATAAATTGCCTTTGGGATAACAAATCCATGTATAGAATTGACTCCACGTAAGCGTTTTGTAAAAGGAAAAAACGTTTGGGTCGATATACAGTACATCGGGAACGTGTATTGCTGTGGAGTTGAGTGAGTGAAACGTTTTCGCCAAACAGAGAAATGGGTTTAAGGTCGTAACAGAGAGCATTCGAAAGATTTATTGGCCCATAGAGTATATGTGTCTGCCAATTAATCCTCTAACTATCGGTCATACATTCCGTAGGGACGTTGTATAATCTATGCAACTCTGAAATGCATACAATGTTTTAGATTACGCAAATTAGACAAGTACATATTTAGTAGATAATTCCATAACTTCAATTTATTATTATTTACTGTTTACCTGTTTGTTTGTTATTCAACTATACCTATGCATTTATTTATGTATTTTGTTTGTTGCATACATTATTATAGTTTTTTTTATAATTATTATTTTATTTTTATTATGATTTTTTTTCGCATCCGACCTAGATATGGACCAAAAGGTCTCCTGTCGGCATGCTCCGCCTTTGTAATCCTTTGTAATCCTTTGTAATCCTCAAGTCAATTATTTGATTTTCTATCTATTTGTATTTCTTAATTACTTCTTTTAATTGTCTTCCATGTATCCTATACTTCATTTATCAACATCTGCGCTTTCCAGAGTCCATTTGTGAACACCTCTCCTGTTATTCTCTGTTCTTTTTCTTTTCCAATCTCCACAGATCTTTCTGTTTTCTTGTATCTTGGCCTATTTCTTTAAAGTTTATCTTTTCCCGAGTGTTATTACATTTCTGTATATTTCTTTTTTTCAGTTCCTTGGCCTTTAAAAAATCGCGCGTTTTGTAATTATGCTCTTCTCTTTGTACAAGAACTTGTTCGTTTCTCTTCACTCTGCCTTTATAGAATTCTCTCGTTTTTCTGCTTTCTTGTTGCATCTTCTTCGCCCACGTTTTCTCCTTCTCCATTTTCTTTATATTATTTATGTTGTTGTTATTCTTGGTCTTTCTCTTCCATTTCCTCTTCTTCTTCTTCTTCGTCTTTCGTAGTCATCGTAGTTGTAATCGTCGTCGTAGTCGTAGTTGTAGTCGTAATCGTTGTCGTAGTCGTAGTTGTAGTCGTAATTGTAATCGTAGTCGTAGTTGTAGTCGTCGTAGGCAGCTCGCATGCCGACGCAACCAGTTGCATGAAACCGATCGCAAAGGAGGCCTACATTCTATGAAAGCAGTATTCTCTGTACGTTTGCCCACTAGCAATCAAATACATGTATTTCTTAAATAGCAAGTAAAGGGACAATTATATGTTCATGTTTATACAGTACAGGAAATGCTGCTTTCACAAAGTGTAAGCATACGATACGATCAGTTTCAGGCAACTGGTTGCGTTGGTGTACGAGCTGGCGTAGTCGTAGTTATTGTCGTCGTAGTTGTAGCGAGCGCTACTCAGGCAGACTACATGGTCGAGTGATCAAAGGTGGTAAGGAATGAATGTCTCAATCCGTTCTATCTTTATCTTTTTATTTTTTTATTAATATATATATATTTTTTAGGCTATCGACCCATAAGGGGATCATTAAGCCTGATGTGAAGTTGTTCAGTCTTTACGTTTCTTCGTTGTCTTCGTGATAATCTTTATTGTGTAAGTGACGCGCTTATATAGTGCTCCGGGATCACGCGACAGTCCGATCACCTTGTGACCTGAAGGGCTGCTGTCCCGGTGCGTCCCTAACAATAGTCACTGAGATCGGCGAGGTAGCATATTCCAGTAGCCAATTACCTGTTAGCCTGCGTATCAAAGCTGTCGTTTGTGATGTGGACGCTACACAGTCACAGTCGTAACCACAACGATAAAGCACGTGTGATCGGGTGAAAAGAAAAAGACATTGAATTTTGATCATGTGTTTATCCAAGTGAATTTCCCAACTTCGAACTGTATTCTATTAAATCGTCCTCTTATTGATAGTTTATTCCATTCACTGACGACACGGTTAGCGAATTTGTTTCTTCCTACTTCTAAGTTAAATCTATATCCTCATGGCTGAGACAGTAACTTCACATCCGGTTAATATCAAGTGCAAATCATCTTCAGTTATGATGTTATCAAATACCCAGAAATCTTCCAGGATTGTGTTACGTCAGGCCTGCGTCTCCGTTTATGTAGAGGGAATAGGTTCATATGTTTAAATATGTTTTCGTATGATTTGTTTCTAATATATTTCTATAATTTCTGTGACTTATAGGTGAAACGCGCCTAACTTAGTTGTGTTATCACCCAAAAGTGTCGGGAAGATATCACCCGATTTTTGTATTCCTCATGCTCCGACAAAGACTATCATGTATAATAACTTCGCGAAAGAAATTTCAAAACCAGTAAGACATGGGTTCTTTTCCATTTTACGGCATGCAGAATTTTTATGTTATGTTATATTATGTTATGTTATGTTGTGTTATGTTATGTTATGTTATGTTATGTTATGTTATGTTATGTTATGTTAGGTTAGGTTAGGTTAGGTTAGGTTAGGTTAGGTTAGGTTAGGTTAGGTTAGGTTAGACTAGATTAGGTTAGGTTAGGTTAGGTTAGGTTAGGTTAGGTTAGATTAGATTAGGTTAGGTTAGGTTATGTTAGATTAGGTGAGGTTAGGTTAGGCTATGTTAGGTTAAATTAGGTTAGGTTAGGTTAGGTCAGGTCAGGTTAGGTTAGGTTAGGTTAGGTTAGGTTAGGTTAGGTTAGGTTAGGTTAGGTTAGGTTAGGTTAGGTTAGGTTAGGTTAGGTTAGGTCAGGTCAGGTCAGGTCAGGTGGTTAGGTTAGGTTAGGTTAGGTCAGGTTAGGTCAGGTCAGGTTAGGTTAGGTCAGGTTAGATCAGGTT
>NC_134789.1:56898500-56906000 GCF_046742065.1 Oratosquilla oratoria | reverse complement strand
CAGCAGCAGCAGGAAAAGTAGCAACAACAGTAGAAACAACAACAGCAACAGCAACAACAACAGCAACATCAGCAACATCGACAGCAATAACAACAACAACGACAACAACAACAACAACAACAGCAACAACAATAACGATGATGTTTCTACGTTTATTGCATTACCAAATGCAACAAAAAATATAAAAAGTAAAAAGACATAAAAGTGGATTGCAAATTATTCAATCATGAAACATCAGTCATCATCATTCTTACTCCCAAGAATTTTTGAACGTTTTTAAAGCAGATTAAAAATAAAAACTAATGTAACAAAACATAAAGCAAAGTAATAAAAAGCTGAAATACAATATTAGGACAACATTAGTCTTGTGATTTGCATTCATCTCTTACCAAACCTAATCTTTCAAACCTTTATCGTCGATCAGAATCCTCTATCTTACGTTCTGAATTATTCTTCATCCGTCTTAGATCCTTCATCCGACTTCCATCTGACTTCCATGTTCATTCTGTCCTACATCCTCAGTCATCCATCATCTATCATCTATTTTTTTTCGTCTACTAGCTTTCATCCTAAATCTATTTTACTCCTCCATCCCGCATCATCCATAAGAACATAAGAACATAAGAATGAAGGAGACTGCAAGAGACCATAAGGCCTACACTAGGCTGCTCCGTATCCATCACCACCTGTCATCCTCATCCATAAAGTTGTCTAATAGTTTCTTAAAACAACTGATAGTTTCAGCGCTCATTACATGGTTACTAAGTCTATTCCATTCGTCGACCACCCTATTAGTAAATCAATTCTTGCCTATTTCCTTCTTAAATCTAAATTAGTCCAGTTTAAATCCATTACTGCGAGTCCTGCCCTGTTGTTTTGATATGATGACCTTGTTCGCATCACCCTTGTTAAAGCCTTTGATCCACTTGAATACCTCTATTAGATCACCTTTCATCCTCGACCCTCTGCCACCGTTCATCCTCATCCGTTCACCGCCTTCCGTTTTTTCAATTTCCATCTCTCCATTCCTCATCCTTACTCTATCATTCATCCTTTATAATGGATCCTCCATCACTTTTCCTCCTCTTTCTCCTCCTCCTCCTCCTCTTTCTCCTCCTCCTCCACCTCTTTCTCCTCCTCCTCCTCCTCTTTCTTCTCCTCCTCCTCTTTCTCCTCCTCCTCCTCTCTCTATTTCACTTCTTTTTCCTACTGTTCTTCGTCCACCCGTTTCTCCTCTTCTTTCACCTCCTCCTCCTCCTCCTCCTCCTCCTCTTCCTCCTCCTCTCTCTATTCCACTTCTTTTTTCTACTCTTCCTCTTCGTCCACCCGTTTCTCCTCTTCTTTCACCTCCTCCTCCTCCTCCTCTTTTTCCTTCTCTTTTTCTTTCACTTCTTCCTCTTTCTCTTTCTCTTCCTCTTTCACCCCTTCCTCTTCCTCTTTCACTTCTTCCTCTTTCACATCCTCTTACACTTTCTCCTCTTCCTCACTATATAACTTCGTAGACTTCTGGTTTCCAGATATTTCCCACCATTTATGTGTCCCTTGGTCTTCTCCAGACGTCAACGTCCTGCCTCGCGTCCGTTTGCATCATTCATTTTCGTTTCAAAGACAAGACATCATCAGATAATAATCAGAAAGCAAAGTCATTTATGTCGAAAATGTCGTAGATATTTCTGTACCGTTCATATATAAGAACATGTTCTGGCGAAGACAGTAATTATGTCTTAATCTAAACTTGAGACATATATATATAAGTGTGCTTTTGTAACCGAAGCCAGAGAAGACTCCCGAACGTTTGAAATAACGTAGTTGGTGTATCAATTTCTCTCGTTCTGGATCATTCTATCAAAAGAATATTTCATTTCATCTTTTTCATTTCATTACCATTGCATGAATATTGACTGTGGATGAATACTGTTTGAATATGCAGAACAGGAATGTATATGAGAAACAACATATATATATATATATATAAGTATGTATATATATATATATATATATATATATATATATACATATATATATATATGTATGTATATACATATTTTCTATGTATTTTATAGGAATTGCAAATCGAGAAATGGTTGGGTCGATATTATGGCAAGCATTCAGTCATGAATAGTTAGCATTAGATACATACGGAAAGATTTATGTTTCTTCATAGAGTTGTATATACTGTATATATTTTACTCTTTCATTTTCTCTTTTTCTTTCTCCCTCTCTTCTCTCGCCCTCTCTTTCTCCCTCTCTGCAACCTCTTTCCTCGGTCTCTCTTTCTCTTTATCCATATTTAAGTTTTGAATTCATAATGCATTACATCTACCCTCTTTCCTTCCTCCATAATTCTGTTCACTTCACCCATCAACTCGTATATAATTGATTTCCTCTTATTTTTTTTTTTTTTTTTTTTTGCCTTCCTCTCTCTTATACCGCTATCAAGTCGATTTCTCCCGATAACTCAATTTGAGATTTTCATTTCTCCTAATGACTCGGGCTTCCATCCCCAAGTCCTTCATCACACAGGCCCTTCTCCTCCACCTCCTCCTCCCCCTCCTCCTCCCCCTCCTCCTCCCCCTCCTCCTCCCCCTCCTCCTCCCCCTCCTCCTCCCCCTCCTCCTCCCCCTCCCCCTCCTCCTCCCTCTGCTCCCCTCCTTCTCCCCCTACTTCTCCCCCTCCTCCTCCTCCTCCCCTACTCCTCCCCCTCCTCCTCCCCCTCCCCTCCTCCTCCCTCTACTCCCCCTCCTCCTCCCCCTCCCCTCCTCCTCCCCTTCTCCCTCCTCCCCCTCCTCCTCCCCTCCTCCTCCCCCTCCTTCTCCCCTCCTCCTCCCCCTCCTCCTCCCCTCTTCCTCCCCTCCTCCCCTCCTTCTCCCCTCCTCCTCCCCCTCCTCCTCCCCTCTTCCTCCTCTTTCTCGTCCTCGATTTTATCTTTTATAGTTTACCTCGAGACTGATCCATGTCCTCCTCGGTCCCTCGCACTCGACACATGTTTCCTATTCTAGCCCCTCCCCCCTCCCCCCCGGGCGGGGTCTGACATCGACCTCTCGGTAGCTCCTTCGCCCTAACCCGACCTCTCCCTCCACCCCCGTCCCCTTCTGTCACTCTAACCTCAACGACACGTCTGGCGCGTATCGAACACAACCCAGAAGTCTTCTTTACGGGCCGGGACATGACCTCCTGCCTCCGACCGCTCGATCAATGCTTCAGCTACGAGTTCGCAAGTTCCTGACCCAATAGATGATAGAAAAAAAAACACGAAGGAGGAGGAGGAGAAAAGGGTATAGGAGGGGGAGGTGGAGTATGACGAATAGAAAAGAGATGGAAGTATAAGAGGAGGAGGAGAAGGAGGAGGAGGAGGAGGAGGAGGAGGAGAAGGAGGAGGAGGAGAAGGAGGAGGAGGAGGAGGAGGAGGAGGAAGACGATGACAAAGAAGAGTAGGGTCAGAAAAGCCAAAGGAGAGCGAGAACCAACTACAACCTCTTTAACAAGGCAAGAGGCCATATGATATCCATAACGGAGGTGAACTCCAATCACCCTTAATCATCTTTTTACCTAAGATTGCCTCCTGAGGTGCACAAATGGCCTACCCTTGGTCAGGAAAGACATATAAAGTACCCCATTGTTAAAAAAAAAAAAAAAAAAAAAAAAAAAAAAAAAAAAAAAAAAAAAAAAAAAAAAAAAAAAAAAAAAAAAAAATACTAATAATAATAATAATAATAATAATAATAATAATAATAATAATAATAATAATAATAATAATAATAATAATAATAATAATAATAATAATAATAATAATAATAATAATAATAATAATAATAATAATAATAATAATAATAATAATAATAATAATAATCAATAATATAATTTTTAAACCTTGACCCGTTTTTGATTCGTTTCCCGTTTCGGTCGCGCACACTACGAAAAGCGGGACACCCCCGCTATAGGTGTTTTTCGTAAAGATCCCGAAGGAGGAGCTGCAGAACGACAGCAAACGGATGAAAGCTTTAAAAGAGGAACACAAGAAGGAGTTTTCTCACCTCTACGAGGACTTAAAGTGTTTTCAAGTGAAAGAATCGATAGGGATCTTCCATAGAAAGCTGTTGACTTTAAACGAGCTACTGAAGGAGCGGAAAGATTTAGTTTACGACGACGAAGGCCTGCTCGATTCGTTGGAGCCATCCGGCGAGGTGATCTCCGAAGAAAGAGCAAAAGGCTTCATGAAACATTACTTTGCCGGCTACAAAAACTTCAGGACCAACGGAGGCGGGAGTGATCACACACAATACCAGAAATACTACATAGAGAGGTCTTTAGCCGCTAAAAGCCGGTTTAATAGAGCAAGAAAATACGCCATAAAGGCAGCCCGGCGAAGGTCCGGGGGCGTTCCCGTGACTGTGCCCGAAGAAGAAGAAAAGAGAGCTGCGGAGCCTCCGGGAGACGAAGAGGAGGAGAAAAAGATGGCGGAGCCTTTGGAGGTTGCGTCTTCCGTTCCCTCTTCTGATTTTGGTGTCGGCCCGCTAACAGAGGGGTTGAGGCTGATGGCGAGAGAAAAGGAAGTGGTCGAGAAAAGTGAGCTAGAGCGGAAGAAGGCAGAGAAAGAAGAACGGAAAAGACAGAGAGAGCAGAAGCAGGCAGAAAAGAGGGCAGAGGTAGAAGAGCGGAAAAGACAGAGACAGCTGAAAAAGGCAGAAAAAGAGGAAGAACAAAGAGCAAGAAAAAGGAAACGAGAGGAGAAGAAAGCGGAAAAACAACGAAAGAAGCAGAGGACCGCAGAAATCAATAAGGAGGCCAAGCTGATGAGATTGCGTGAGAAAGACCCTGAAGGTAGCTTCCTCTTGCCCGGGCTGTCCGAGGATGCAGAAGTACGTGCCGGAGCACTAGAGAAAATAACAAATGCACGCGAGAACCGCAAAGAAATCACCGAGACTCTTTGGTGTACTATACGGGCTGGCGAAGGGCTGGAAAAAGTGTTGCCCCCCGGCCTGCTGTTAACGTGGTGTACAGAGAGTTGTTCGAGGATTATTTAGAGGGAGAAGAGGAGGAAAAGGGGCCCACAAAAGCGTCTTTAGTTGCGGCTACCCGCATTCCCGAGGAAGTGGACGAGTCCGACAGGACAAACAACATCCCGGAAGACATACACAAAATCTCAGAGGAGGAATGGCGGAATATGTTAGCGCCCGACTGTTCTCGAAAATAGAAAAGCTGGAGGAAAAGCTGAAGAAGGAGATCGAGGCTGTGATGGTGGCTTTAAACCGCTCTAGCGATGACGAAAGTAGCTCCGATGGCTTCCCGAAGAGAAGCCGTGAATCCGAAGAAGACAAAGAAGAGGGGCACTCTTCAGGGGGTTATGTTACTTCTCCGCCTTTTCCTAAGAAGGTGTGTGTCTGAGTGAATAAAAAACGTAAATGTATTGATTCTTTTATTAGCCTTTCTATATCCTTACTGCAAGAAATAAGAGCATGGTTAAAACAGGGGCGAAGCCCTAGGGCGCGAAGCGCAAAAGCCCCCTGCGGAGCAGGGCCGGCGAAGCCGGTGGGCTTGTAATAATAATAAATAAATAAATAAATAAATAAATAAATAAAATATATATATATTTAGGGATCGTGAGTCTGAAAGATATCACGGACTTTAGGAGAACGTCCACAACATACGAGTTTTCTTCAAGCTGGAGTTGGCTCTCGTCGATCACCAGGTCATATCAGGTCCTGTGCAAGTGAAGATTCCGCCTGTAATAGAATTATCTGTGGCACTCTTGAAGAGGACTTTTGAAACGATCCATTCATGTCCTATATTTGTATGGATGTTCATGCACACACGCGCACATGTACACACACACAAACACACACACACACACACACACACACACACACACACACACACACACACGCACACACACGCACACACACACACACACACACACACGCACGCACGCACACACACACACACACACACACACACACACACACACACACACACACACACACACACACACACACACACACACACACACACACACACACATAAAGGCACAAACGCGCACACGTGTGCCCAACTAACCGGAACTCTGTTTCCAAGAACCTTCTATTGACTAGACAATTTTTTGGTCGATGGCCTTCCAAAAACTGGGCTAAAAAACCAACAGTAAACATCTAACAAAAATGAACTTGCAAATGGCGTGCAGAGTCGATATTGCAACGACACTGAAAGATCAAAGTGAAGTGAGTAGATAAAGAAAAAATGGAGAAGGGGAATGTCGGTGGAGAGGAGAGGTGAGAGGCAATGTCTGGTACCGGACTTGGTTGGTCTAATGAGTCAATTTTGTCCCCCACAGTCTCACGATATCATTATACGCTTACAATCGGTAGGAGGGATTTGTGTGGGAGGTTTGGAAAGTAAGGCACTGGAGGGGTGATACAGAGTAGCAATGTGAACTAATATCATCATACTTACCCATACTGATAATTCTTCATTATAATGCTACCGATAATAATGTGTTGATGTATTATACCATTGATGTCATATTTGGAAAAATATTTCAATGTAGGTGACTAAGTTCTTGAAGATACCGTTTCTAAGCAGCTAGTGTTTGACCCAATGTGTGACCATACTTACCCAGAATACTGATAATTCTTCATTGTAATACTACCGATAATAATGTGTTGATATATTACACCATTAGTCATGTCATATTTTGAAAAGATATTTTAATTTAATCTAGGGGACTAATTTCTTGGAGATACCGTTTCTAGGCAACTAGTGTTTGACCCAATGTGTGACCTTCTTCTATAGTTTTAGTTATCATATTACTCGCCACCTTTTGGACAAGCATACAAAATCTTCTCATTAGTGTTTACAAAGATGTTGGTACAGGCAGTTCCAGTATTTTTTTTGTGAAGAAGTCCGACCCCATTCTAATAGGACAAATGTTCGAAATTGCTTTCATGCTTAACAAGAGATTTTGTGGTTCTGTGTGACTTCAATTCATTCGTGTGCTCTCCTGGGCTTTTCTTGATGCCTAGACCTAATTACATGGAATACAATGAACATTACTGGAATCATTTCCAGAGTGTATCATTTTACAGTTATAAAAAAATCCATCTTTGTGAAACAAACCCACTTCAGTAATGTTTATTGTAAAATGTATAATGGTTGTGCTTAGTACAGTGGGTCTGAAGTGGGCTGGACCTACCCAGTAGACAGGTCAGTGTAAACTACAGAATATTCCAATAAAAAAATAAAAAATAAATAAGACGGACAAACTGAAACCAGGAAGAATAACTAAATCATTTGGTGTATCAATATGAACACGTACTTCTCTCTTCATCCTCCCTTTTTCCCACTCTCTAGTTTATGCACAAGTACTGAATATTCATTAGAAATTCTAATGTGGTAACGGAAAGTTAGACGCAGGCGTTAACTCTAAACAAAGAATGTGAAGTCCTACCGACCGACAATGACCCTTCATGAAATACAAAGGAAGTAAGATTCTGTAGTCTAAGTTTC
>NC_134789.1:56871000-56886000 GCF_046742065.1 Oratosquilla oratoria | reverse complement strand
CGTTACCTTCCACCGTCGTTGAAAGTAACATAATAACATACATACATACATATACCAAGGCTTTTTCCCCCTTACAAGGGAGGTAGCCAAAAAGGAAAAGGCATAAAATCATTCCCACCCATTCCATCCCTGAATACACTCCACACCCCTCCACCCTCCCTCTTATCTTAGCACCCCGTCTGGGGTATTGGCTGCTTGTTATTGTGGCAAAGTAGCATGCAGTTGATACTTTAGGGTCTATATGGGGCGCCCCTACGGACCAGAGTCACACATCATTTTGTCTACGGTAGAGGAAAACTCTTCATAGAGAAATGATGACACTTTTATACTACGACTGTTCCTCCGTTATGCTGTCCCCCAACCCCTTGCTGCTGCCCTGTACCATTTCTCTGAGTATTCATTTTCTGCTGTGGGGGAATTCCCTGTGGTGGGGGAAAAGAAAACTGCCACCATGTATTTCCACTTGGATCGTAAGAGGCGAGAAGAAACGGACGGGGAGTGGGACTAGGCATCCTTCTCCTTGTAGCCGCACAGGGGACATTCCTAAACGAAAAAGTAAACATAATAACAACATTTAAAAATCGCTTAGATAAATATTTGAGCTCTATAATCCGCAAACAAAATATTATCCTTTGCAATAAAAGATATGACAGCTCGGCATTTAATTGCAATTGGATAGGATTGCGGTAGCAGTAGTATTAGTTCATCTATTGCCTAGTTGCCCTGTTTTCTCACTGTAGCTTAATATAGTAAACACAAACAGCCTCGTTAGGGCCAGTAGGCCAGCTGTTGTTTGTTCTTTGTGTTCCTTTGTGTTCCTTTGTGTTCCTCCTTCTCTTCCTTTTCTTCCTTCCCTTCCTTCTCTTCCTTTTCTTTCTTCTCTTTCTTCTCTTTCTTCTCTTTCTTCTCTCCCTTCTCTCCCTTCTCCTCCTTTTCCTCCTTCTCTTCCCTCTCTTTCTTCTCTTTTTTTGTTTTCCTCTTCCTACTTCTCTTTATTTACGTTGCTACCCCTCCTCCTCTTTCTCTTTCTTCTCCTCTGTCTTCGCCTCCTTATTTTCCTATTCCTCCTATTTCTCTTACTTCTTCTTTTACTCTGTCTCCTCCTTCTTCTTCTCGTCCTTCTCTTCCTTCTCTTTCTCCTCTTTTTCCTCCTTCACCTCGTTCTCGTCCTTCTACTTCTTCTCCACCTTTTCCTCCTACTTCTCCTCCTCCTTCTCCCTCTTCTCCTTCTTTTCCTTCTCCTTTTCCTCCTTCTCCTCCTCCTCCTCCTCCTCCTACTTTCCTTCTCCTCCTTCTGTTCCTTTTCCTCCTTTTCCTCCTTCTCCTCCTCCTCCTCCTTTTTCTTCTTCTCCTCCTCCGCCTCCTCCTTTTTCTCCTTGTTCTCCTCGTTCTCCTCCTTCATCTCCTTCTTCTCCTCCTTCTTCTCCTTATTCTCCACATTATCCTCATTCTACTCCTAGTCCTTTTCATTTTTCACCTTCTTCTCTTCCTTCTCCTCCATCCCCTCGTTCTCCTCCTTCTCCTTCTTCTCTTTCTTCTTCTCCCTGTCCTCCTTTTCCTCCTTCTCCTTCTCCCCCTCCACCTTGTCCTCCTTTTCCTCCTTCTCCTTTTCCTCCTCCTCCTTCTCTTTCTCCTCCTACTCCTTCTTTTCCTCTTTATCCTCCTTCACCCCCTTATCCTTCTCATCCTTCTTCTCTTCCTCCTTGTCCTCCTTATCGTCCTCTTTTTCCCTCTCCTTCTCCTCTGTCTCCTATTTTTTTTTCTTTTCGACTTCCACTCCGTTTTCTTCTCCTTCTTCTCTTATTTCTCCTTCTCTTTCTTTTCCTTCTTCTTTTCGTTTTCCTCCTTCTCCTTCTTTTTCTCTTTCACCTTTTCTTGCTTCTTGTTATTTTTTTCTTCTCTCTTGCTTTCTCTCTCTTCCTCCTTTTCTCTCTCTTCCTTTTCTATTCTTCTATTTTTCTTCCTTCGATAACCCCTACTTCTCTCTTCCTTCACGCCTTTCTTCTTCTCTCTTTTCTTCCTCATTTTGCTCTTTCTCCTACTCCTACTCTTCCTTTACTTGGCTCTCCTCCTCCCGATCCTTCTTGCCTCCTCTTTCCCTCTCTGCCATTTTTGCTTTCACTTCTTCTAATAATCTTATTACTGTTCTCCCTCCATTTGATTTTCCTCTTCCTGTTCCTGCTCTTTCCCCTATTACTTTTACTTCCCTTCCTTTGGCTCTACCTACTACTACTCTTCCTCTATTGGATCCTCCTCCTCCTCCTTCTCCTCCTCCTCCTCCTTATCCTCCTCCTCCTCCTCCTCCTCCTTATCCTCCTCCTCCTCCTTCTCCTCCTCCTCTCTGGCCTATTCACTTTCCATGTCCTCTTATTTCAACTTTCATTTGTCCTTTTCCTCCCGTTTGTTAACAGGAGTCCACTCGCATCTTTATAAATACCTTCAATGAGAAGAATCCCTGTCTTAAGTCGAAGAAGATCGCCAAACATTAGCCAGAATAAAATCCATTAAATTCAGTATTGTAGCAAAAAGTTTCACAAAAATTCCTTGGAATCTCTTCACTATACTTCTCCATATAACCTTTAAATTCCTTACATACCTTTCCTGTTTCCTTCTCTCCTTCCTCTCTACTCCCCTCTTTAGATAAATTTTCTTAATTTCTTGTCCCCTCTATCATATGAATAATCCTTCTATCCATTTTATCTAATCCCTTCCCCACATTCCCTTCCATGTTCAATTTTCCATTCTCTCCTTCCCTTCTACTCCCCCGTAATTCACATACCCTTTCTTCGCTACATATTTTCTTTCCGATGCAATTTTTCTTCTACCCTCCCCCTCTCTTCCCCCTCTTTACCTGTCCTTTCTTCTCTGCATACATTCCCCTAATTCTTTCTTCTCTCCCTCCCATCATCACCCTTCCCGGGACTTTCCCCTCCTCTTCCTCTCACTCTTTCTCGTCAAGGGTATCACGGGCAGATTTAGAATAGGGGTCTTCGGAAGCTATTTGCAGATGGAAGGAGGCCGTGGCCTGGAACGGCGTCTCCAGGAGGAACGTGTTAGACAACACAGTGTGGATCAGAGGAGGAATGGCGACTTTTGTAAGTAGCTCCTTTGTTGTAAACCAGAAACCCGATGTCACACCAAAGGACCAAAAGTTATTTTGGATAGTTATAACACTAAGTGAAACAGTTGTCTTTGTGGAGATATATAAAAATTATATTGCTGTGTGGAAATTCATCTTCCTTATTTTCCTTCGCTTTCTTCTCCTCCCTCTCTTCTTCCTCTTCCACCTCTACCTTCTTCTCCTTCTCCTCCTCTTCCACCTCTTTCTTCTTTCTTCTCTTTCTTCTCTTCCATATTTTCCTTTGCTTCCATCTCTTCCTTCTCTTTCTTCGTTTTCTTTTCCTCCTTCTCTTCCCTCTCTTCCTTCTCTCCCTTTTCTTCCTTCTCTTCCTTCTCTTCCTTCTCTTCCTTCTCTTCTTCCACTTCGCTCTCTCCCTTTTCGTTCTCTGTATTCTGCATTGCAGTGTGACACTTCATCTTTTGTCCTGGTTGCCATCTGGGTATATAAAATGTTCGTGACATCCTATCAATTACGAAAAGGTTAAGGAATGTAGTCTCGAGACGTGTAAACCAACGGACGTACTTCGTGCCCGTGATGATAAAGAATGACGTGACGATTAATCGGAATCGGTACTGAGAATCGGAAAAATCGAGTATTTATCAGTAATCGGTGTTGGAATTTGGATTTTTTTTTATCATTAATCACGTTTATTTAAACAATTCTTGAACGTATAATATAACTTTTCAGATATTAATTGCAATTCTTTAAATTGTGATAATTTATAATCAAGTATTATCGTGTTCTAAGGTTTTATGTCCTTCAGTAAACTAGGCTCCACTAGTCAAGACTAGTTACTTTAAAAATCTGAGCTTCACACGCCTTGATTCACATTTCTAAACTAATTTCTTTGAAGATGAATATAATGTTCAGAACATTGAAGAACTTAGTGAGTTGTGGCTCTCTGAAGATATACACTATATAAATAGTAAAAGAAAATTTTACTGATCACGTTTCTCATACAACATGTTACCTGATGACAAATTTAATTTCAGTTTTAAAATATACTCTTCTGAGTTAAAAAGGAAAAAGAAAAGGGACTTAATAGGGAAAGAGCTAAATACTAAATGGAAGAAAAGAGAACACAAGGAGAGTGAAAAAATAGACTGAGAAACTATATGAGTAAATATCAAGCTGTGGCAGCGGTAAATAAAGAGAAGAGATCATAACAAAGGTAATCAACAAAGACTAATATAGTTCGATTTGCCAGAAAAATGTCTATCTGACCTCCATCCACACCCCACCCACCCCCACCCCACTCCACTCCACTCCACCCCAATTTCCACACAGTGTTGGTGGTGCAATTGTTTTTTTTTTTATAAATGAATAAATAAATAGATAAATAAATGAATAAATAAATAAATAGATAAATATATAAATAAATAGATAAATAAATAAATAAATAGATAAATAAATAAATAAATAAATAAATAAATAAATAAATAAATAAATAAATAAATAAATAAATAAATAAATAAATAAATAAATAAATACATAAATAAATAAAATGAAAATATAACCAGGATGCAAACATAAATAGGATAGATTATAAGACTTTTACATTACAGCTGAAGTCTTGGGTGACAAATATGAATTATTTTTTATCATGCTCTTCTAATTACGCTGTGGTTGCTTTTTCAGTGAAACCTAAAAATCAAATTTGCTTTTCGTTGAGCAATTATTACAATGTAATTCAACATGTCTAAAGGATTAGAAATTACATTGTGTTTTAAAGCGTATATAATTTGGCCACGTATGACAGTGGTTATAATTTTTTAGTATTTCTTATTTTCTTGTGTTTTATAGAATAAGAATTACTTTTGAGTAGAAAATAATTGGCTTAGCTTTAATTGGGCTAGCGTTGCAATATGAAATCTATTGTAAATGGATTTCCAATTTTTATAATATATACTCAAAGAAGGTATATCTGCATGTATGATGAAGTGCTCTCAGGTTTCAGCCGAAAATAATATTGTTTTACTATTATTATCACTATTTCTATTTCTATTATGTTCCTAATGTAAATAGATTATTTTTCCAAACTAGAATACGAAGCTTAACAGAAAAATCATCAAATTATGTAAAAAGATGAGTCAATATAAGATATCTTATCAGAATTTATGCTTTTTCGTTGAATTAGTATTGAAACGTTACATGTTTTAGAATCATTCCATCTCCAGCAATAAGACTTTTGTTGAGGGTCAATAAAACATTTGTTTATTGGTAGTAAGGTACGTGTAGAATGGTGATATGACCTTCTTTTGTGGTAATAAGACATAAATGAAGAAGAAAAAATTGGGAGGTAATAAGACCATTTTTGAATGGAAATAAGACTTTTGAGTGGTAATGAAAATGATTGGGTGATACAAAGATAATTTTTGAGTGGTAATAAGACAATTTTTGAGAGGTAATATTTTTTTTAGATGTAGTAAGACCACTTTTGGATGGTAATGAGACAATTTTTGAGAGGTAATAAGAATTTTTTTGAGAGATTCTAAGACAATTTTTGAGAGGTAATAAGACTGCTTTTGGATGGTAATAAGACTACTTTTGGATGGTAATAAGCCACTATTGAAGGGTGATAAGAAAAAATGGAATGGTAATCAGATAATTTTTGAGTAATAAGACCATTTTTGAGTGGCAGTAAGATCACTGCTGATAAGTAAAACCTTAGTGGAGAGGTAATAAGACAATTTTTGAGATTTTTTTTTTTTTTTGTAAAACCTTCATTGAGAGGCTATAAGACCACTGTTAAGAGAACAGCCAGAATACAGACGCTTCATGAGACAGAATAATGTCTACTAAGAACCTCATTCAATTGAATTTTTTTTATAGAAATATTTCAGAACATAAGAACATAAGAATAAAGGAGACCTTAAGAGACCTTAAGGCCTACACTAGGTAGTTCCTTACCTATTACCACCTATCAATCCTATCCATAAAATTATCTAATTTTTTTCTTTAAACAACCGATAGTTTCGTCGCTCAGTGCATAGTTAGTAAATCTGTTCCATTCATCAACCACTCTATTAGTAAACTAAGCCTTGCCTATTTTCTTCTTACTTCAGCTCCCAGTAGTAGGTGTTATGCCTGTCAGTCGTACCAAAGAGCCGTCTGGATTCCGAGGCTGGTCGTGGAGTTTCAAGGGCAGAAGACTACCGGCTGGGCCTGTCGTAGCAACCCCTCCTCCTTTCTCATCCGGGCTCGGGACCGGCATTGGCGGAGTTCCTATTTTTTTTTAAAGCCTAAAATTGTTCAATTTAAAGCCATTACTACGAGTCTTATCCCGCTGTCTGCTTCGACAGCGCCGCACTCCCTTGTCTGATTAACATCCACGTGTCATTCAAAATGAAATAGTATATGTGCTTGCATGTGTACTTATGTAATTACCATTGCGCCTGTGTTTATATATCGACAGACGCGTCAACATATTTCTTTCCTGTGACAAGCAATATTTCTTGCGGGGAAGGAAACCCAAATAGTATGCAAAACCTTTATTCATGAGTGACGTTTTCAATTTACCCCACTCCTTCATTCAACTGCTTTCTTCTTCCAAGTAACTTCCAAGTCTTCTAACCATTACTTGTTTATTGTCTTTTTTAAACTTCAATGTCCCTCTTTATCCAATGTATTCATTAACACCTTTAGAGATCGTGGTTTCTAATTCAGCGTCTCTTCAAGTATTCAAAAGCTTTCTTCTCGAAATTTTGGCTTCTTGGGCCAACAAATGCCTCCCTCAGGATTGATAATCCGTAGGATTGATATCAAAGGAAATAATCTCCCTGGCACTTGTTTATAAAGTTTAAGATTCCCCTTCCTATAATCCGAAGATGGAACCTTGAGGGTCTGGCGATAGATCCCCGGAATAATTGCAAAATTTGTCTTTCTATCAACGTTGGCAACAGTTCCCTTCCTAATCCTATTATCCAAAGACAGAAAAACATTATATATATATATATATATATATATATATATATATATATATGTATGTATATACACACATATAAATATAATAAACAGATAAGTAAAAAATGAAAATAAAATAATAAAGTAAAAATGTTTTCTATGACTGTTTTTTTTTCCTTCAAATAGACAAACTAAATGAAAATTCTTTAATTTGTAACGTCTTCAGATTAGTTTTATCTCTACCTTTCCTTCGTACATTCAGAATAACTCAGATATTCCTACTTTTTTCACATATTTCTCCCCTAACTAATTTCTTGCAACTCACTATCTATTTGATTTCAATTTCAGTTATCTTTGGCATCTTTCGCTTGTGTATGTCAGAGTTGGCAGCTACAAGCTTTCCCGCAATACAGTCGTCTTACAGTAGAAGCAATAGAAAACCAAAGCTGAAATAGAAACAAAGATAAATCTTCTCCCTCCCCCCCCCCCAAAAAAAAAAAAAAAGTAAAAGAAAGAAGGAATAGGTGTCCCTTTGGTCAATATTGAGTGTACCACTAGTAAAAAAAAAAAAATTCTTACTCTTGATTAAAATTGTGGTCTGAAATGATAGACACTTCAGAATGAGGTCCACTCCTTAGGTGAAACATATCGTCTGTTATTGATAAGAATAAAGTCTTTAAAATGCGTCACAATAAAAAAAAAAATCTTGTCTTCTTTTTTTTGCGTGACTTTTTTGCCTGTTGTTGTTACTATTACACTGGTCAACAAAATTTAATAAAATACTTGCTCCACAAACAAAAGGAGGTGAATATGATAGATTTTTTTCTGCTGATTTCAAATATGTTTTCAGAAATTTTCTATCAGGCATAGTTTTTCTGTGATAGCAAATCTTTATACAATTATGACTAATGAATGAGGCTGATATTTAAATTAAACTTACCTTTAAAACGTAGAAATGTATGATTATCGAGCGTATTTTGCTTTTGGGAGATCCCTTTTTAGTGTCCAACAGTAATCAGCCAAAATTGAAGAGCTCCACTTCCCTTGACACCGGTTTTGCATATTCAGAATGTCCTGGTGAAACCTCTCACCGTGCTCGTCACTTACGACACCAAGATTTGCAGGGAAAAAGTCCAAGTGAGAATCTAGGGAGTAGATTTTTAGGCTCATATTACATCCCAAGGCCGTGTAGGATGTCAGTATTTCTTTTACAATTTCAGAATAGTTATTTGCTTTGTAATTCCCTAAAAACTCTGTGCAAAATTTCTTAAATGACAGCCATACATCTTTTTCAAGATCATCTAGCTCTTCATCAAAATTCTGGTCTCTCATCAGGTCCCTAATCTGTGGTTCAACAAAACTACTATTTTTTATTTTTGCGTCACTTACTCTAGGAAGCTTATTTTTCAAATATATGAATCCCTTGACAGTTCTATCCATACCTTTAGCATTTTTTTCATCAACCCTAGCTTCATATGCAAAGGAGGTAGATAAATTTTCTCTGAATTAACAAGGAGAGGATTGACAACATTCTTTTCTTCTGGGGTCAGAGATCGTTTCGGCCACACATTCTTTTCATAATTATTTCTCTTATCCCGACTGCCCCACTCACAGAGAAAGAAACAAAACTTTATGTAATTCAGCTGCATTCCAAGTGAAATTGCCACAGCCTTTAGGTCACCACAGATATTCCATTTATGTTCTTCATAATTACTTTTTTGTAATAGAAGCTGTACTCTCATATGTTTATGTTAGCTGCATGGGCCAGAGGAATAGACGGAAACTTATTTCCATTGTGGAGCAAAACAGCTTTCTGGCTCACTTTTGAAGAGTCAATAAACAACCGCTACTCATTCCTGTTATATTTATGGTTAAGTTCCTCCATAATAGAATATACATCATTGCAAAACACCATACCATACTCAAGTGAGAAAAACTGTTAAGAATCACAATGTCGCTTACAACTATGGATTCTTTCTGGAGAAGATTCAAGCCCTTTAACCTGGAAGCAAGAATTTCAGATTGCTTTTTTGACAATTTTAAATCCCGCACAATATCTTTTAGATCTCCCTGAGTCAATAAATGTGGTTCACTTGAAGAACAGATTGACTGAAAATGTACGTCTTCTGTTTCTTTTTCCATAACCTCCTCACTTGACTCCTCATCACTTAGTTCCATTTGTTTTAGAGGGTCAGGTACAGGAAAGTCTTGACTGTGAGGTACTGGGGTCATAGCAGATGATAAATTAGGATATTTCACAGTATGCTTGGATTTTGACGTTATACTTTTTATATTTGTAATGCAGAACTAGCAATTTGAAATATGATCTTTTGGTTCTCTCCAAACCATAGGAATGGCAAAAGGCATGTGGCGTGAACTTTTTGCCCATGCAGTGAGGAGCCTGACACAGGTTATACAATGCATATGAGGGGCCCAGCTTTTATCCTGGTCCCCAACTTTACATCCAAAATAATGTCCAAATCACTTTTTAATCAATGGCGTGAAACACCGTCGTTGTGACTTGAATGTCAATTAACCACAAATAAAGCAAAAATTGTCTAGGTGGTTTATACAGTTTCTTGTCATTATGAAGGTGAATGGTGGGTACGCTACTATACAATATCACTAACTTATTGCCACACAAATGCGCATTACACAACCTCACACCAACACATCAAACACAATACTGCCAAACGTATAACAATCTCACGCAGTGTTGCCAAACTCAGTGTTGCTAACCGCTAAATTGAAATTTCTCCCACGTAACAAACGTAACGTAATATACCGTGGAACACAAATACTGTAGGTGAAAGAAAAAAAAATAGAGATTATTTTTGGATTTTGTGTGCAAAAATATTTAAGTTACACCTATTGTTTTTCCCGAGATAGATTCTTTGTTGACCAGTTTTATCATCATCGTTATTATCTTCATTATTATTATTGTTATTATTACTATTACTATTATCATTATTATTATCATTATTACTATTTATCATTATTATCATCATCATCATCATCATCATCATCATCATCATCATCATCATCATCATCATCATCATCATCATCATCATCATCATCATCATCATCATTTATTATTATTATTATTATTATTATTATTATTATTATTATTATTATTATTATTATTATTATTATTATTATTATTATTATTATTATTATTATTATTATTATTATTATCATTATCATTATTATTATATCAATTATTATTATAGGGAGTTGCTACATGTGAATAAGGATAGGGAGAGGTAGGTGCAGTGGGAAGCTCTAAGAAAATGATTGTGATCAATTAGGAAAATAGAGGAGAAATAAGGAAGTATGAGGTGAAAGCAGTTATTAAAATGATAAGTTAGATGGATGTCATACGGAGTGCTTAAAAAAAGCGAGGTACAGTGATGGTGGACTGGCTGGTCAGGTTGTTTAATGTTTGTCTGAAAGAGGGTAGAGTACCGGAGGACTGGAGGAGTGCCTATATATTTCCTCTTTACAAGGGAAAAGGGGACAAGTGTGTTTGTAGTACTTTCAGAGGGATCAGTTTGTTGAATGTAGTTGGGAAGGCTTATGGGGGGGTTTTGAGTGAGAGGACTAGGAGAGGAACAGAGGGAGCAATTGGTGAGCAACAGTATGAGTTTAGGACAGGCAGGGGTTGCGTGGATCAGATTCTTTTGGTAAGGTAGATATGTGAGAAAACTTTAGGAAAAGATAAGGGTGTTTTTAGGGCCTTCAAGGATTTGAAAAAGATTTACGACAGGGTAGACAGTAAGATGTTAAGAGCCGTCAAGAGTTTTTACGAGAGTAATGAAGCCTGCGTTAGAGTTAGAAATGGAGAGAGTGAGTGGTTTGATGTAAACTGGGACTTCATCAGGGATGTGTTATGTGGTCTTGGTTGTTCAGTTTATACATGGATGGGGTTGTGCGAGAGTTAGATGCAAGGGTAATGGGCTCGGGATTGGAAATGGTTAAGAAAAATTGAGAAAATGGGAGATAAACCATTTGTTGTTTTTTGGCGACACTGCCCTTGTAGCAGGACAAGAGGATGGATTGAAGAAGTTAGTGACGGAGTTTGGGAAGGTATGCGAAGGGAAGAAATTCAAGATAAATGTGGGTAAATGTAAGGTGATGAGATGTGCAAGGGGAGAGGAGGGCAGTAAATTGGGAGTATTAAGATGAGAGGTACTGGAGGAAGTGGATAGCTTTAGATACTTGGGTGCAAATGTGTGGGGGAAAGGAAGAATGCAGTTGGAGATAGAATGTGGATTGAGAGAAGCAAGTAAATGCCTTGTGGGATTAAGGGGCGTAATGAGAAATAGACATTTGGGGATGGATGCTAAGAGGAAATTTTATGAAGGAGTGATTGTGCCGACAGCATTGCATGGGGGCGGAAACACGGAACATAAGAGAGGGGGAGAGGAAGAGTTTAAATGTGTCTGGATGAAGTGCCTGAGAAGTATAGTAGGGGTTACTAGGCTGGAGAGAGTGAGAAATGAGGAGATGAGGAGGAGAACAGTGGTGGAAAGGGAGTTGGGAGATAGGGTTGATGAAAGAGTATTGGGATGGTTTGGACACATGGAAAGAATGAGTGAAGAAAGACTATAACAGATGTTCAAGGCAGAGGTGGAAGAGGTGAACATGAAGGGGTGACCAAGGATGAAATTGATGGATGGAGTAAAACTGACATTGGGAAAGATGGGGATGTAATTGAGGAAGTCAGGGAGAAGACAGAAGATAGGATTGAGTGGAGAATGGTTGGGTTTAGATGATACTGTGATACATGGAAGTGAGTTGGTGGGGGATGGGGGATGGGAGAGTACGTGTGAATGATATTTTGACGCAGCCCGAAGGGATTTCACCACATCTTCTCTTTTCTGCATGAGGGGACGGGGGTTGGGAGGGGGTTAGCCGATTAAATGAAGCGGCCTTGCTGTGGATGTGCTATGTCTTGCTACATTGCTTCTGATCCAGGGCAGTGAGCGAGATGCAGGGATGACCCGTCATCCAGGAGGAGCCAAGAAAAGGAGATGTGGTGGATGGGAGTGGAGTATGCGGGGATGAAATGAGTGGGAGTGGATTTATGCCCTTGACTTTGGCTATCTCCCTTGTAATGGGGGGAGACACCGTTGGTATATGTACATCATCATCATCATCATCATCATCATCATCATCATCATCATCATCATCATCATCATCATCATCATCATCACTATTATTATTGTTATTGTTGTCGTTGTTGTTGCTGTTGTTGTTTATGTTGTTGTTGTTGTTGTTGTTGTTTTCATTAACATTAACGTTAAAGTTATCATCATCATTATAACACATATATTTCTTTTCTATCTGACCTCGTTTATTGACCGAAAGGTCTGTCAGCATGTCTTCAAATTGAAACTTATTGTAAATGAGATCAACTTCATCCATGAAATACAGGTTACGAACAGCAATGGTCAGTAGATTTCATCGGTTACAAAGAAGACTGAAATGTTACCTCACGCAGGAGGAAGTAATAAAATCTTTTGATAACCGTGTTTCCAGCTTCATATTTCATTTTATATCTTTATCATACCTTTGCACGACATCGTCTTTAATGTGTGTGCGTCCCTCGTATTTTGTCAAGAATTTTCGCCTTCTTTTTTTTTTTTACCGTTTCTTTTCTCTCACCAAACCAAACAATATGATTTGATTTGCGAACAGTAAAAGACGGAGACTTCCACATTTTGATATAAAATCTGTCTGGTTCTTCCCTCTCCGTATTGTTTGTTTTTATCTTTTCTACGTCATTGAAATTATAAAAAAGGGAAGTGTGATAATGAATTTCATGATTGAGTGCATATACGTTTGACCACCACAGACTGTTTATTTCTTTTTTAATCCGGGGGTTGCCTTTCAGGTGAAGGAAAACATGTTTAGAATAGTTTACCGTTAGTTTGAATAAAAAATCTAAAGCCTAACAAACAGTGAACGGAATTGAGTATGCAGTGCCCAAGGTGAAAATGTTGGAACAAAATTGCTTATCAATAACAAAGATAAATCATCTAAAATCTACCACCTCAGTAAAGGAATCTTGTTCTAAGGGAAATAAAATCACGAGTCAGAGAAGAAATAAACTTTTCTTTTTACCCTTTAACAAGGGTGATACAAACAAGGTCATCATATTAAGACAGCAGGGCAAGACTCGTAGTAATGGATTTAAATTGGACCAATCTAGATTTAAGAAGGAATTAGACAAGAACTGGTTTACTAATAGAGTGGTTATAGAATGGAATAGACGAGCACAAACTAATTGTTATTTTATGGATAGGGATCGTAGGTGGTTATGAAACTGCAACTGCCTAGTGCAGGCCTTATGGTCTCTTGCAGTCTCCTTCATTCTTGTGTTCATATGTTTTATTCTGGTCCTTTAACCTATTTCACTAACACTTTACATACCGGGTGAGATTTTCCATCCCCTCACACTCCGCGGGACTTTCTCGATACTGACGGGTTTGTAGTTATCTAGATTAGCCCAGCACAGCGTTTCCCAACCTTTTCCGACCATAGGACCCCCCTGTTGTCATGTTTAAGCAGTCCAGCACACCTACTTGTTATTGGAAGGATAAAAGAAAGTGAAGTGTACTGATTGATGATTTATTTTCTTGATTCCTTAGAACTGAAGCAAATTGAAAATATTGTTTGTAGAAGAAATAAGAACACACTAGAAACCTAAAATGGCATGGAAAAGGTCAAATATGCACAACTGGGTAACCAATGATACATATGTCAATCTGATTTTTGTGTGCATCAATTCCCAGCACCTCCTATAATTGATTTAAGCAACCCCAGGGGTTCTAGCACCTCAGGTTAGAAAACGCTGGCTTAGGACATCTTTTCCATCGAATGGAATCTTTGCTTCTCTCCCGCCTGAGCGGCGCGGCGCCTCAGTAGCGAAAAGAGTTAAAATCGTCTTCATGATGAAGGACGTGTCCGCGCTCAGGACCTTCTGTGCGTTCGCAAGAACAGTTTCTGAAAAGACGACCACTAGTCTTTAATCGGTCAAGTAATTGGAACCACTTTGATTTTAATTAGTTAGCACGAGGAGTTGCTCCTCTCTGCTGAACAGTCTTTTGCCGTTAGCCAGAACAAAGATGCCGTTGGGCTTTCATGGTCTAAGCCCAGGTCTTATAACTCGGAAGTTACAGTAGATACAACTGTACACAACTTTTGAAAAAAAAAAAAAAAAATTAATAAGATAAAATAAATATATAAATAAAATAAAAATAGATAAATAAATGAATAAATAAATAAAAAATGAAAATAAAAGATAAATAAACAAAAAATAAAAATAGAAAAAATGTATATATATATCTTAAATGTTCTATTCTTGTAGCAGAATGAAATTAAATAGATGAATAAATGAATAAATGAATAAATGAATAAATGAATAAATGAATAAATGAATAAATGAATAGATGAATAAATGAATAAATGAATGAATGAATAAATGAATAAATGAATAAATTAATAAAATAAATGTATAACTGTATAAATGAATAAATGAATAAATGAATAAATGAATAAATGAATAAATGAATAAATGAATAAATGAATAAATGAATAAATGAATAAATGAATAAATGAATAAATGAATAAGTGAATAAGTGAATAAGTGAATAAGTGAATAAATGAATAAATGAATAAATGAATAAATGAATAAATGAATAAATGAATAAATTAATAAATATATACACGAATAAATAAATAATTGAATAAATGAATAAATGAGTAAATGAGTAAAATAATAAAGGAATAAAGGAATAAGCGAATAAATAAAAAGTAATTAATCAAATAAATAGACAATAAATGAATAGGTAAATCAATCAAACAAATAAATTAATAAAAAACATTGATTGGTACGTCTGAATGAATTGAGTAGAAATTCCTTTATTTAATCTATTTCACAATATTGTTTTGTTACCACTACCTACAAGGAA
>NC_134789.1:56853500-56858500 GCF_046742065.1 Oratosquilla oratoria | reverse complement strand
ACAGACAAGCATGGAAACAAGCAAACAAACAAACAAACAAACAAACAAACAAACAAACAAACAAACAAACAAACAAACAAACAAACAAACAGGCAGGCAAGCAAGCAAGCATGCAGAAAAGCAAACAAACAAACAAACAAACAAACAAACAAACAAACAAACAAACAAACAAACAAACAAACAAACAAACAAACAACAAACATATAGAAAAAAAAAGAAGAAAAAAAATCTGAAACTTCCTCGCCCGGCTCCGACTGGGGACGAGGAGGTGATTTTAATTGAAATGTCCTGGAATGCAATAAGTTCACTGTTGTCACGTCGTCTTTCTCCCACTTCCTTCATAGCTTTGCATGGCATTGGCGCAAAGGAACAAACTATCTTCAGACACATAATAAGTTCTAGGACATATTGTACAGTAATCGCTAAGGAGGACTAGTTCAATCACATGAAAAGTAATGCTAACAATTAGGTATTCATTACACGAAAAGAAGCATAGACTGCATACTAAAAAAAAAAAAAAAAAAAAAAACAACAACTTGTGCAGCAAAAGGGTTGCTGTGCTTCATTTCTCTTCATTTCCTATCCATTTGTTTCACTTTCATTTCCTCTGCCTTCCCCCTACTCCTCATCTACCTCCTCCCCGTCCCCTTCCTCCCCTTCCTCGTCCCATATCATCCCTAAAATGATCCCTTTGGCTGTTCACTATCCAACCCCATCCCTCAAATATTACTCCATCAGAACATAATTCGAATCAAATGGCTTCGGCTGTTCTTCCACTATGCCCTTCTTGTCCTTAACTATTCCCCTTCTTCTTTTAGTCCTCCTCTTTCTATCCCTCCACTTCCTTTACCCCTTTCACTTCCTCTTCCTCCTCCTCCATTCATTTTCCCTCTTCTTCTTCCTTCGTTCCTTTTGAGTCTTTTGCTTCCGTTTCCTCTTCTTTTTTTCTTTTTTTTCTTTTTTTTTCTTTTTTTTTTTACATCCTCACTCTCCTTCCCCGTCTTCCTTCCTTCCTTCATCTCTCTGTTATTTCATTTCCTTTGACATACGTGTCCTCTCTCTAATTCTCCTCCTCCTTCTTCTCTTCTTCACCGCTCTTCTTCCTCTTTTCCTTCTCTTCCCTCTCTTTCTCATCTTTATCCATATCCTCATTCTCATCCTCATTTTTATTTTCATCCTTATTTTCATCCTCATCCTCATCAACATCCTCATACTCATCCTTATATTCGTCCTCATCTCATCCTTATGCCTTTTCTGTTCTGCCATGGATGACTTCTCATTTTCTTTCAAAGTCCAAATTACCGTCAGTTAACTCTCTGTTTCTTGTCTTGGCAACCTTTTCCAATTACCTTCACAGTTCCTTTATTCCTAACTATCTCTAACACCTCTTAATCTACATTCCTTCTTTAATGTCGCATTTCTTTCTATTTTTATTTTTCACGATTATTATTATTATTTTCTTTTGTGAGTACAGCTTCATTTTGTAGCAAAATTTAATAACGTCATCCTGCCTTTTTGTTTTTTCATTTCCTATCACATAAGATATCTCCTACGTCTCATTAACTAGCTTCCTTCTATAACACACCTCTTCCTTTTCCATTCTCGTATTTTCTTATCTTTTCTTACCTCTTCCTTACCTCTTACCTTACCTCTTACCTTACCTTACCTTACCTCTTCCATTCTCGTATTTTCTTACCTCCTCCTCCCTCTCCATTTTCTTCCTTCTTTCTTCCTCCTCTCCGCCCCTTCCTTTCCTACTCCTCTCGCACCCCTCCTCCTCTCTGTCCTCTTCCTTCTCCCTCCTCCTTTCTTACCACTCCCCCCCTCCTCCTCCTCCCTCCCCCTCCCCCCTCCCCTCCTCCCCCCCCTCCCCCCTACTCCCCTCCCCTCCTTCCTCCTCCCCTCCCCCCCCCCCCTCCTCCCCTCCTCCCCTTCCTCTCCCCCCCCCCTCCCCCTCCTCCCTCCTCCTCCTCCCCCTCCCCCTCCCCTCCTCTCCTCCTCCTCCTCCCCCTCCCCCCCCCTCCTCCTCCTCCTCCTCCCCTCTCCCCTCTCCTCCCCCCTTCCTCTCCTCCCTCTCCCCACCCCCCCCACTCCTCTTTCTCCTCCTCCCCTTTCTCCCCCTCCTTCTCCCCACCTCCTTCTCCTCTTCCCATTCCTCTTTCTCCTCCTCCCCTTTATCCCCCTACTTCTCCCCACCTCCTCCTTTTCCTATCTTCCTCTTCCTCCCGTTCTTCTCCTACTCCTTTCAACCTTCTCTCTCCCCCTTCCTCCTCCTTCCTTCCTTCCATCCTTCCTTCTGCTCCCCCTCTCCTATCCTCCTCCTTTTCTCTTCTTCCTTCTCCCGTCTTCCTTCACCTATCCTCCTTTCCCCTTCCTCCTCCCTTCGTCCTCCTTCCCTCCTTCTCCTTCTTCACTTCTCCGTCCTACATCTCCTATTCCTCCTCTTTTCTTCCTCTACTCCATCTTATACTCCTCATCTTCCTCCGCGTCTTCCATCCCCATTTATTCTCCTCCACCCCTCCTCCTCCTCCTCCTACTCCTCTTCCTCCTACTCCTCTTCCTCCTCCCAAACGTCTTTCTTCTCCTCCACCTCCACCACCACCTTCTTCCCCCATTCTCCTCCCCCATCCTTCTCCTCCTTCTCTCCTCCTCCTCCTCCTCCTCCTTCGCTCCGTACCGGAGTACAATCAGCAAATATAAAGAAAAGGATCACGGGAAAAACCTTGTCATCTCAGGGATCCTTCCCAGATTCCAGGGAAGGGGAAAATACTTCGACATAGACAGTTTCTACAACAAAGCATTCAGTGCAAACAACAGAGTAAAAACCCTCTGTGACAAGGAAAAAGTACACTTTGTCAATTTCTGGGACAACTTCTACTTTGATAAAACTCTTTTTGAGGAAGATGGTCTCCACTTGAATGTGGCCGGAGCAGCAAGGTTAGGTAGGCTGCTCAACAACAACCTGAGCGACATCAGAAGAAAAAACTCCTCAGCGGAGCCCCCATCAACACTCCCGTAATAGAGCAAACCAGAAAAGTGTCAGATATCAATCTATGTTACGTTAATGCTCGCAGCGTACGAAACAAGTTCGAAGATCTAGAGATTCTCGGAGCGACAGGTAACTATCACGTGATAGGAGTAGCAGAGACATGGTTGGACACATCAAGTCGAGATTTTATAGCGGAATACTGTTTGTCAGGCTACACAATTTTCAGCTGCGAAAGAGAAAATAGAATAGGTGGTGGAGTAATCCTGTATGTCCATAACTCCCTCCAACCATCACTGTTAAAAACAGAAACAGTAACAAATGTTGACATATTGTTTGTTGAGATAAGAACCAATTGCAGTAAATCTAAAGTAATAATTGGACTTGTTTATAGACCTCCGGGTCAGCTACTAGTAAATGACGAAAAATTATTCGATTTAATCGTAGAAACTAACCAACGTTGCGAGACAGTCATCATGGGAGACTTTAACTTACCGGTGAAGAGATGGGGTGAAGATTTGAGTTCGCATACAGGACGAGACTTGTATAGTAACTTACTAGAAAGTGGCTTCCACCAAGGCGTAAACTGCCCTACCCGAGGAGATAATGTCCTTGACCTAATACTCTCTACAACAGAAAATCTTGTAAACGACATAAATGTCGGCCCATTATTCAGTACTAGCGATCATCGTACCATCACATTCAAGATTAAAATGGAAGCCAGTTTATCTAAGACCAGCAAAGAAAAAGTACCCGACTTCTGTAGAGCTAATTTCAATAGACTCCGATCATTACTAGCAAACTTAGACTGGAGTACAACTTTGAATGAGATTGATATTGATAATGCGTGGCAAAACTTCACCACGGACCTAAACAATGCTGTAAATCTCTGTGTTCCCTATCGTGAGAGACGTCCGGCAACAAATAAACCAAAGTGGTGGAATAGGGAAATTAGTAACAACCTCTCTCGTAAAAGGAGTGCGTACAAAAAGTATTTATCAACTAAAAGCCAAGACGATAAACTAACACTAGACAGAATTCGCCGTGAAACCAAAACACTGATAAAACGTAGTAAGAAACATCTTGAAGAGTATATTGCAGAGGCAAGCAAGTCGAACCCTAAAGAATTCTACAGTTATGCGAATACGAAGAAAACACTACCCTGCGGCATTGGACCATTAAATAACGATGAAGGAAAACATACGAATGATGAAAATGAGATGGCCTCAATCCTTAATAATTTTTTTGCATCCGTCTTCACAGACGAAGATTGCTTAGTGTATCAGCCACCGGAACATAAAATGTCCCAAAACGTCTTAAATCAACTCATGATTACAGAAAGGGATGTCGCACAAGTGATTGATAAGCTTAAAATAAATAAAGCCCCGGGACATGACAAAATTTCACCTAGAATTCTGCGAGAAGTCAAAAATCAAATCAGTAAACCCTTGTGCATCCTCTTCAACAAATCATTAGCACTCGGTAAAGTCCCATCAGATTGGAAATGTGCTAACGTAACACCAATATTCAAGAAAGGGGACAAATCACAACCAGGCAACTACAGACCGATTAGCCTGACTTCGATTGTGTGCAAACTGCTAGAGACAATTATCCGTGACAGTGTAGTAAAATTTTTAGAAGAAAATAAGATTATGAAAGATTCGCAACATGGCTTCCGTAGCAAACGCTCATGTCTAACTAATCTCCTTGACTTCTTTCATGACGTTTTTAACAAATACGAGGAATGTAGATCTGTTGATATAATCTATCTAGATTTTCAGAAGGCATTCGATAAAGTTCCCCACAAACGATTGCTCGACAAACTAAAAATGCACAGTATTTCTGGCAATATCCACAACTGGATTAAAGATTGGCTCTCAGAGCGAAAACAGAGGGTCGTAATAAACGGGGCATCATCTAGCTGGCTCGACGTTAAAAGTGGCGTACCGCAAGGATCAGTTTTAGGACCCGTCTTGTTCTTAATATATATCAATGATCTAGATGACGGCCTCCT
>NC_134789.1:56841000-56843500 GCF_046742065.1 Oratosquilla oratoria | reverse complement strand
CCTTTATGACGTCACAACCCAAACTCGCTCCAGTTTTCTATGTAATAAGTGTCGATCGCTTTTTTTCTTCTTTTTTTTTGGGGTGGGGGTGGGGGGGTGGGGGGTGGATGTGTGGGTGTGGGTGTGTGGGTGTGCTTGGGGAAGGGGAGAGTGTACCTGGGCACAAAATGGAACTTGGAGACAAGGAACATTCACAGCATTCTGGCCCCCAAGTGCAGTATTCATAACATTCGCCGTGCAATATCCGTTGAACAGTTCGGTGGAATAGTATTTTCTGGCCGCTGCACTCTGGAATACATATTCGAAAACATGTCATGCTCTGCATATGCAACTAGAATAGGCGCTACTTTGATTATTACTGAATGAATATTCATGTATACAAAAATTGGATACATATATGTTATGTATACTACTCGTACAGGAAAATACAAAAGAAATGAACGAACGCTGGCGTGGCCAAGTATGCGTGGAGTCGTTCGCATACGCAAAACACACTTGCGCACGCACGCACACACGCACACACACGTACGCACGCACGCGCGCACACACGCACGCACGCACGCACGCACACACACACACACACACACACACACACACACACACACACACACACACACACACACACACACAAACTAGACACTGCGAGATGCAAAGACGGGACACCACGAGTATAGCTCCCTTTCCCGTAAGATACAACTAGGTAAATAGGTAAGTACAGACACACACAGATACACACACACACAAATACACACACACACACACACACACACACACACACACACACACACACACACACACACACACACACACACACACAGATGCGGTTGGTAGAGTCCCAGACTGTCAGTACGGCGGTACCGGAGGTAACTGGTTCGAATCCTACCCAGGGCTCAAATTATTTTAGTATCGCTGCGCTTCGAGTCGTTACTCCAACTCTCGTGGGCGGAGAGTTGGGTGTGTGTGTGCGTGTAGGATCATAGCATTACCCATAGATCGTGTCATACGAGCTCTGAGCTCTCTTCCGGGAGGGAAATAGCTGTCAATAACGAATCAAACACATGATCCAAAGACCATGGTGGAGACCATGGTGAATCGCACGCACACACACACACACACACACACACACACACACACACACACACACACACACACACACACACACACACACACACACACACACACACACATACAGAAATCTGTTGAAAAAGTTTACATTTTTAAAAGATGTGAAAATACATTTTTTTCCATATTAAGGCGTAAACTCTTGTAATAACCTAGAGGATAATTTAACTCAAGTTGGAAACATGCATGAATTGAAAATGAGCTATGATAATTGGAGAATAAGAGACAGGACCTTATGAGTTTACCTTACTTTCTGTGTTACTAAAGTTATGCAAATATGGTCAGATAAATATACAGACACATGCTCTTGTGTTTCTGGGAAGATGGTAGGATAACTGACTCTCAATACAGGAGCAACCCAGATAGATAAAGTCTAATATATGGGAGGTGGCTAGTCAAGATATACACTCAACTCTTCAACCCTTCCACTTCTATCCACAATCTGTTTGTTTCCCCTTAACTCCTTTTAGATGAAGGATCAGCACTATCCACCACCCACGTGACGGACCAGAAGCAATGCAGCAAGACACAGTACCTCCTCAGCAGGACCCGACTACTGAAACTCGTTTATACTCACTGCATTAATATATGGCGACCTTTTCCTTTATTCACTCATGGAGATACAGAGTTAATAAGAAACTCCGTCTACCAGCGTGAACTCTTTATTCATTCACAATCACACTCCACCTACAGCTACCTTTTCCCCACTCCCTTCCCTGCTCAACAGGCATTCCCCTTGTTCCTAAGGCTCCCTTCATTCCATCCATCTATCCCATTCTCGGTGTTCCCCTCAGGATCACTGAATATTTAAGATATGAATATTATTTCAGTCCTCTTAACTCCCTGCAATTGCCCTTTCGGGAAGACACCAGAAGCTATTGCACAGACCTGTCCTTCATCCTTGGCATATTTAAACAACTGATCGGGCAGCTTTGCCATCCCCAAAAACCCTTCTTCCCTTTATCGTTCCTTGCCTCAATACTACCTTTCCTCTTCCTTTCTCTCTCTTTCCTCCTTCCCTTATGTGTCCCATCCTGATTTCTCTTTTCTTCCTTTCCCTCTCTTTTCTTCCCTTTTCACCCAGTTTCCTTCCTTCCCCTTCCCCTTCCCCTTCCACCCCATCCCCTCCCCTCCCATCCCATCCCATCCCCTTCCTCTTCCCTCTTCTCCTCTCCTTTCCCATGTTCCCTCCTCTCCTCGCCTCCCCCTGTTTTCATTAATCCTCTTACCATCTCTCCTGTTCTCCCCCTAGTCCCTCTCCTCTTACTTTCTCTTCCTTTCTCCTTTTTTCCTATTCTCTCGCCTTACTTTTCACACTCTTCTCTTCTGCTGTATGCAGCCCTATGAATTCCCTCCCTTCTTCTTCCCTCCCCTCTCA
>NC_134789.1:56823500-56826000 GCF_046742065.1 Oratosquilla oratoria | reverse complement strand
AAATAAATAAGTATATAAATAAGTAGATCAATGGATAGAAAGTTAAACTGAGATAGAAAAACAGATAGATAGATGAATAGATAGATAAATAAAGATATAAGTTCATAAATGAGTAAATAGATAAATAGATTGATAAATTAATAAATAGGTAAATAGATAGTAAGTGAATGGATAGACAGTTAAACAGAGATAGATAGATGAATAGATAGATAAACAGATAAATTCATAAATGAGTATATTGGTAAATAGATTGATAAATTAATGAATAGGTAAAGGGATAGTAGGTCCATGGATAGATAGTTAAACAGATAGATAAATAGATAGATAAACAGATAAATTCATAAATGAATAGATAGATTGACAAATTGATAAAAATGTAAATGAATAAATAGTTGGTCTATAAAAGGAACTAAGACTTACATTTAAAAAAAAATCTGTTGTTTATTTAATAGATGGAATGGAGGAAGGAATTAGACATAAAAAACGATGGAGACATTAAACGTGAAAAAAAAAAAAATACTCAAGGGGAATAATAAGATGACCGAAAAAGGAGAAGAGAATACACTTTCTTCCTAAACACTGTATTTGCTATTATCAACTCGCTTTCTATACCCATTTCCACCATCATCTCTCCAATACGATTTTTTCCTGGCACTCCACTTCCCAACTACTCCGTCTATTCATTTGTCTCCTACCCTAGCATTAAGATCTCCCAATACCACTACATTGACATTTCTCCCTAAACCCTCTATGCACTCATTTAAACCTATCCAAAAAGCCTCCCTTTCCTCTACACTCTCTTTACTACCAGGCCCACATGCACTTACAAAAACCCTCATCTCCCTTCCCAGTTTCACCTTCATCTACATTAACCTTGAAGAAACCTCCTTCCAGTCCACCACACGCTTACCTATCTCTTCACTCACTAGTATAGTCACCCATTCTCTTCCTCGTCCTCTCTTCACTCCTGACACCCTCCTAACCACACTTCCAAACTCAAACTCGCCCCTCATTTTCAACTTAGTTTCACTCAATGCCAACACATCCATCTTTCTTCTCACAAACATACAGCCTATCTCTTCCTTTTTACTCTCATCTGTACCACACCCACGTACTTTTTTTTTTTTTTTTTTTTTAAGGATGTTCCCTTTAGGGTTACAAGGAGTAGGATGCCTAGTACTATCCTCGTCCTGTTTTTGTTATCTTTTACAACTCAAGTGGGAACACACACGCGGTGGCAGTATTCTTTTTCCACTACCATAAGGTTCAGAGAAAAAGTAAATGAATATTCAGGGAAGTGGTACAGGCCAATATTGAGAATGAGGGGGACAGCATAACGGAAGGACAGTCGCAGTATAATAAAGTAGCATGATTTCTTTATGAATAGAGATTTTCTCTATCGCACATAAAATGATGCGTGACTCTGGTTTGTAGGGGCGCCTAAAGTGTCAGTTGCATACTACCGAGCATCTTTTAACACAGTAACATCCAGCCAATACACTAGACGGAGTATAACAAAAAATAGAAACATATTCCATTTAGCACATGAGTTCTGAAGACAAAGGAATCTAAGATACGATTTTCTCAACTCGCCTCAAATTCACGTTCTCAACAAGCTGAGGATCGTTTGAACTGCGCTTTTCAATGACCTCGTGATATCTATCACTCGATCTGACATAATTTTCGGGTACCCGTTTCGGATTACTCTAACAGCCACCGTATAATAATCATAATTATCGTATCCCAAACAGCAAACAGCGGGGACGGCTTGTATCCATCTGGTGTGTGATGTTTATCTGTTCTTTTTTTTTTCCCGCTACCCATCCTCTGCCCAATCATCCCATAACAATGGCAGGGGTAATCCACGATGATCATCTTATACCTAGGCCTATAGGTAAAGGATGTGGCAACATGACTTCCGGCTTTAAGCTCTGTTGTCATAAGGTTGACATTTGAGGTAACTTGACTTGAAGCGTAACGTCTTTCGTTCCCGCCCTTTTCAACGTTAAATGTTTGTGTTAGCGACAGCTGCGCGCAGCGCATGCGCAGACTAGTTTTCGGCGGCACTCGAACGTAAAAGGAAATATACAGGCAAAAAGGGCAGTAGAAAAAACATTACCAGTGTGAAAATAGAGATAAAGAAAGAGTAAGAGGAGAGAGTAACAATGACAATGGCGACACGTAAAAGAAACGAAGAATAATATTTGGAAAATAAACGACGCAGCGAAGCCCTGGGCGAAGCCTGACAAAATGTGACCCATTTGTGAGTGCAACAAAAACATTTCACCCAGAATCACCTATTTTTTCCCCACCACATAGACTAACTCCCATATCTTCACCCTATCGAATGTATAAATCCAAGCTATTGGGTGAGCTCTTTCCTCAAATGGATTGCATTCGAATCCTTCTTTCATAGCATTTGATCCACTACAATCTATCCCAGTTCGATAAGCTGGGGTCTTAAATTTACTCAGATTTTTCTGTATGCAAATTTATCTCA
>NC_134789.1:56808500-56813500 GCF_046742065.1 Oratosquilla oratoria | reverse complement strand
TTTTACATTACCTTCGCCCACTAGATTTCAAGATGAATCATCTGGGTTCTTTCCGGAGTCGCAGCAGATAAGTCGGCAGTAGACTTTCAACGGCTAGTTGCCTCTTTTTTCCTCTTCCTGGTCTCGATGGTCCTCCTCCATCTCTTCTTCGCCACAGCCGGTTTAATGTTGGCAAACGTCAACGCCAAGAAGAACCTCTACAAGGATTACCAGTGTCAGGACTTGAGAGACACCTTTGGTCTGGATAAGAAGGATCTGATCGTGGCCGTTGATGCCGAAGAAGGGTCTTCAGTGGAGTTGACCTGTCACTACTGCGGGTCTTACGACTTCCATGGCAAGAAATGGTACAGGGCTGAGTTCGCCTGGAGCGACGAAGACTTTACGAGCGAAAGCAAAGGGAACGAAGTCGTCGACGCCACAGACTTCTCCACCTACGAAACCCTTTTGACGATCGACATGCACAACGACCCCTCGGCTAATCGTGTCGTCATCCGGAAGGACCACACTCTCGTCATCCACGACTTCGGTCCTCGGGACGTCGGGATGTACTTCTGCCACAGCGTCCGAAACGACGTCAACTACGACAAACAAGGAGGGAGGTTCGCTTACGTTGTCGATATGTTGCAGCCAATCAGCGCAGAGGAGACTGTCCATGGGGACGATCTAGAGTTCGATCGCTTCCGAAGACAAATGATTCAATGGAACACTAACCTGAAGCAGATGTCAAATAGGTACCCGTTTCTGAAGGCCAAAGAGCTTTTCCTTCACTAGGGCGAGTTCGGGAGCTGCCAATCTTGTGACAACCAGATGGGGCTTAAACAGATGATCTGCGAACTCAGGTTAGTTGATATCGAGAACAAAAAGTCTCTCGAAGTTAACAAAAATGACATCCAGAAAGTTCCCTTACCAGAAGAACCACGCTAGGGACTCAGTATCAGATCAATGATCTTGCAGAAGCTCTATCCAGACTTTGTGCATGAAGCGAAAAAAGTTTTCAGGGAGTTTATTTTGGAGGAACGATGCATCGGCGTGTTCCCATGCAAGAAAGAGCAGAGACGGAAGTAGGGATCGGGGATCGATCTGAGGTCTCCTGCGAGACGGCAGATGGAGAAGAAGCGAGAAGAGAGGAAATATGGAAGGAGGGTGAAAGAAGGTAGCTTCATTCAACTGGTGTGCCCTGATAGCAAAAGAAAAGACCAGGTAACGTGGTACAACGGGAGTAGGAGACTTCTTAGCGACGCGATTTTTGCGCAGACGGAAGAACGAGCCATAATCGAAAACAACCAACTCAAGATACTTGTTGCCACATTGTATGATGCAGGTAACTATTCCTGCTACGTGGGTGAGAACAAACTAGGCTACTTATTACTCAAGGTGAAACCTTCACCAAACAGAGAAAACACCTTTGAACACCTGGCTATCATAGTCGCCTATTCACTCTTCCAGATCATCATCTGCATGTTACTTATGGTGAGACTTATGGTCAGGGCAAAGTGCAAAATCCTGCTGGAGGAACGCGACAAGCTCCAGCATTACCACGAGTTGTTCCAACAAGGCGCGAATATGTACGAATTCAACAAACGCCGAGAGAAGAAAATGCAAGAGGTGAGGCTGAAGGCCCTGCGGAACGCCTACGAAAAGGACAACGTGACTGCAAAGATAGCGGCGCTTGAGCGGGTCTCTTGTCTACCGGACAAGATGGTGTCATAGAAGGAACGTCGGCTCGTGTCCAGGATACGGAAGCAGCTCGTTCTGCTTCAGAGACAGGCGGAAGTTCGTCGGGAGGAACGTAAAGGAAGAATGAAGCTCCTTCAGGAGAAATAGAAGACGAAAAAGGTAATGTCTTCAGAATCAGAAACAGACTAAGTAAAGTGAGCTCCATGTCCTACAAGAGATTACTTTCTATTTATTTATTTATTTATGTATTTATTTATTTATTTATTTATTTATTTATTTGTTTATTTATTTATTTATTTATTTATTTATTTATTTATTTATTTATTTATTTATTTATTTATTTATTTATTTATTTATTTATTTATTTATTTATTTATTTATTTATTTATTTATTTATTCATTTATTTATTTTACTGGGGAGAAGATCTTATCCTAAGCAGATCCCGTGTGTTTTGGGCTCTTACATGTGCAAGACAATACACAGGGTGTTTTTTGTATCACATCACTAACGGTGTCCTATTCCTCGTGAACGATTATGAGAATGAATCGGATTGAGAGGACAATATACTGGAAACCTAAACACCCATTGAATTAAATGATGTTCTGTGTCATGACATGAGACTGGGCTAATGAGAGGGTTAGTTTAGATTGTGGATAACACGATCCTGACCCTAGTGCATTAGGCAAAGGTGACGAACTTTGTTGGAGCTAAGCTGCTCCTGGTGTGAACTCCTTAATATAATAGGATATTATAATAATATAAAAAAATACACTGAATAAAACCACCTGGCAGCAACCTTGATATAACTTATAAGCCACTTTTGACTGTGACAAGGTTAAGAATTCAAATCAAAGGCCATTTTTTTTTTTTTTAAGAAGGTACTGGTTTGTCACTCATCTAAATCAGCTTCCTACAAGGGTTGTGAAGTCAGTTGAGTGAATAATTCAATTAAAGGCTTCAGGTTCCCTAGGGAATCTAGCAAAAGCAGACCTCTCTTTATATATTAGGACTCATTAGGAACGAGAATATTAAATGCAGCAGCTATTTAGCCTTTATAAGTATCAGTTAAATTATTCTACCAATCAGAGCTCTTGAAACTATCAAGGGGCGTATCTAGTGACAGCACCTTGGAATGACAAACTCAGAGACTCTATCTGCCCATCTGCACATGTCAAGGAAGATCTTTGAGTATAATATATATATATATATATATATATATATATATATATATATATATATATATATACATATATATATATATATATATATACATATATATATATATATATATATATATACATATATATATACATATATATATATATATACGCATATATATTATATATATATAAATATATATATATATATATATATATATATATATATATATCCTTTGCCGACAGTGGCTGGGGATTGAGGGCCAAATGTTCGTTTTGAATTGGTGATTAAACGTTTAGGAACCAAACGTTTGTTTTGAACTGAATATTAAACATTTGTCTATTTATTCTGTCATTCCTATTTGATTACCACTATATGCCCTGTAGACGCAAACTGCTTTCTATATATTAAAACTATGTGATAAACAAACAAAGCAACCAACTATAGCAGTTTAAAGACGGTTGCCAGACAATCAAACCTCAAGCGTTTGACTTCTTTCCGTGCTAATTTTCAGTTTTCAAATATACAGGAAGCAATCAACTTACGTTGGTATTCTAAAAAAAAAAAAAAAAAAAAAAAAAATCCTTACATAAACATTTCCATATACAAGTCCTTGGAAGGAAAATATTATTTTAGGAACACTACCGTAATAATCTTACGGTGGTATTATTAGAAAAAACATTTCCTTGTATAAATCTTTCCTTATATAAATCTTATATACATCATTGGAAGGGAAAGATTTTTTTTTTTTTTTTTTTTTTTTTTTTTTAAGAATACCACCGTTAGTTCAGTAGGCTCTCAGCCACTACCTAAATCGTATTTTCTTTCTTTTTTGTGCTTGGATAGCAGTGGTTAGTGGTAGTAACAGGTAATCGCTGGAAAGAACCATCTTGTTCTATGATAAAAAAAAAAAAAAATAAAAAAAAATAATAATAATAATCCAGTGGATACCGTGTCGTAGTCATGAGTAGGTGGTCATGAGTTCGATACCCGGGATCCACTGCATGCTTCTTGCGTTGGTCCTCGACAGCCTTGGCCAGATGGGGAGGCGACCCAAACATCGGCAACTTACAGGGAATTCTGAATTCCCATTTCGTTGGAGAGGGATGATGAATTTGAGCATCCCAAATATTAAGATTTGGAGTATCGTTTATAGACAACACGAACAACCATTAGATATTTTCTTTTGTTAAAAAATATATATTCATAAGTAAAATTGAATTAAATAAACCATTTTTACAAATCTCCCAGGCAGTCACCTTATTCATTCCCTTTATCTCAACAAAGACACAACTTCTAAAGCAACCACGTCTCAAATGGGTATCCTTTTGATTCTATTAACACTCCACATGGATCAGATTCAACAATTAAAAAAAAAAAAAAAAAAAAGTTGGCCCTTGTGACCTGAAGCCTCGGTTGGCGTACGGCGATAAGGCAGGCTACTTATGTCATTACAGCATCAAAGAACATCCCCCTGTGTCGCATTAATACTTTACAAAGTTTTTTCTCTGTCCGCTTTCAGACCTGCATCGCTTGAAATTTGATCCCATCATCGAAGGTAAAATACTCCAAAGAACCTCTACAAAAAGTCCTCCGAGCATAAATACAATCTCCACAAGGTAAGTTTTTCTATGATGTTGAGAGGAAGCTCTTCAACAATTTCCTTTCTGAACTTCAAATACCTTTCAAGTCAGATCTTGAGCTCATTTCTACCTTTTTATCTGTAGAGGAGATTCTTTATACATATATGTATATATATATATATATATATATATATATATATATATATATATATACATATATATATATACATATATATATACATATATACATATATATATATTACATTATATATATATATACATATATATATATATTTAACTACATTACCTTATTTTCATTTTAATCTCTTAGAAACACAATCAAGACTCGATAGAAGCATATTCGAAAACGGAGACGCTGTCAGACTGAGAACTCAAACCTATCCGATACGTAACAAACTGACAGTGACTTAACTAATTCAGCCATTAGGAGGGATACAAGTCAAGCATAATTTCTTGTATAAGTAGTTTGAGTTATATACTTATACACGAACATTGTATATGTACATATATATATATATATATATATATATATATATATATATATATATATGAATACACTT
>NC_134789.1:56783500-56791000 GCF_046742065.1 Oratosquilla oratoria | reverse complement strand
TTTATGTATTTATCTATTTATCTATTTATTTATTTATTTTATTTTGTTTATTTATTTATTTATCTATTCATTTATTTATTTATTAAGCTTTTGTGTTAGAACTCGTCTTGTCTGAATTCGGTCTCAGGAAAAACACTTAATATTTCTCTCTCCCTACTCTCCTATTACCTCGATCTGTGTCGTTATATCTGTCTGTTTGTCCGTCTGTGTGTGTGTGTCTATCTGTCTGTCTGCCTGTCTGCCTGCATGTTTGTATGTCTGTCTGTCTGTCTGCCTGCCTGTTTGTATGTATGTCTGCCTCTGTCCGTCTGCCTACCTGCCTCTCTGTCTGTCTGTCTATCTGTCTGTCTGTCTGCCTGCCTGTCTGTATGTCTGTATGTCTGTATGTCTGTCTGTCTCTCTGTCACTACTCTCTTTTTCATCATTTGCCTTGTCTCAAGCATACGCTGTCATGTGTACGTATATGCGTGTACGTGAGCATGTTCGTGTATACGCTCACGTCATTTGCGAATAACTTTTTGTTGCGTAGAAATTAGAATATATAGAGAAAGGAAAAACAAAAAGGGGTGACTAACATACGGAGTATGGTAGCACACAGGAGATAAGCTAATGTTACAAATGTGACCTTTGCGATGCAGATTTCAGTGCGAAATGTCACATTTGAGATTACATGTCGACCTACACGAGAGATTTCTTTCAAGTGTGACCATTGTGATATCGTGTATATCACAGTAGAGGAGACTTTGGAATGTCATCTTTGCGACGCAGTTTGCAGGAGAAAAGATAATCTCAAAAAGCACATGGCGACCCATATAAGATAAAAAAAAAGAGTCAAGTGACATTTGCGATTCAAGATACTCATAAATGATGAAGATTAACGTCACACGGTTATATGCGGCTCGCCATAGTGCACAGCAACCCACGATTCCGTGCCTCATGAGTTTCGCTGTCACCACCATTGTGTAAACTTAGGTAATGTGTTTGCTCTATTATTGACAATAGTGATTGTGCATAGTATATTATATGTCATTTTTATTAACTATAATTGCATTTATTTTGTATTATTATTTACATTATAATTTTATTTTTCCATTTATCATATTTTTAGCATCCGACCTAGTTCTATTATTGACAATAGTTAGTGATTGTGCATAGTATATGTAATTGTTTATTAACTATAATTGCATATATTTGTTATTATCATTTACATTATAATTTTTATTTGTTCATTTATCATATTTTTAGCATCCGACCTAGTTATGGACCAAAAGGTCTCCTATCGGCATGCTCCGCCTTTGTAATCCTTTGTAATCCATTGTGTGTGATTCACCATACACCATGGTCTTGGACTCACGTGTTGGACTCGTGATCGACAGCTATTTCCCTCCCGGAAGAGAGCCCAGAGCTCACATATGACCGATCTATGGATAATGCTGTGACCTTACACGCACACACACACACGCACAACTCCCCGCCCACGAGAGTTGGAGTAACAACTCGCAGCGCAGCGATACTGAAATAATTTCAGCCCTGGGCGTGATTCGAACCCGGACCGCCGTAGTGGCAGCCAGGAACTCTAATCACTGCACCACTGTGTGTGTGTGTGTGTGTGTGTGTGTGTGTGTGTGTGTGTGTGTGTGTGTGTGTGTGTGTGTGTGTGTGTGTGTGTGTGTGTGTGTGTGTGTGTGTGTGTGTGTGTTAGACGTTTGTTAGTGTCAAAAGTACTTTAGATATCTATGTTACTGTCTTTTATTAGACATTTGTCTCTGCCTGTCTGTCTATTTATCTCTGTAACGCTGTCATACACACTCTGGTCTCATAACTTGCTTTGAACATAGCCAAACCTTATAAAGATGATTCAAAGGATAAACTTCATAAATCATCTAAGATCTAGGTCAGAAATTATGGTCTAGTTAATCAAAAACGTCAAAAAAAAAATTTTTTGGCTATAACTTCAGTTTTAACTGCGCTATTGACATGACACTAAATTCAATTTCACTCCTTGACGAGTGTCCTTTCGGATAGGTAATATCCAATGTGACGACACAATGACGTAAAATGTGATTTTAATTCAGGCTAGGTCAATAGTTGTGCCCCCGGTACATCAATCTGACCAGCGTTTATGATCATTTCTACGGATTAATAAAGTATATCTTTTCTTATGTTGCCAAGATGAGAGAGAGGGAGGAGGGTGGAGGGGATTGGAATATGTAGGAGATGGAATGGGTGGGAGTTGTTTCTATGCCTTTTTCTTTTAGGCTACCCTCCGTGTAAAGGGGGAAAAAGCCTTTGGTATATGTATGTATATGTATGTTCTCTTATGTTGCCTGACATTTTGACGTGTCATGTGGTATATATTAAAGATATATTAAGATGCTGGTGGTATATATTAAAGATATATGATGCTGATATAAAGATGCTGTGGTATATATTAAAGATATATGATGCTGATATAAAGATGCTGTGGTATATATTAAAGATCCTCGATGCTTTCAGAAGCAGCTCTCGTTCAGTGAGATTATTTTTATTTGTTTTCTTGTTTATGTATTTTTTTATGATGATGATGATGATATGGTTTAACGTCACATACTCCTCCCACCGGAAGGCTAGGACGGTGCCCCTCACAGAGGGCTTTGTAGCGTGGAATTTAATGAACCATGCCCTTGGCTCAACTTCACCGGTGGCAGGAATCGAACCGCCATCCCCTCGACCTTCGCCGCAAGTAACGACGCCCTAACCCCCTCAGCCAGCGAGCTTCACATTATTTATTTACTTGTTTATCTTTTTTATCATTTTTGTTTTACCCAGAGATGTACTGTATTTCCATTATGAATGATTGCTGGCCTTATCTGTTATATATTGTGCATTCCTTTATTTAAACCATTTCTTCAACAGAAACTCTGGCCACGATTAACAAGCATTGCCTGGCATTGGTTTCTAAACGAAGTTGAAGAATCTGATCCTGTTTATGACAGCCGCATGTAGGATTCGATCCCACTGCTTTCGGCCACCTGTAAGATTACCTTGCGGGTGTGAGGGTAAGCTTACGGGTGGCCGAATGCAGTGGGTTCGAATCCTACATGCGACTGTCATAAAAATGATCAGATTGATGTCGCTGTCACTAGCGAATTTCTCTCGAAGTTGAAGAAGTTTGATAAACTGAGTTGTCGAGGAACATGCCCCAGGAGGCACTCATGCACAAACTAGTCCCCTCTACTCAATACACAGACTATTGGATCTCGTCACAGTCTCTAATAGGAATCCAAGAACAAGACCAAAGCAAGCCATGGAGGACTTGTGTGGCAAGAAGTTTCTTTTAAGTCTTCCTGCTTGACGTGGAAGATTTTATCAGCGAAGCTTCATTCTCTCAGTAAAGGCTCGAATATTGCTTTCTTACTTTGCTATTTTTTCTGCAATGCGGATGCCGGAATCAGTGCCAATTTAAATGGAACTCAAGTGCCATTATGGGAATAGAGAATGATATGCGCTCACGAGTCAGTCGACGAGTTGGAGAGAGAGAGAGAGAGAGAGAGAGAGAGAGAGAGAGAGAGAGAGAGAGAGAGAGAGAGAGGGGGGGGGGGGAGGGAGAGGAAGGGAGGGAGAGGGGAGAGTGGGGAAGTTGTAGAAAATAGTAGAAATTAGAATTAAGGAAATATCATGAGAAAGAGATTGGAAAAGCAACAGCGGAAAACGACATGCAGAGAGGCAAACAGAAAAAAAGAGGGAGAAAAAGGAGGGTGGGATATATATAGATATATATATATATATATATATATATATATATGTATATATATATACATATATATATATACATATATATATATATATATATATATATATATATATATATGTGTGTGTGTGTGTATATATATACATCTACAATTCACTTTAATTCTAAGCCATCAACTTCGGGACACTCGAGGAGGCATACATGCAGATATTGAAACGTGGTACAGCCAACGACTTGAACCTGTGCTAGCACGTGACAAGTGATAGTGACTTAGAGGGAGAGAGAGAGAAAGAGAAAGAAAAAGAGAGGGACGAAAATAAAGAGGGGGAGGGAGAGGGGTGCAAGGATTTTTTTCTCTCCCACCGTAGTAGTTTATAATGTTTTGATTCCATCAGCTGCAATACTGTTTGGTTTTACTACAAGTCATATACGAATATATTTGCAAATTGTAACGTCCTCAAATAGAAGATATTCGCCTATGTGGTCGCATAAGAAAATATTTGAAGATCTTGGATATAAATATAGACACCTAATGGACATCTTGCGTGATCGCGTATTTGTTTTTTTGTTTAATTGTGACAATTGGGCAAGTTGGGCAAGGAATGAGTGGATCAGAATCTGAATTCATTCATGACTATTTTGAATAGTTTAACGTAGGACAGGCTTCCGGGGTTCATTATTCCAAAGTATTATATTCTTTCTTTCTGAAATACACTGAAGACGTTCATGTGTCGCCGTCTCGACGCGGGACCGTCACCCATTGCTTTACCTTCTTCATTCCGTCTCAGGCGAAAGCTTTTACTTCGAGCTCGCGAAGGTATAAAAGAAAATTTGATGACCGTTTGAGAAAGCCGTAAGACTTGGGCGGTGCCGGATATGTTGGGTTTACGAGAACTAACAAAGGTACCAGGAAGCAATTTCGAAGGAATATTTGCAAGTCAGGCAAAGGCCTCGACTGCTAAGCCGCGCTGCAGGAGCGAGACAGGGAACAGTGTATAAAGGAGGGGAGAGTATTTTAGCATAAGATAGCATCTCAACTAATCAGCATTGCAGTCCACAGGGGTGTATGAAATTAGGGTAAATGTGAATTAAGTAATATATTGCCTTATTGTGTATAATCTCGTTGGTATAAAGAGGTTGTTTTGAGATGGTATACTTTATACTTAAGTAACGCTACTGTAAGTTCTATGTTTTATTTCTATTTCTTATCACGATAGTAAATGTGGCCATATATATCATTTTGTACTCATATGCATAGGGCTTATTCTAAAATCGATAGTTTTGTCATAGGTGGATTTTCAAGTCTCTGGAGTTAGGTCAACCGAAGATGAAGACAAATTGAAACCCATATAAAGAGTACTTGGATATCATCTGCTGTCATAAGATAATATAGTTGGCAATTGACTGGAGGTCTTACACCCGGAGATGGTTAACTGCGGCTAGAAATTATTCTTTTTCTTATGCACCCGAGAGACACGGGTGCCGGCTGTGGAAGAAGCCAGAACCTTCACAAGTTTTTTTTTTTTTTTTTTTTGTTTTTTTTTTTTTTTTTTTTTTTTTTTTTTTTTTTTTTTTTTTTTTTTTACCCCCGAGACAAGTTATAACAACAATTTTGGTTCTTATTTTCAGTAAACATGAGACTCCTAACATGGAAATTTGTCTACAAATGCGACTGTATCTTAGTTTTCAGAAACTTTAACACATTGAGTACTATGTAAAGTCTCTTCTTAGAACATAAGAACATAAGAATGAGAGAGAGTGCAAGAGTCCATAAGGCCTACACAAGGCAGTTCCATATCCATCACCACCTGTCATCCCCATCCATAAAGTTGTCTGACCGTTTCTTAAAACAACTGATAGTTTCAGCGCTCATTACATGGTTACTAAGTCTATTCCATTCGTTGACCACCCTATCAGTAAACCAATTCTTGCCTATTTCCTTCTTAAATCTGAATTTGTCCAGTTTAAATCCATTACTGCGAGTCCTGCGGACATCAAAAGATTTTATTCATTTGAGGGCTGATCCCCCGACCTGAAGGAGTCTGGGTCGATTGCGGTCTTTCTAAAACCGAGACTGAATGAAATTATCTGACGTCTTCAACCTTAGCCTCTCCACGGTGGGCCAACATGGGTTGAAGAGATTTGATTGAGGTCCAGAATTGAAGAGCAAAGGGAGAAATAAAGCTTTCGGGAAGAAATGTATACGAATAATCCATTTGTTTAATTGTATATTTCTTTGGATATGTGTGTACATACACCTGAATATGTGAATTCAGATAGTAAACACATTTGTACGTGCTTACTTGAAAGTTCGTTTTAGTTCTGCATTCTTGAGTATGTGCTTAATGTTCTCAGCATTGAGAGTCTTCTATTGTAGACTTTAGCAACATGTTTATAAAGCTTCGTTTGTGTGTATGCATGTAAGCATGTGCACATGCATATGCCCGGGCGCATGTATGTGTTGTGTGTACATACGTGTGTGCATGTACTGTATGAAACTGCATATAGTACACGATCCTACGCATAGGCACACATACAATACAATAACATACACATGAACACATACACGCACGCACACACACACACACACACACACACACACACGCACACACACACACACACACACACACACACACACACACACACACACACACACACACACACACACACACACACACACACACACACACACACACACACACACACACACACACACACACACACACACGCACGCACACACACACACACACAGATATAGGCACACCCATCTGCAACCCAAACACTCCCCCCCCACACACACATGCACACGCCTGTACAAATGTACGCACAGTATCACGCTTGAAGATGGAGTGGGATAACTTAATTTCTAGACGACTGAGTAGTTTCCTCAGCTGAATAGAAATACCTGGGAACTTTTCGAACGAAGAATTGCATCATCTAGTGCCCGCGAAGTAATTAGTTTGAACAATTCTTAATTATACATGGTAGGAGGTCAAAAGATCCGTGATTGATCAATTTTGTGATTGGTGAAATGCATATAAGAGAGTCATCCATCTATTTTCGGTACGCGCATCTCCTCTGAAATTTAGTTCTGTTGGCCTTTCAACTGTTCCCGCCGAAAAATAAAAATTCCGACATGTCCTTTTTTCCGCTACACGTCCTATTTCAACTACGTCCTTTTTTCACTGCACGTCCTTTTTCATTCTGGTATGTCGCCTGTCCACAGATATGTCTTTCTTTCGCTTGGGCCAAGAGGATAAGAAATATCACTTAGCATTTATAGTGGAGGTGGATTTGATGTCATGTTCTGTGCGTAAGCAGGAAAATGTTAGTATGATACGTTTGCCTGAATGAAACAGCGATGCTTTTTTCAAATGACTCTGAATTTGTAGAATCCTCGGTTGTATATGTAATAGTGCATGAATACGCGCGCATGTTTTAGAAAAAGTGGAGAGGGTGAGAGAGAGAGAGAGAGAGAGAGAGAGAGAGAGAGAGAGAGAGAGAGAGAGAGAGAGAGAGAGAGAGAGAGAGAGAGAGAGGGGGGGATTGATTGATTGATTGAGTTTAAAACTCTCCCCGATGATGTGGTATATATATATATATATATATATATATATATATATATATATATATATATATATATATATATATATATATATATATATATATATATATATGTATATATATATATATATATATATATATATATATATATATATATATATATATATATATATATATATATATATATATATATATATATATGCTTT
>NC_134789.1:56763500-56766000 GCF_046742065.1 Oratosquilla oratoria | reverse complement strand
CACACACACACACACACACACACACACACACACACACACACACACACACACACACACACACACACACACACACACACACACACACACACACACACACACACACACACACACACACACACACACACACACACACACACACACACACACACGCACACACACACACACACAAACACAAAAGAAAAAACGCACACATATTGTGTGTTTGTGTGTACATATGTGTGCGCGTGCGCGTGTGTGCGTTTTCGTATGTATGCATGAAAGCGCTTGTTGGGGCAGCCGTCTGCCACAGCACCCCACGTCCCTTGTATCCCTTTGTTCAAATACTCCTGGTTCATAAATTCCAATATCCGGTGTCTGTTGTGCCTACATTGTCCCGCTGGGCCTAGTTTTATGCATTTAAGCGGCTCAAAATATACCTCTATAACCGCTATCCCTTCCGTGATTTGTTGCATGGATTCCACTGTTGCAGAGGATAGGTGATAGTATCTTGTAGGTGATGATGATATGGTTTAACGTCACACACTCAGGAGGCTAGAACGGTGCCCCTCACAGAGAGCTTTGTAGGTAAGGTCATGGTCCGCCCGTCAGCTGAAGAGGTTTCTTTTTTCTTTATTATTATTATTAATTATCTACGATGAAATTCATTGAGAGTATCATAGTCCTGGGGAAGTTTAGTTCAAACTGTGTTGTTTTCCTTGTCCATTGTGTACCAATTTGTTTCACATTCTTCTTCGGCGTTATTTTCTTTTCTCTTCCTTTGTCTATTTTTATTTTTAAATCGCTTTCCTTCTTTCTTCTCTCCAGTCCTCCTCTTCCTCCTCCTCTATCACCTCCACCTCATTTATCTCCTTCCCCTCTTTCACCTCTTTCACCTTTTCCTCCTCTTCCTCATGCTCCTCCTCCTCCTCCTCACGCTCCTTCTCCACATCCTCCACCTCTTGTTCAGTCATCAGCTCCTCCCCCTACTCTTCCTCCTCCGCTTCTTCCTCTTACATCCTTCTTCTCCGAACACCCTTCTTGTCAACAGCATCCTCTCGTTCTTGCCATCCTCCTCCTCCTCCTCCTCCTCCTCCTCTTCAACACATCCGCCTCTTCCTTTACTTCCATATTTTCTTCTTTGTGTTCCTCTTTCTCTTCCTCCTTCTCCTCGTCCTCCTCCTCATCGTCCTCCCACTTCTATTCTTCTGCCCATTTCTCCTCTTCCTCTTCACCCTCCTCTTCCTCCTCCTGTTTCCTCCATTTACTCTTTCTCCTTCCGTTCTCACTCCTCGCTTGACCTCATTTCTCTCTTTTCCTCTTTCCTCGGTTCTCTCCTCTCGAGTATCGCTCTCGTGGGCAGCAACACCGGCAGCTACACACAGGTTTACACGGGGCAGCTGTTAGGACTCGACATCTGAGAGGCAGGGCAGCAGATGCGCCTAATGTTGGAATATTGTCGTCGCGACGAAGGCCTTCTGGACGAGGCAGGGGAAGTCCAGAAGGACACGAGCTCTCTTGTCCTTCTGTGACCTTGTGACCTTAGTAATGGTGCTCTTATGTTTCACTGTACACTTCTAGTTTGTCTTTGGCTTTACACTTGCAATACACTTGTCTTAACATTACACGTGCATCCATTACGATTTAGTTGAATTTTAGAGTTATGATCTTAGTGATTACTTTTATTCAATAGAAAAAAAATGCAAATTGAAATAATTCATTTGAAATTTGGGGTTAACATACACGAACGCGTCTGCAGTTAATCTCTGCCATTTAAAAAAAAGTATTAAAAGGATTCAGTGTAAATCTAATGGAAGTAATACTTCGTGATTTCTTTATTTAGTGAGTCAGTGGTGAGGTGAGCTCAAATCCTAGCGGCATGTAGAGACACAGTGTCGAGAAGAGAATTAGCAGAAAATACATACATACATATACCAAGGCTTTTTCCCCCTTCCAAGGGAGGTAGCCAAAAAGGGAAAGGCATAAAAACACTCCCACCCATTTCATCCCTAAATACACTCCACACCCCTCCCACCCTCCCTCTCATCTGAGCACCTCCTGAAAATAATTAGGAAATATTCTGCTCTAATTAAACAAACCCTTCTTCCTACATTCTCTCGCCTACTTCAAGTTTGGGTTACGATCCTCTTTATCACAGAGGTAATGCCCTGAGTTCAATGAAATCTTCAGATGTTAGTAAGAACAAAATGTATATAAAAAAATCGCTTCTCAACTGAATGAAGTCATGTGGAAATAGAGTAAAATTCCATATATGTGGCGTAACCATTACAGTTGTCTACTCAGTGTTAACCGTGGAGACAATTTAAGGGAGAGAGAGATTTTAGTCCTTTAACCTATGGAGGATTGAATTGTCTGGTGTTAGATTAAATAAAACTACTTGAGTATGATAAATGAGTCTCAAACTCCCTTTCGAGTTATTTTGGAAAGTTCATTATTTCTGTTTTCCGCAAAATGGTGATAGATCTTTATTGTAAACACATCCCACGTTCAAGGATTGCCCATT
>NC_134789.1:56756000-56758500 GCF_046742065.1 Oratosquilla oratoria | reverse complement strand
CCTTTTGCCCTCACCTCTTTTCCTGTAGCTTTTCCTTCCCTTCCTTTTCCCTTCCCTCCCCTCCCATCCCCTTTCCTTCCCTCCCTTCCCCTTCCCTCCCCTTCCCTTCCCTCCCCTTCCCCTCCCTTCCCTCCCCTCCCCTTCCCTCCCCTTCCCTCCCCTTCCCTCCCCTTCCCCTCCCTTCCCTCCCCTCCCCTTCCCTCCCCTTCCCTCCCCTTCCCTCCCTTCCCTTCCCTTCCCTCCCCTTCCCTTCCCTTCCCTCCCCTTCCCTCCCCTTCTCTCCCCTTCCCTCCCCTCCCCTCCCCTCCCCTTCCCTCCCCTCCCCTTCCCTTCCCTTTCCCTCTCCTTCCTTCCCCTCCCCTCCCCTCCCCTCCACTCCCCTTCCCTCCACTCCCCTCCACTCCCCTCCCCTCCCTTCCCCTCCCCTCCCCTTCCCTCCCCTTCTCTCCCCTTCCCTCCCCTTCTCTCCCCTTCCCTCCCCTTCCCTCCCCTTCTCTCCCCTTCCCTCCCCTCCCTCCCCTTCCCTCCCCTTCCCTCCCCTTCTCTCCCCTTCCCTCCCCTTCCTCCCTTTCCCTCCCCTTCCTCCCTTTCCCTCCCCTTCCCTCCCCTTCCCTCCCCTTCCCTCCCCTTCCCTCCCCTTCCCTCCCCTTCCCTCCCCTTCCCTCCCCTTCCCTCCCCTTCCCTCCCCTCACGTTCCCTCTCGTCTCATCCCTTCCCGTTCCCCTCCTGTGCCATCCCTTCCAGTCCACTCTCGCACTCTCCCCTCCCTTCCCCTCCCCTCCCTCCCCTTCCCTTCCCTTCCCTCCCTTCCCTCCCTTCCCCTTCCCTTCCCTTCCCCTTACCTCCCCTTTTCTCCCCACTCCTCTCTTTCTCCTTGCCATCCCATCCTTCATCTACTCCTAACCCGTCATTACTTTCTTCCTTCTTCTTTCGCTCATTTCCTTTGTTCATCGTCTCTTAGGTCACCCTCGTTCCTATTCCTGTCTTCACCTCTTTCCTTCCCCTTGGATAACGTTTTCTATGTGCCTGTTGTCTTGGTTGTGTATCTTAGAATCTGTCACTCGTCCAACTCTTCGATTTTCCTTATTTTTCTTTCTATAATAAAAAACATATTTCGCTAAGAAGATTAGTCATATAAACTTATGTTCCAACTCTGCAACAAAATAAGAAATATTGACAATCAAATAACTTTTCAGAGACCGCGAAGAAAAAACTTTCTTCTCTGTTCTTATCTGTCCTGATACAGGATGTAAGAGTCATAGAATTATGGTTTTAAATTTTATGCTCCAATAAGTCTTGATGGATGTAAATAAAACAATCTGTTCCAACTCAGTTTAGTTCCTCTGAGCCTTTGAGACCTGGAATGCTGTCATTCATTTCCAGACTCGTAGCAATGGAGGGTTCCGTTGACATGACTTCTGGAACTCTCTTGAAGGTGACGAAGAAGTCATGACCCACAGGCTTGATGGATGCAAATAAAACAATCTGTTCCAACTCAGTTTAGTTCCTCTAGGGCTGTTAGACCTGGAATGCTGTCATTCATTTCCAGACTCGTAGCAAAGGAGGTTTCCGTTGACATAGCTTCTGGAACTCTCTTGAAAGTGACGAAGAAGTCATGACCCAGAGGCCGAAGAAGTATCTACTCCTGTGCCTTTGTTAAACTTTGTTAAACGAAGAGACTATATGAGAATGGTCTGAATAAAGGAAAGCAGGACCTTCCTAGACTAACTGCATGTATTCTTTTTAGCTTCCCACAGGATTTAAAAAGAAAATATGTGAAGTAAGCAACCTGCCCTGTATGTTTTGCTATCTCATCCATAACACAGCTCTCCACGTATCCAGGTCGAGTTCTCTTATTCTCTGTCGTTGTCAGAGTGACGAAGAATAAGAAGGGCCTTTGAGTGGCACAGAGAACCTTTCTCTTGGAATTGAGAGCCATAAATACTAAAGCAAATAGCTTGTTTGCATTGAGCCAGGAGGTCCTCAAGACTCCTGACGAGGCAACGTTTGAGCGAATGAGAGATAAAGGAGGGCCAGGGACTCGAGGAGCGAGACCTACCCGGCGAAGGTCACAATGAGAGGGAATGATGCGGTGATTCGAGAGAAACTACTGGGCCATGGATTGAATGCGTTCTCTTGAGAGCAGAGCCAAGGGCAGCAGAGGGATTATGGCGGGATACAGGGAGTGGGGGGAAATGCCAAGATGTGATTCAGTGCCTCTGGTGAGAGAAGTCGGAATGAATGTGAAGAAAGGAACCGGGAACACTGCCGAGAAAGAGAGAGAGAGAGAGAGAGAGAGAGAGAGAGAGAGAGAGAGAGAGAGAGAGAGAGAGAGAGAGAGAGAGAGAGAGAGAGAGAGAGAGAGAGAGAGAGAGAGAGAGAGGGGAGAGAGGGAGAGAGGGAGAGAGAGAGAGAGAGAGAGTGAGGGAGGCAGAGGGGGGTTAAGGAGAAGAAGGAGAAGGAAAACGGGAAGAGAGGGAGATAGGTAGGAAAGGCCTGA
>NC_134789.1:56741000-56746000 GCF_046742065.1 Oratosquilla oratoria | reverse complement strand
CCAAGAGAGTCCACAGCACCCGCCTTTAACCAGTAGTTCAGAGTTGTTCTAAAAGTGTACTAACTCGTAATCTAACTGATTACCGAGATTGGGGAGGTTGCTAACTGCCACCCATATAACCCCAATTTTTTTTTTTTACAGTACACCTAATCGCAACAGTGGGAATGGTAAGGACTAGATAGAATCCCCCTAACGCTTCGCCATCGTAACTATTTGAATAATTCGCTAGTGGACAGCGACATCAATCATACAATCCATGACCGTCGCGCAGAGGATTCGAACCACCGCCTATAGACCCAAGAGAGTCCACAGCACCCGCCTTTAACCACTCGACCACAGACGAACTAAAAGTGTACTAACTCGTAATCTAACTGATTACCGAGATTGGGGAGGTTGCTAACTGCCACCCATATAACCCCCATTTTTTACAATCTCGGTAATCAGTTAGATTACGAGTTAGTACACTTTTAGATCGTCTGTGGTCGAGTGGTTAAAGGCGGGTGCTGTGGACTCTCTTGGGTCTATAGGCGGTGGTTCGAATCCTCTGCGCGACGGTCATGGATTGTATGATTGATGTCGCTGTCCACTAGCGAATTATTCAAATAGTTACGATGGCGAAGCGAGAGGGGGATTCGATCTAGTCCTTACCATTCCCACTGGTGCGATTAGGTGTACTGTAAAAAATGGGGGTTATATGGGTGGCAGTTAGCAACCTCCCCAATCTCGGTAATCAGTTAGATTACGAGTTAGTACACTTTTAGATCGTCTGTGGTCGAGTGGTTAAAGGCGGGTGCTGTGGACTCTCTTGGGTCTATAGGCGGTGGTTCGAATCCTCTGCGTGACGGTCATGGATTGTATGATTGATGTCGCTGTACACTAGCGAATTATTCAAATAGTTACGATGGCGAAGCGTGAGGGGGATTCGATCTAGTCCTTACCATTCCCACTGGTGCGATTAGGTGTACTGTAAAAAATGGGGGTTATATGGGTGGCAGTTAGCAACCTCCCCAATCTCGGTAATCAGTTAGATTACGAGTTAGTACACTTTTAGATCGTCTGTGGTCGAGTGGTTAAAGGCGGGTGCTGTGGACTCTCTTGGGTCTATAGGCGGTGGTTCGAATCCTCTGCGCGACGGTCATGGATTGTATGATATATACATATATATATATTATATATGTTGATGAAGGTGGAAAAAAGAAGTCACGAGTTTAGTTCCGAGTTTCTGAGTTTATTCCTGAGCGGTTTCGCTCTATGCTTCTGAAGAAGCATAGAGTGAAACCGGTCAGGAATAAACTCAGAAACTCAGAACTAGACCAGTGACTTCTTTTTCCACCTTCATCAACTTGTCACAATGTACCAGATATATATATATATTTATATATATTTATATATATATATATATATATATATGTATATATATATATGCATATATATATGTATATATATATGCATATATATATGTATATATATGTATATGCATGTACACACACACACATATATATATGTATATATATATATATATATATGTATATACATGTACATATTATATATGTGTATATACATATATATATATATATGTACATGTATTACATACATACATATATATATATATATATATATACACATATATATATATATATATATATATATATATATATTATATATATGTACATATATATATATATATATATATATATATATATATATTTGTATACCGCGGGAGTATATTTTCTCTTAGGCAGGCTTGATTTACAGCAACTGCAAATTCAGCACTGATCAACTTCTTCTTCAGAGTTTCCAACTTCTTGAAGGTATCCGTTATAGCAAGGGGTAAAGGAAAGATAAGATTTCCTATTCCGGTCATTATTGACGTTTCGACTCTACCTGAGTCATTATCAAAATACAAAGATGGAACAAATGCAAGGGTTTATATATTACAAAGATACAGAAACACAGCGTGTGATTGGCTGGAAGGATGGCCTTTTTTGGTCCCCTCATGGTTGAGAGGGCGGGACAGTTTCCCACGTACGCTCATTGGCTGGCTTGTCCGCTCTCTCGAGCCCCGCTACCCCGGGGGTGTAGTGTGATGTTTTCTGTCCTGCCTCGGGCCTTGCTTCTCGTGTGTGTGTGTGTGTGTGTGTGTGTGTGTGTGTGTGTGTGTGTGTGTGTGTGTGTGTGTGTGTGTGTGTGTGTGTGTGTGTGTGTGTGTGTGTGTGTGTGTGTGTGTGTGTGTGTGTGTGTGTGTGTGTGTGTGTGTGTGTGTGTATGTGTGTGTGTCTATAAATTTTTTCTTGTGTTAAAACCAGTTGCATTCTACTTGAGCATATCATTATATCCATTACTTTATAATTTTTGTCAGACTTTTATTGTGGTATGCCTTGAAAGTTTATGTACATTTAGCTGTCATGTGGACTGTTCGTTTATGGTTAGATAGAATATAAGATCTTTACCAGTTGTTTGTATTTAGTACCTTTCTTTTTCTCTCACAGCTTTAAGATATCCTTTACCATTGTTGCATTATATTTCTCTTCCTCTTTCTTCAGCATCTCTGCGATTATATCATATACACGTTTTGTCTTTTATTTTATTTTATTTTTATTTACTGTTTCCCTCGCCACTATCTTTCTGCTGTTTTCCTTTTATCACGTTCGCTTTTGAAACTATTCCCTTTGCTCTTCATTCTTAGTTTTATTCTTAACTCATCGTGTAGGAGAGTATAGTGGATATACACGTATGTAATTATCCTTCACATAATCGTTTCTTCTTCTTATTTTGTAATGCCTTGCATTCTTGTTTTATATTTTCATTTCCTGGACCATTTATCTCTTGAAATTTTGTACCTTGTTTAGCTTTTGCCTGAGCCTTTTCAGTACTTTCTCCAAAAGACCAAGGTCCGTGAAATGACTGAAACATAAATCTATGAAGAAATGTTGGGACGTTTCTTTACAGATTCATTCTTCTCTCTGTAAGCCCGTTTGTTCCCTTGTGCACTAGCGCATGACATTTCACATAACTTTTTCTATTTCTTTTGGCAGTGTTTCTTTATTTTTCCTTCCACCCTTCATTTTTTCCTTTCCACCTTTAGAATTTTATTTCACATATCTCTCCTCCACTTTCCTTTATTTTATTTTCGAAACCGACCCTTGTTCTAGTCAGTGATATTTTCTTCCTCTGTGTACCGATTCCCTCTGTATATCATCTCCATTTTGCATCTCCTAATCATCATGCCATTACCATTGCCACTCACTCCAACTCTTTTGTTCGTGTATATATATATATATATACATATATATATATATATATATATATATATTTATATATATATACTTGAGCGAAAAAGATATAGACAAATGAGAATGAAGGTGGAGGAAGTATACGAGGAAATAATAGGGGGAGTTTAATGTTTGACGTTTCGACCCTTAGGGGTTTGATCACAAATGGTCGAAACGTCATTAAAATTCCCCTACTACTTCCTCGTATACTTTCTACACCTTCATTCTCATATATATATATATATATATATATATATATATATATATATATATATACATAAATATATGTATATATATATGTATATATATATGTATATATATATTATATATCATATATATATGTATATATACATAATATATATATATATATAATATATATATATATAGATATTTATTTTATATATATACATATATATGTATATATTATATATGCAGAGTCCACTAGGAAAAGGAAAAACACGCGGAGTCCGAGCGCTTTCGTGATGTACTCCTTGATAATGTGAATATATCACGAAAGCGCTCGGACTCCGTGTGTTTTTCTTTTTCCTAGTGGACTCTACATATTTGTGATTCGCGTGTGACTTGTGAAATTTGTGCATATATATATATATATATATAATATATATATATATATATATATATATATATATAAGATTATTTATGACAAATGAGAGAAAAATGGGTGGGGAAGGGCAAACGAAGATGTGTTGGGAATAGAATTTATCTACCTAACGTTGCGACCAACTTGGTTTTCCTCTGAAGAAGACCAAGTTGGTGACAACGTTAGGGCAATAAACTATTCCCAACAGATCTTCGTTTGCCCTTCCCCACCCACATTCTTTCTCATTTGTCTGAAATAATCTTATATATATATATATATATATATATATATATATATATATATATATATATATATGTATATATATACGAAGATGTGTTTGGAATAGTTTATTGCCCTAACGTTGCGATCAACTTGGTCTTCTTCAGAGGAAGAAGACCAAGTTGGTCGCAACGTTAGGGCAATAAACTATTCCTAATACATCTTCGTTTGCCCTTCCCCACCCATATATATATATATATATATATATATATATATATGTATGTATATTTATATATATATATATATATATAATATATATATAAACAGTAATAATATTTCCCTCCAGTTTTACTGACTGTAAAAACCAACCCCAAAAGACGCTGGCAATGTTTTCTAGGCTCTCCCCAAAATCTACAGTATTTGGAGAAAAAACTTTGGGCTGTTGTCTAAGCTGTAGTAATGTGATATTGTTTTTGTGTCACCGACAGAAAGTGTCAGTAAGAGGGGAGCAGTTGACGGATGTCAGTCGTCATTAGACCAAATCTTTTTTAAGGAAATACAGTTGGAGGTGATCAAATTGAAAGATTTTGAAAACTGACATTGGTCACTGGGGAGTATAATTATACGTATGTGTATGTATTCTTTTGTGTATGTTCGTTCTTGTGTGCGTGTGTGTTTGTGTGTGTGTGTGTGTGTTTGTGTTTGTGTGTGTGTGTGTGTGTGTGTGTGTGTGTGTGTGTGTGTGTGTGTGTGTGTGTGTGTGTGTGTGTGTGTGTGTGTGTGTGTGTGTGTGTGTGTGTGTGTGTGTGTGTGTGTGTGTGTGCGTGTATGTGTGTGTGTGCGTCTGTGTATGTGTGTGTGTTTGTGTATGTATGTGTGTGTGTGTGTGCGTCTGTGTGTTTTTGTCT
>NC_134789.1:56728500-56736000 GCF_046742065.1 Oratosquilla oratoria | reverse complement strand
ATTGACAACGAGAAAAATAATTGTAATACGAGTAGAATACTTCCAGCAACTACCAAACCTTCTGAGTAAGAGAACGCAGTGACAAGAATTCGTGGTGGGAATGCAGGACAATACGGTGAAGGAGAACCAAGTTTTAATGATGTAAAAAGACCCATTGATCAGTTCGAGAAAGATAAGTCACTTGGTACACTTGATTTCCGTCGAAGTTCTTCAGCGTGATGGGAGCAGGATACTGAATGCAGAGTTTTAGTGGCTCAATATATTTTCAAAAAAAGATAAGATATATAATACTGACGCAAATATTATAACTAGTATTGACACTAAAACTAAAAGTACTATTATCAATACTAGTACCGTCGCGAGAACTAGCACCCGCTTAGACAACAGTGTTCATTTACTTCTAGCATAAGCATAAAGTCTGAAATTAACACCTTTCCATATAACCCAAAAAGAACATCTGACTCACACCACACACACACACACACACACACACACACACACACACACACACACACACACACACACACACACACACACACACACACACACACACACACACACACACACACACACACACACACACACACACACACAAACACACACGCAAATACACACACACATGGACACACACTCGTGGCGTAGTTGGTAGAGTTCCTGGCCGCCACTACGGTGGTCCGGGTTCGAATCCTGCCCAAGGCTGAAATAATGTCAGTATCGCTGCGCTGCGGGTTACTCCAACTCTCGTGGGCGGGGAGTTGGGTGTGCGTGTAAGGTCACAGAATTACCCATAGATCAGTTATATATGAGCTCTAAGCTCTCTTCCGGGAGGGAAATAGCTGTCGATCACGAGTCCAACACGTGATCCAAGACCGTAATGAATCACATACGGCTCGACGGTGCAGTGGTACTATTCACGACCGCTAATCCAGCGGTCGATTCCCGACCAGGGCTGAAACTATGTCAGCATCGCTGCAATTCGAGCCGGCACTTCAACTCTTGTGGGCAAGGAGATGGATATGTGTGTGTAAGGTCACAGCATTGCCCATAGATTGGGCAATATATGGGTTCCAGGCTCTGGCCCGGAAGGGTAATAGCTGTCAGTCACTAGTCCAACACGTGATCCAAGACCATAGTGAATCACGCGCACCCACACCCACACAAACACACAAACACACAGACACACACACACACACACACACACACACACACACACACACACACACACACACACACACACACACACACACACACACACACACACACACACAGACACACACACACACACACACACACACACACACACACACACACACACACACACACACACACACACACACACACACACACACACACACACACACACACACACACACACACACACACACACGGTTGGTAGAGTCCCCGACTGTCACTACGGCGGTCCGGGTTCAAATCCTGCCCAGGGCTGAAATAATTTCAGTACCGCTGCGCTTCGAGTCGTTACTCCAACTCTCGTGGGCGGGGAGTTGCGTGTGCGTGTAGTGTCACAGCATTACCCATAGATCGGTCATACGAGCTCTGAGCTCTCTTCCGGGAGGGAAATAACTGCTGATCACGATTCCAACACGTGATCCAAAGACCATGGTGAATCACACACACACAAGAGCCTTTCCTGATGGTATTTCCTTGAACAAATTTACTTTCTTCTGTTTCTCTCATTACACGATGTAAAGTCTCGCAACTGCAGTGCTAGAAGGCCAGCTGGGTCAGTAGATATCCTCCGGACCTACTGGGAACAGCAAGTGAAGGTCAAAATGCGGCTCGCTGGGTCGTTCATTATGCCAATCGATGCGAAATTAGGATCTCGATAAATCATACTAACAAGTCGTCTCCTCTTGTTTACCTCGATGCTTCTCATGCAGTTTCCTAATTTATAAAATAAAAGGTGGTGACTGGAAATGGAGAAGGAGAAGGAGAAGGAGGAGGAAGAGGAGGAGGAGGAAGATGAAGAAGAGGAGTAGAAGGGGGAAAAGGAAGAGAAGGAGAAGGAGGAAAAGGTGGAGGAAGAGGAGGAGGAGGAGGAGGAGGAGGAAGAAGATGAAGAAGAGGAGTAGAAGGGGGAAAAGGAAGAGAAGGAGAATGAGGAAAAGGAGGAGGAGAAGGAACAGGAGGAGTAGGAAAAAGAGGAGGAGGACGGGGAGGAGGAGGACGAGGAGGAGAGGAGGGGGAATAAGATAAAGAGGAGGAGGAGGAAGAGAAGGTTAAGATGGGGGAGAAAGAGGAGGTGAAAGTGGAGGAAGAGGAAGGGTAGAGGAAGGGGAGGGAGAGTGGGAGGAGAAAGATTGTGAGGGAAAGGGAGGAAATAAAGATGAGGAGGAAGAGGAATAAAGAGGAAGAAGAGCAGGAGGACCGAGAGGAAGAGGAATAGCATGAGGAACATGAAGGAGGACTGGGAAAAGAAGAGGGGAAGGGGAGAAGAAGAGCAGGAGGACCGAGATGAAGAGGAATAGCATGAGGAACAAGAAGGAGGACTGGGAAAAGAAGAGGGGAAGGGGAAAAGGAGGACGGGAAGGCGAGGTGAAGGGTGAGGAGGGAGAGAGGAAAGAATGAGGAAGAGGAAGAGAAGGGTAGAAGATAGAGAGCAAGATTGTATCTCAAATCAATTTTCTCTGTCCTTCAGGACAACGTTGTCCTAATGACGAAGAACCAGAAGCTCTGCGCGATTGGTAAGTAAAATCACAATAACCAATCACGGAGGTTCTTGGCTTTTACGTCATCAAGGCGAGATGAAGTCCTGACAGGCTAACTTGATTCCAACCCTAACTATGGAGAAGGTTGAACAGGCTAACTTGATTCCAACCCTAACTATGAAGAAGGTTGGAGAGTAAAGGGATGAAGAGCGTCTGATGTTACAAAAGCTACAGACACATGGCACGAGAAAGAGGAGGAGGAAGAGGAGGACGATGAAGAGGAGGAGGAGGAGGAAGAGGAGGACGATGAAGAGGAGGAGGAGGAAGAGGAGGACGATGAAGAGGAGGAGGAGGAGGAAGAGGAAGGAAAGCAAGAAGAGGAAGAGGCCGTAGGGAGGAAAGAAGGATACGCAGAGCAGGAAGAGGATAAGACGAAAGAGGAGAAGGAAGAGGAGGAAAAAATAAGGAAAAGGAGAATGAGCAAGTGGAGGTGGAGGAAGGAGTGAAGGAGAGGAAAGAAATATAAGAAGAGGAAGAGAAGGAGAAAAAAAAAGAGAAGGAGGGAGAGGAGGAAAAGCTGGGGGAGGAGCAGGAGGAGGTAGAGGAGGATGCGGAGGAAGAGAAGAAGGATGAGGAGGAGGAGGAGGAGGAAGAGGAGGAGAAGGTGTTGGAGGAGGAGAAAGAATAGAAGATAAAGGAGGAGGAGGAGGAGGAGGAGGAGGATGGGGAGGAGGAAGGATGGGGAGGAGGAGGATGGGGAGGAGGAGGACGAGGAGGAGAAGGAAGAGAAGTAGGGAGAGGAGGAGAAGGAGGAGGAGGAAGAGAGGGAGGAGGATGAGAAGGAAGATGAGGAGTAGAAGGATGAGTAAGAGGAGGAGAAGGTGGAGGAAGATGAGGAGGAGAAGGAGGAGGAAGAAAGGGAGGAGGAGGAGAAGGAAGATGAGGAGGAGGAGGAGGAGGAGGAAGAAGAATAGGAGGAGGAGGAGGGGGACCGTTGAAATCTTAATACATGCTGTGAAATGAGCGCTAAGAGTTGGAGAAGGGGGTGTCGTAGGATTAAGATAGAATGGCGGAATTGGTGACTGTGAAGAAGAAGGAGGAGGAGCAAATTTGAAAGACAGAAACGAAGAGTCTTGATTCAATCTTCAGGGAGGCAGTGCCATAGAGATGAATAGGACAGTAGTGTGATAGATAAAATATAAACATGTAATTACTGATAAGAACACGGGTACGTGTGTTCACTTATGCAAAATAAACCACTTGGAAAAAGAAACTAACGTAGCAGAGCGCTTTCGTATATCACATCTTCAGTGCAAAAAGTACTTTTTGTACTAGATGTAATAACGAAAGCGCACTGCTTCGTTAGTTTCTTTTTCCAAGTGGTTTGCTTTGCAAACATGTAATTGAATAGATAAATAAATGAATACACATATTTGTATATAATTAAGGAAATAAATGAATATGTGAACTAGTGAATAAGTAAGTAAATAGATAAATCAATGAATGAATGGTAGATATAAGAGTAAATAAATAAATAAATAAACAAATAAACAATTCAAAAAATGAAAATACTTTTCGGCATGTGAAAATTCCTTTGAAATGGCTTGAACACTCGCCTTACTGAATCGACCACAGAGATAATTGAAAAAATATATATATGAAATGAAATAAAACATAATAAAATCAAATAAAAAGAGAAAAAGAAGAAGAAGAAGAAAAAAAAGGGGGGAAATGGGCTTTCCAACAAATCAAAAACGAAAAGGGCAATGAAGGACGGTAATGACAGGAGCATCAATGTAGGAGAAGGAGTAGCTGGAGTGAAGGACGGAGTGTTGGAGAGTTGGGGACCGACGTCCCTGGAGTGAGTTGGAGTAGGAAAGGATACAGGGTCCTTGGGACGGCGAGCTGACAGGTCAGAATGGAGGGAGATAGCATGTGAGAAATAGGAGGTGTGCCGATGATGGCTGGGAAGAGAAAAGAGGTAATTGAAGGGGAACATAGCCCAAGAGGAGATGGAAGCCGAGGGAGATGGAAACTGAAGGCCAGGAAGGTCGAATGGAAGGAAAGCCAAGGGAGTGGAAAATTGATGGGATGAAAGTTGAGGCAAAAGGTGGTTGAGGGTTTGGAAGTTGAAGGAGGTTGAGCAGTAGATATAGACTGAGTGTTGGAGATTGAAGAGTGTATCTACATAGAGAAATGTTGAGGGAGATAGAAGTTGAGGAGTAAGTTTAGGTAGAAGAATGTTGACATGAGGAAAGTTTAGGTATGAGGATGGGAAATAAGCTCAACTAGAGGAAGGTTGAGGAGGAGAGATGAGTTAGAGAGACGAAAGTTGAGGGAGAAAAGAAGGACAAAATTTGGAGGGGAAATGTGGAGGGAAGAAGAAGTCAGAAGGAATCTTGGTGGATGAAAATTGAGGAGGAAAGCTGTGGAGAGGAAAGTTGAGGCGAGAAAAGTTGAGAAGATTGAGGGGAGGAAAGTTGAATGGAAGAAAATCGAGGAAAGGAAAGTTGAGGCGAGAAACGTTGAGCGGTGAAATTTGAATGGAGGAAAATTGAGGGGAAGAAAATCGAGGAAAGGAAAGTTGAGGCGAGAAAAGTTGAGGTGAGCAAAATTGAATGGAGGAAAATTGAGGTAAAAAATTGAGGAAAGGAAAGTTGAGGCGAGAAAAGCTGAGGTGAGCAAAGTTGTATGGAGGAAAATTGAGGTAAAAAAATTGAGGGAAGGAAAGTTGAGGCGAGAAAAGTTGAGGGGAGGAAAGTCAAATGGAGGAAAATTGAGGAAAGGAAAGTTGAGGCAAGAAAAGTTGATCGGAGGAAAGTTGAATGGAGGAAATTGAGATAAAGAAAATTGAGGAAAGGAAAGTTGAGGCGAGAAAAGTTGAGATAAGCAAAGTTGAATGGAGGAAAATTGTGGTAAAAAAAATTAAGGAAAGGAAAGTTGAGGCGAGAAAATTTGAGGGGAGGAAAGTTGAGTGGAGAAAAATTGAAAATAGGAAACTTGAGTAAAAGAAACTTGAGAGAACAAAATTTGAATAGAGGGGCTTTGAGTTAAGAAACCGGCTGAGAAAGAGAGCATTCATTTAAGAAGAGAGTAGAGTAGAGGGAAGTTAAGGAAGAGGAAAGTTGAGGTAATAGAAACTGACTTAAAGGAAGCCTCAGGTTAGGTTAAGTTAGGTTAGGTTAGGCTAGGTTAAGTTAGGTTAGGCTAAGTTAGGTTAGGTTAAGTTAGGTTAGGCTATGTTAGGCTATGTTAGGTTAGGTTAGGTTAGGTTAGGTTAGGTTAGGTTAGGTTAGGTTAGGTTAGGTTAGGTTAGGTTAGGTTAGGTTAGGTTAGGTTAGGTTAGGTTAGGCTGGGTTAGGTTAGGTTAGGCTTGGTTAGGCCTGGTTATGTTAGGTTAGGTTAGTTTAGGTTAGGTTAGGTTGTGCTAGTTTAGGTTAGGTTAGGTTAGGCTAGACTAGGCTAGGCTAGGTTAGGTTAGGCTAGACTAGGCTAGGTTAGGTTAGGTTAGGTTAGGTTAGGCTAGGCTAGACTAGGCTAGGCTAGGTTAGGTTAGGTTAGGTTAGGCTAGGCTAGTCTAGGCTAGTCTAGGCTAGGTTAGGTTAGGTAAGGCTAGGTAAGTTAGATTAGACTAGGTAGGGTTAGGTAGGTTAGATTAGACTAGGTTAGATTATAATGCATGAGACTGTTAATAACGTCAATTTGCTTTGACAGGATGTGTTTATAATGTTCTAATGTATCACTACGCAAATATAGTCGTACCATGAACTGGATGTGCCAATGCATGTTGGTGACGCCATTTGGTGACTTCATTTTGGTGACGTCATTTCGTGACGTTATATTGCTGACGTCGTGGTGCCTGTATCTTTCTGTTAGTAGCCCACATACAGACAACCAGACGTTGTATATAATTTTTAACCACAGGAAGTGTCCCTAGATTTAAAAGAATCGCTTGACGGCTGGTATATTCGTATCAAAAGCATGTAGGGGTGAAATTGTTAATCGAGCTGGATTTACTTTATTTTTTATTTTTTGCTTTATTTTATTCATTTTGTTTTTACTTTACTTTATTCAATTTCATTTTATTTTATTTTATTTTATTTTATTTTATTTTATTTTATTTTATTTTATTTTATTTTATTTTATTTTATTTTATTTTATTTTATTTTATTTTATTCTATTTCATTTTATTTTATGTTATTTTACTTTATGTTATTTTACTTTATTTTATTTTACTTCATTTTATTCTATTTTATTTTATCTTATTTTATTTTATCTTATTTCTATTTTATTCTATCTTATCTTATTTCATCTTATCTTACTTTACTTTATTCTATCTTACCTTATTTCATCTTTTTATCTTATCTTATCTTATCTTATCTTATCTTATCTTATCTTATCTTATCTTATCTTATCTTATCTTATCTTATCTTGTCTTATCTTATCTTATCTTATCTTATCTTATCTTACCTTATCTTATCTTATCGTATTTTGTTTTTTTCTATTTTATCATATTTCATTTTGTCTTATCTTATCTTATCTTATCTTATCTTATCTTATCTTATCTTATCTTATCTTATCTTATCTTATCTTATCTTATCTTATCTTACTATCATATCATATCATATCATATCATATCATATCATATCATATCATATTTTACCTTATCTTATCTTAATTTATTTCATTCTTTTATCACGACTGAATACAATAGAAAGAATGGAATCTACTGACAACAAATTGAATAGAACATGAAGATCACACACATCTTTCTGTCTTTATTAGTAGAATGATCTGTCGCTGTCAATTGGCGTTGTCAACATCAACGCGT
>NC_134789.1:56703500-56721000 GCF_046742065.1 Oratosquilla oratoria | reverse complement strand
GTAATGGGCCTAACTGGATTATTAACTTTATGTGTTTTAATTAGACCATACATGTATGGAAGTGACGGAGATATAGTAACACATTTTTTTATCAGTTCGTCGTTACCTTTTAAAATTGTTTTAAGCTTCTTATTAAATTCACTATTAACATTTTCTAGAGGGTTCTTGCTCAATTTAACATATGTCTCTTCATCACTTAGTAATATTTCCATTTTTTCTAAGTAATCCTTTTTGTTCATGATGACTAAGCAATTACTTTTATCCGCCTTTGTGATGTGTAAATCTTTATCCTTCTTTAAATTATTAAAAGTAGTGAAAAAACGTTTAGGAACACTTGGAGGGCATGGAAAAGAAATTTTGGAAATAACATGAACTTGAGTTTGGGTTTATTTAAATTGGACAATTTTATTATTGACAAAATTGTGTGTGATAAAATGTAACATGGGACCTCTCCGAGTATCCTTGTCTTCTTATGTATTTATTGTTTCTTTCTGTATTGCTTTTTTGTACCTTTGAAAATGTCTAAATAGACGAAAACGTTCGGTATCTGTTTTTTCAATTTCCCGGTGGTTTCTGCAAAAATATTTTATCACGTGTGTTTTGTGATTTCTTTGCATATATATATATATATATATATATATATATATATATATATATATATATATATATCAAGGAATACTGCCACCAAGTATTTTCACTTGAGTCGTAAAAGGCGATGAAAATGGGACGGTGATAGGACTAGGAATCCTTCTCTCTGTAGTCCAAAATGGGATATTCTTAAAAAAAAAAAAAAAAAAAAAAAAACATAAGGAGGTCTGGGAGGAGTTTTCCAACCAGAACCTTAAAGTTTGGGTCTTTTAATGTGCGTGGATGTGGTGCATTGAGGATGTGGGGATGGAATGGGTGGGATTGGATTTTATATCTTTATTTTTTGTCTACCTCCCTCGTAAAAGGGAAAAAAACTTTGGCATATATAAGAAAGCTAAAGATAAATGTGGGTAAAAGTAAGGTGATGAGATGTACAAGGGGTGAAAGTGGCAGTAGACTGGAAGTGAACATTAAGGGAGAGCGACTGGAGGAAGTGGATAGTTTTAGATACTTGGGTGCAAGTGTAGCAGGAAAAGGTGGAGTGAAGGTGGAGGTAGAATGTAGATTGAGAGAAGCGAGTAAATGCCTTGGTGGATTAAAGAGTGTAATGAGGAATAGACATTTGGGAATGGATGCTAAGAGGAGACTGTATGAAGGAGTGATTGTGCCAACAGCACTGTATGGGGCAGAAACGTGGAACATAAGAGAAGAAGAGAGAAGGAGTTTGAATGTGTTTGAGATGAGGTGTCTGAGAAGTATGGTGGGGGTTACTAGGCTGGATAGAGTGAGAAATGAGGAGGTGAGGAGGAGAACAGGGGTGAAAAAGGATTTGGTAGATAGGGTTGATGAAAGAATATTAGGATGGTTTGGACACATGGAAAGAATGAGTGAAGAAAGACTAGTAAAAGAGGTATGGAAATCAGATGTGGAGGGAGTGAACATGAGGGGACGTCCTAGGATGAGGTGGATGGATGGAGTGAAGGGGGCTTTGGGGAAGAGGGGAATGTCTGTTGAGGAAGGAAGGGAGAGGACGGAAGACAGAGGTGAGTGGAGAATGGTTGTATATGGATGATGTTGTGATTGCATGAGGAGGAATGGGCGGGGGGGGTGGGGGGTGGGGTAGTATGTGTGAGTAAATTTTGACGCAGCCCGAAGGGATTTCTCCCCGTCCTCTCCTTATATGCAAGGGGGGACGGAGAGGGGGGGTCGCCGATTAAATGAAGCGGCCTTGCTGTGGATGTGCTGTGTCTTGCGACACTGCTTCTGACCCAGGGCGGTGGGCAGGGTGCAGGGATGACCCGTCATCCAGGTGGTGCTCAGATTAGAGGAAGGGTGGGAGGGGTGTGGAGTGTATTTAGGGATGAAATGGGTGGGAGTGTTTTTATGCCTTTCCCTTTTTGGCTACCTCCCTTGAAAGGGGGAAAAAGCCTTGGTATATGTATGTATGTATATATATACCTGTATATATATATATATATATATATATATATATATATATATATATATATACATATATATATATATGAATATGTATATATATATATATACATACATACATACATATATATATATATATATATATATATATATATATATATATATATATATATATATATATATATATATATATACAGTAAATGGTATCCATCCAGACCAAGTAAGGCATCTGGTCTGGATGGATGCCATGCAGAATGTCTGAAGAAAGGAGGTACAGTTATGGTGGACTGGCTGGTGAGGTTATTTAATGTTTGTTGAGAGGGTAGAGTGCCGGAGGACTGGAGGAGTGCCTGTATAGTTCCGCTTTACAAGGGAAAGGGGGACAAGTGTGAGTGTAGTAGTTTCAGAGGGATCAGCTTGTTGAGTGTAGTTGGGAAGGCTTATGGGAGGGTCTTGATTGAGAGGATTAGGAGAGGAACAGAGGGAGTAATTGGTGAAGAACAGTGTGGGTTTATGACAGGTAGGGGTTGTGTAGATCAGATTTTTGTGGTAAGACAGATATGTGAGAAAGCTATAGGAAAAGATAAGGATGTTTTTTGGGCTTTTATGGATCTGGAAAAGGCTTACGACAGGGTAGACAGGAAGGCACTGTGGGAGGGTACTGCAGATATATGGGATAGGAGGAAAGCTGTTAAGAGCAGTCATGAGTTTTTACGAGAGTAGTAGAGCTTGTGTTAGGATTAGAAATAGAGGGAGTGAATGGTTTGAGGTAAAGGTGGGACTTCATCAGGGACGTGTTATGTCGCCCTGGCTGTTCAACCTTTACATGGATGGGGTGGTGCGAGAGGTGAATGCAAGGGTAGTGGGTTAGGGGTTGGAGATGATTAAAGAAAAGGGAGAAAAGGTGGGAGGTGAGCCAGTTGTTGTTTGCTGGCGACACTGCGCTTGTAGCAGGATCAGAGGAGGGATTGAGAAAGTTAGTGACAGAGTTTGAGAAGGTGTGTGAAAGAAGGAAGCTGAAGATAAATGTGGGCAAAGTAAGGTGATGAGATGTACATGGGGAGAGAGTGACAGTAGGCTGGAAGTGAGCATTAAGGGTGAAAGACTGGAGGAAGTGGATAGTTTTAGATACTTGGGTGCGAATGTGGCAGGAAAGGGAGGAATAGGGGTGGAGGTAGAATGTAGATTGAGAGAAGCGAGTAAATGCCTTGGTGGAATAAAAAGTGTAATGAGAAATAGACATCTAGGAATGGATGCTAAGAGGAGGTTATATGAAGGAGTGATTTTGCCAACAGCATTGTACGAGGCAGAGACATGGAGCATGAGAGAGGAAGAGAGAAGGAGTTTGAATGTGCTTGAGATGAAATGTCTGAGAAGCATGATAGGGGTTACTAGGGTAAATAGAGTGAAAATGAGGAGGTGAGGAGGAGAACAGGGGTGGAAAGGGAACTGGGAGACAGGGTTGATGAAAGAGTATTAGGATGGTTTGGACACATGGAAAGAATGAATGAAGAAAGATTAGTAAAAGAAGTGTGGAAGGCAGAGGTGGAAGGAGTGAATATGAGGGGGCGTCCTAGGATGAGATGGATGGATGGGGTGAAAGGGGCATTACAAATGAGAGGAATGTCTGTGGAGGAAGGAAGGGAGAGGACAGAAGATAGGGGTTTGAATGGAGAGGGGTTGTGTATAGATGATGCTGTGATGCATGGGGTTGAGAAAGTATGTATGAGAAAAAAAAATGACGGAACCCGAAGGGATTTCTCCCCGTCTTCTCCTTTTCTGTAGGCGGGACGGAGAGGGGGGGTCGCCGAATTTATGAAGCGGCCTTGCTGTGGATGTGCTGTGTCTTACGACACTGTTTCTGACCCAGGGCAGTGGACAGGATGCAGGGATGACCCGTCATCCAGGAGGTGCCAAGATAAGAGGGAGGGAGGAGGGTGGAGGGGAGTGGAATATATAGGAAATGGAATGGGTGAGAGTGGTTTCTATGCCTTTTTCTTTTTGGCTATCCCCTGTGTAGGGGGAAAAAGCCTTTGGTATATGTATGTATGTATGTATGTATGTATGTATGTATGTATATATATATATATACATATATATATATATATACATATATATATATATATATATATATATATATATATATATTAGTGATTTTTTGAGGCAGGATATTTTCTCTTATGCATATGTCATTGAAAGTAACGGTTACTTGTGCGCTTATCATGCTGGGTATCACTAATTTTGTTTCTTTAAATTTCTTTAGTGTTTCTAAAGTTGTTTTCTCTCCTGATTTTAGAAATACCATTAAAGATGCATAGCATCGATATTTCAAAAGATAATCGCAGTTTTATATATACAACAATCATACTAAACTACAATAGTACACTATATGTATCATATTCACATTTTCTATAAATAATAGCTAATATTTTGTCCTTGTATTCCCTTTTAAACTAGAAAATGTAAGTATAAAAGTATGTGATTTGGCTGCAAGATCCCGCTAGAAGTTCACTGATGAGCGTGATTTCTTACTGTGAGGTCTTTGATCTTTATGCACCAGTGATCATATATAGTCTTTCATCATAGCCGTAGGAAGCTCGCTGGCTGAGTGGGTGAGGGCGTCGTTACTTGCGGCGAAGGTCGAGGGGATGGCGGTTCGAATCCTGCCACCGGTGAAGTTGAACCAAGGGCATGGTTCATTAAATTCCACGCTACAAAGCCCTCTGTGAGGGGCACCGTCCTAGCCTTCCGATGAGAGGAGTTTGTGACGTTAAACCATATCATCATCATCATCATAACCGTATTCCATTTTTCTTGGCATCTTTGTTCTGTTGCAGGAATGTCCTGATGGAACCTCTCACCATGCTCTTCGCTCACTCCTCCCAAGTTTTCATGAATACAAACAATGCACCTTTAATGACATTCTACATCCTAAGGTCTTATAACTTTCCAAAATGTTTGCTGCTGCGAGCTGCTTGTAGTTTGGGTCTTTATTATTACCAAAGAATCCATTAACTATACCTCAAAATGCACATCACGCCTATCTTTCGACATCACTCATTTCATTCTCAAGTTGCATTGACTTAAAAAATTTCCTTACTAGCGGACCAATAAATATACCACCCTTAACTCTGGCCTCTGATAGTTTTAGATAGAGTAGAAGAATCTCTTGAAATGCTTTTCCACCAAGCTTTATATTAAGTGGGGGTAGCAACACTTTGGCAGGCTCTACAAGAGGTTGTCTAATAACATTGAGTTTTCCTGGCTGCAAATCATCTCGAGGGGACCACTCCACTCTCTGGTAGTGTTCATTATTAGCTCGACTGTCCTAAAGGCAAATAAAACATGAATATATGGTGTACCCACCCAATATTTCCAAATAAGAAGGCGATCATTCTAAAATCACCACAGACATCCCATTTAAACTCATCATAATTCACCATCTCGAGAAGCCTTTTTACAGTGTCATATTTTTCCATCATCTCTACCGAGTATGCTATTGGCAGGAATGGATACTAATTCCCATCATGTAGTAAAACATCTTTGAGGCTTTTTATAGAACTATCTATGAACAGTCGCCATTGTTCAGGGTTATGATGAATTCCAACAGCTATAAATAAGTCAATAATATCTTCGCGGATGCAGAGATCCTCACTTATACCAAAGTATACCTCAAATTCCTCATGGCACTTCCTATATACTACTGATCTACAGGCCCTCCCAAAAACAGAATCCATTCACTCAGTCTGGATGCTAAAAGCTCAGCTAATGATTTAGTGAGGCCCAAGTCCCTGATGAGCTCATCCAGTTCACGTTGATTTGGAAAGTGTGGGCGGGTACTCAATCTTGGCTTAAAACTTTCATCCATTTCTTTATTGTCACAAGTTTCCCATTCGCCTGACGAGACCTCCATCATATCCTCTACCGGTTTCATACACGCACTTTGTGCATTTTGATCTGAAACTACAAGCATGTCAAAGCAATGACATTTTCATTAATGTATATTCGGCTGAACGGAAAGTTATTTTTTTAGACGATGGAATTCTATTCTTAACTCTTTAACTCTTCCTATGTAATTTTGGTTGTATGAAATATAACCCCGGGGACTTTCACAGTAGAATAGCAGTGAGAATGTAATCCTCATGAATCATCCTTATTGACGTAATGAGTCCATGAGATCTTTCCTCCTTTGTTGTTCTACGACTTACAAGGGTCTGCACGTGAGTTCCACTTAACACTCTTGTTTTTTCTACAGAAATAGGGTGTTTATTTTAGGTGCAGCTTTGTGTTTTTTATCAAATGTTTCGTTTCATTAACTGTGCCCTCTTAGGTTTGAGAAGGTTGGGTTTCTAGGGCCAGGGTTGGGATCCTTAAGGAGTGAGTTTAGGTTAATACTTATTATTTTTCCATACATAACCAGCGGTTCTTTTGAACATTATAGTGTCAAAGAGATAGAGACATAAAGATGGTAATGAAGAAATTAAAGAAGGGCAGCAAAATGTAGGGACAGTAGAAATTTGAAATTATCACAATTTCATTCTCGTTTTATATATTTGCTTATTTATTTGTTTGTTTATTTCCCTATTTATCTATTTATTTATCTGATTACTTAATTATTTATTTGTTTGTTCATTTATATATTTACTTATTTATTCATGTTTATCTGTTCGCTTATTTATCTATTTATTTATTTATTAGTTTATTTATTTATTTATTCGTTTATCTATTATAAAATTTGTGACATTTAAGGCATGGAATAGCGTAAACACAACCCTCATTTGCTTCAGGTGAATTTTTAATGCGCTTACTTTTTATAGTATTGTTATTTTTGAAAACCAAGTTGATGTTGAATTATTTGAGAATATTAGGCAGACCAATTAATTTCTCACTGTAAGGAAGAACCAAAAAGGTTCTTTTTGTCAAATACTTTTCTTTCGTGTGAGGTGTTATGGAAAGTTTTGTAAGCCATTTTATGAGAAGTGTCTACTAAGTGTTTTGGATATTTTAATTCAGAAGCTATGCTAGTAGACACTTCTCATAAAATGGCGCCAATTGACCTGATGGTCACTGGAGCTAGAGGCCGAAAGGCCGATAGGAAGTGTTTTCCTATCCTACTTCACACTTCAACTGGTAGCTAACAAGCATAACCCAGTTACAAAACTTAAAATTACACACACAAGAAATGCGCACAAGAAAAATAAAAACCTTAATACTAATCACAACATAGTAGAAAGGGTTACAAGAAAGAAAAATTACAAAGGTGGCAACTTGACATTGCGCGAAGCACACATGTCCGGCCGACAATTGATAACTGTTGCCATACGAACATCATTTAAATAGAATTTCAAATACATCCGTACGACGCAGCGTACGTCTTGACAAATGGGTACAGATTACAAAGGAATGCACAAACGACCAGTTGCAAGCAATCTGGTCACACAGATAAAAGAAAGAACATTCCACAAAGAAAGAAATCTAAATAATTAAATGCGTACCACTTGGCAATAATGACTAACGGCCACGGCCACTTTGACCTGAGCGCATGGCCTTAACAAAGAACGCCCCTAACCCTGTGTGTCAAACTACACAGCTGACAGGTGGCCGACGATTGACCATCACTACAAAAAGAAAATCACGTGACATCGGGATACGTGACATTATGAATACATACACACACACACACACACACACACACACACACACACACACACACACACACACACACACACACACACACACACACACACACACATACTACTGGTTATGCAATATCTTTATCTCGGTGGATTTTGATAAATCGATGCTCCACCTACAGTCTTCACATTTTCGCATCGCTTGTATTTACAGAGTAAAGTCAATTGCAAATGTAATGACAATCTTCATGGAAGTACTTTGCCACGAGAAGAAACATTGATGATAGAAAAAAAGTAAGTGGTGCCAGTCTGAAAAACCTCGCTCGGCAGTATAACCCTAGAGCAACATTGGAGTGGGCCCTAGAAAAATAGAACATTACCTTCTACTCCAAAATACGTGATTTTACCGAATTCTAGAATTATATAATTTTTCGTATTGTGATAGTATTATAACTAGAGAATAGGATAAATATTATTATTTTTTTCATTAGAAGTGAATCATACTTTTATTAAAGATATTATTGCCAAAAATCTATTTTAACTTCTTTGGTAACCATAACCTTGATCTTGGCCCACTTAATCAATACCTGACTCACAATTTTGGGGGAAGATAAAGAAATAAGGAAAATAATTATTGCCAGACTTTAAGGCCAGTGAAGAATGCTTTCGTGGTAAAATGAAATCATAAACTGGTGTAGCTACTTCCCTCATTACCCAGAGACTGTCCTTCATTTTAAGTGTAAAATGACTTTTTTATTCTTTCGCTAAACCCTTTAACGGGCCGGACTGCCTCTGAGTCGGATAAAAATGTTTGACTTTGGACAGAGAAGATAACTCGTGACAGTATTTAATCGCCTTCCCGACGAAAGGAAATATATGTTTGTGGCCTTGCTTTGCTCAAATCTCAGGTTTCAGAAGGCTTTACTTCATCTTGAAATAAATTCTTGCAACGAATTTGCTTTCCTATTATACCACGGAAGTTAGCAAGAGGGAGCAATTTTTAATGAGAAGAAACATGTCTTGAGGTCATGAAAATCGTATCATATGTATTCAGAGAAATGGAGATTGCCAGTTGGTATAAGCTATTCAAACTCGTGCATAAACTATTCAAACAAGTTTTAAGAATTTAAAGACCAAGTACGATCATGAAGTTGTCGTATTTATGATTAAAGGGACAAATATTGAATGCGACGTGCTTTCCAAGATCTAGGTTGACTTTCTTCCCCCCCCCCGTCTCTCTCATTCTCTGTGCATGCATGTATATATATATATATATATATATATATATATATATGTATATATACATATATATATGTATGTATATATGTATATATATATATATGTGTATGTATATATGTATATATATATACATATATATATACATATATATATATATATATGTATATATATATATATATATATATATATATATGCAGGAAAAACACTGGCAGCGTGTGTTCTTGAAAATGCAAGGTGGACCACTAACAAAAACTATCAAAGTTGAGCGCTTTCTTGTATTCATATATTCAGTGCAAATAATATATCATGTATTATTTGCACTGAAGATGTGAATACACGAAAGCGCTCTGCTTTGATAGTTTTTCTTCGTGGTCAACCTTGCGTATATATATATATATATATATATATATATATATTTTTATATATATATATATATATATATATATATATATATATATATGTGTGTGTGTGTGTGTGTGTGTATATGTATATATATATGTATATATATTTACAGTATGTATATATATGTATATATATATATATATATATATATATATATATATATTTATATATATGCGAGTGCGGGTAGAAGAAGCAAAAGCGAAGATGGGCCGGAACTCCTTCATTGCTTATACGTTTCGACCGACTCGGTCTTCTTCAGTAAGCTGTCATTGACAGGGAAGGTTTCGTTTGTTTATCGAAGGCAGCAAGTAAATTGATAATAATTATGATTGGTAAACATATACATGGTACGGGAAAGGGAATCCCCAGACAACCAGCGGGATGACCTATCTGTGTCCCTGTCTTCGGGTGTATAATTGTAAGGTTGAAGCAGTTTGTAGACAGCTTACTGAAGAAGACCGAGTCGGTCGAAACGTATAAACAATAAAGGAGTTCCGGCCCATCTGCGCTTTTTCTTTCTCCACCCACACTCTCATCTGTCTAAACCATTCATCGAATATATATATATATATATATATATATATATATATATATATATATATATATATATATATATATATATATATATATATATATATATATATATATATATATATATATATATATATAGCCTAGTTGGAAAGTCATTGTCGCACTTGTCATGAGTTCTGGGCAGTATCACATTTCAATTTCAGCATGCTGGCCTTTGATGGCTTAGAATTGAAATGCATTGTGGTTGTTTAAATGTATATATATATATATATATATATATATATATATATATATATATATATATATATATATATATATATATATATTGAGACATTCTGACAGGTTGATGTAACTGACTAGTTTCGCAGGTATGCTTTTTCAAAGGAATATGTGTAATAATATAATATAATGAATAACGACAGGTAAGTGAGAGTTAATGGGGGAGTAAGAGGGGGGGAGGGGGTGATAGATGAAGGCAAAGTTCAGAAAGTGAAGGAAGTGTGAGATAGATAGTGTGGGGCGGACCCACTTGCATGGTGTTATTTTTATGTTAATGGTCATCCTATCTGCTCTATAATAAGGTACCCTATCTAGCTAATCATACATATATGTTGTGAAGGAAGGACTTATTTTCTGCTCTACATTTTATTTGACTTTAGTTGTTTACGTGTTTAATATTGTAAAGTTATTAATTTAATTTAGTACAAGTCCTTCCTTCATTTAGTACAATTGACATTAAATATTCACATAATTTGGGAGCAGGTGTGGCTATATATGGCAATGTGCCGTGAGTTTTGATATAGGTTTTGATGTTAATTTTTAATTTTATTTTTGTTTGATTTAAGCAATATTGTGTCACACCTGCTTCCATTTGTTTTATATATATATATATATATGGTATTTTTTTTTTTTTGGGGGGGGAGGTTACGTATGGCATGTGGCAAATGTGCCTTATGAATTATATTTCTAGCATTAGGGTTTAGGTGGTACACGCATATCCTGGGGATATGTGTGTTTGTATGAGTCAATATGACTAGTACATTAGTTATTCATATATATTACTTTTACATCTTAATTGCGTAACCTTTCCCTCTTTTTTTTTTTTTTTTTTCTTTTTTTTCTTTTTTTTATAAGCTAGTGGTATGGCTTAGGCGGAAGGGCTGGTTTTATCCTAATATTGTTTTAAGTCTGGGCCAGTTCTTATGGTCTTGTGTTTTTTTTGTTGATTGTGGAGGTGGGGGTATTATGTTGTATGTTAATATATTATTCCACGCTTTGCTGCTCAGTCTGATGAGTCTAGAGTGTATTGTTTCTATGTTTGCTGTTTTGTGGAGTTGTTCTTGTGTTTCTAGGTATGGTGGTTTGTGTTTTAGTATTTTTCTTAATGTTTTGTTTTGTAAGGTTTGCATGTGTTTGAGGTCTGTGTGTGTGCTGGTAACTGTGATTATTGGGGGGTATTCTAATTGTGGTCGTGCTAGTGTTTTGTAAAGTTTTATTTGTGTTTTTGTTGTTAGTCCTCTGAAGCGTCTTAGTCTGTTAAGTGTATTTTTTGTGTTGTGTATTCTGTTTTTGATGTGTTGTTTTATTCCTTGTGTGTTGATGGTGAGGCCTAGGATATGTGCTTGTCTGTTATATGGTATTATGTTGTTGTTTATTTTTATTGGTGCTGGAGTGCGTGTTGAGATGGCTAGTAATTGGAATTTGTTTGTGTTTGTGGATAGTTTCCATTGTTTTTCGTATGTGTTAATTTTGTCAATTTCATGTTCTGTCTTTCTGGCAAGCATGTGTTTTCCTGTAGTGTTAGGGTATGTGATTATTTGGGTGACGTCGTCTGCGTATTGTATAGTGTAGCTTCCGTGTGAGGGTGGTGGTATGTCTGATGTGTATAAGTTAAACAGTGTTGGGGAGAGAACGCTTCCTTGTGGAACTCCGCTGTGGAGAGGGAAGGCTGGTCCTATGTAATGGTTTATTTTGATTTTTGCTGTTCTGTTGTCTAGGAAGCTACACAGTGTTTTTGTGATGGTGTCTGGAAGGTGTGTTTGGAGTATTTTGTATTTAAGGCCTTCGTGCCAAACTTTGTCGAAGGCCTTGGATATGTCGCGTGATATTATGGTGCATGCATGTTTGTGTCTTTGTGTGTCTGCGATTGTTTCATATAAGATGGCTAGTGCTGTGTGTGTTCCTTTGCCAGGTGTGAATCCATGTTGATTAGGGTTGAGCATGTCGTGTTCGTGTAAGTGTGCCATAAGTCTGTTTGTGATTAGTCTTTCGTATATCTTTCCGGGTGTTTCTAGTAGTGATATGGGTCTGTAGTTTTGTATTTGTGTGATGTCTTTGTTTTGTTTCGGTATGAATGTGATGATTGAGTTTTTGAATTTTTGTGGGAAGTATCCTAGGCTAAGTGTTTCGTTGTATATGTCTGTGAGTAGTTGTATTGTTATGTTTGGTAGGTGTGCGAGTATTTGTTTCGTTATGCCTGATTGTCCTGGAGCTTTGTTTTTGGTGTGTTTGATTATGTTTTTAACGTCTTCTAGTTGTATGGGTTGTTCGATGTAGTTGTCAGTGTCTAGTCTGTCTAAGTCTATGTTTGCGTAAGGTTGTGTTTGGTGGTAATGTGTTATATGTGTGAGAATTTTGGTTTCGTGGTTTGTGTCAAATTGTGTGTTTTCTTCTGGTGTGATTTGAAAAATGTTTTGCCATACCTGTCTGAAAGCGTTTTCTTTGTCTTTGGCGTCGTGTAGTTTGTCGTTATTATATCTTATGTATGGTGTAGTGGTAGTATTAGATCCTTGTAGTTTCTTAATTGTGTTCCAGAAGTCTTGTGGTTTTTTGGGGTTGAATTTAATGTTTGATATGAGTTTGTTCCATGTCTCTTCGTAGTTTGTTTTGTGTTCCTCTAGTATTTGTGTTTGTAATCGTTTAAGTGTTTGTGTTGTGTGTGGAGTCCAGTTGTTTTCTATTATGGCTTTATTTTTTATGTTGTTTGCTTTCCAAATTAATTGTTTTAATGTTTTAGAGGTTTTGGGGGTGGGTAGTTGTTTGTGGTGTGTTGTAGGTATACTTTGAGTGATTGCGTTGTGTATTAAATTGTACCAGTTGTCTATCTTGTCGTCTATGTATTTTGTGTCTTTTAATTGTGTGTTTGTGTTGATTTGTGTTTCTGTGTTGTTGTATTCTTCTGTTGTTGTTTCTAGTAGTGTTTTAAATTTCTTCCAGTCAGCTTCTTTGTATGATAGTCTTGGTGGTGTGGGGATTATGATTGCTGTGGTGGAAAGTGTGAAATGTACTGGAATGTGGTCTGATGAGGTTATGTCGCCTGGGTGAATTCTATATGTAAAGTGGTGGTGTCGGTTGGTGAATATCATGTCTGGGTTTCCTGTTCCGTTGTGTGCAATACATGTTGGGAAGTCTGGACCGAGGAAGGTGAGGTGATTTTGTGTTATGAGTTGGTGTATGTTTTTTCCTACTTGATTATTGTATGTGTGTTTTAGTGTTTTATGTTTTGCGTTGAAGTCTCCTATGATGTATGTTGGTTGTGGTTTCTGTGTGATTTTTAGTATGTCTTGTGTTGGTAGGTATGGTCTTCGTGGCGGGAGGTATGTTGTGGCTATGATTATGGGTCCTTTGTTTGTGTGTATTTCAATGGCTAATATGTCTTCGTCAAAGTCGTCTAGTAGTTTATATTTTATGTTTTGTTTGATGGCTATGGCAATTCCAGCGTTGTCTTCGTTGTAAGTGTTTCGTGTGTGTGTGTTGTAGTTAAATATTTTGACTGTGTGTTTACCTATTGAGTTGAGAAGGATGATGTCTGGTGTTTGTGTTAAGTAGTGATTGGTTAGTTGATTTCTTCTGTGGTATGACCAGTATTGTACGTTGTGTTGTATTATGCGTATTGTGTCCATGTGTGCTTGAGTTATTGGCAGTTTACTGTCCAGTGAGGTGTGTCTGTTGGTTTGTGTCTGCGGATGTCAAAGTATCCTTGTTGTGTCTTTTTGTACTTGGCCTCAGTCAGTCTTTGTATTGGGGTTTTGGTTAAGTCGATTAGTTTTTGTGTGATCATGCTGTCCATAGTCTCTTCTGGTATTTCTTTGGTGTATATATATTTGATCTTGTTGGTTTGTAGGAGTGTGTGTGCATTTTGGTGTATCTCTTCGTCTGTCATGTTTATGGTGTTAGGTGTTATTATCTGTATTGTTGTTTCTGTGTTCAGGTCAGTTTTCTTTGTTTTTGTGGGTTTTTCAGTTCCTGGTGTATGTTCAGTGTTGAGTGGTCTTTTGTTCCTTTGTTCCTCTGTTTCCATTGCCTCAGGTTGTGATTGTGTGTGTGTTGTGTTGTTTAACATGTTTAATATGGCTGTTGGTTTGATGACTGAAGGTGGGATGATGATTGTGGGGAGTCCATTGGCTTTGTAATATGCATCAATTGTCTGCTGGTACGTTCCTGGTGTTGCTGCTTCGGTTATGTTTGCGTGTATGATTGCTGTATTTATGACTGTGAGGTGTTTGAGGTTTATAGGGTTGGGTGTTGGTGTGGGGGGGGGACTGAGCAGTGTTTCCTGTGGCTTTGTTTGCGTATGAGTTGTTAGTGTGTGTGTGTGTTTGTTGCTCTCTGTTTTCTTGCATCTTTTTCTTGATTAATTCTTTCCTCACTTGGCATCTGGCTGCGTATGTGGGATGGTTGAGTCCACAGGCAATGCATTTTTTAATGGCATTGTGACAGTTACTGATGCGATGTTCCTTTGAGCTGCATCCTGAGCAGATTGTGTATGTGGCGGGTAGTGTGCATTGTTTGAGAGTGTGGTTGTATGCGTAGCACCTCGTGCATTGGGGTAGGTGTATGTACGTTTCTTGATTGAGTGTATGTGGGGGGAATGACTGGCTGAACATAAGTATCCCTGTCTCCAGACTCTTCTTGACCATTGTGGAATTCTCCATTTTAATCTTGATAATGGTTCTTGTATTTGGCAATTTAATTATGCTAGTGATCTTCATGTACTGATTGTTCCGTTCCAGTTCCATCTTGATCGCCTCCGTGTCTTCATCGTGTATGTGCTCGTCGACTTGTCTAACTATCAGAGTCCTTTTGGCGTTAAGTTCAGGGGGGTCAATGATGTCCAGGCCTTCAGTTGCGAACGAGTTCTTGATTTGTTTTTTTGTTAGTTCCTCTAAAATTATAAATATGATGATATCATTACATTTTTATCATTACTATTATTATTATTATTACTTTCATTATCTTTATTATTATTATTGTTATTATTATTGTTACTATTATTATTTAAATATTTAATTTTTCGTTTTTATTATCATTGTTATCACTATTAATGTCATAATTACTATTAATATTTTTTATTTCTTGGTTATTAGTATTATAATAATAATTTTTATTATTTTTATATTTATTTTTATTATTATTATTATTATTTATTTTATTTTATTGTTATTATTTTCATTATTAATATTATTACTTCTACTGTATTGCTATTATCATTTCTGTTATTATTGTTAATATTATTATTTAAATATTTATCTTCATTGTTATCATTACTATTGTTACATTCTCTATTAATAATTTCTTTGTTATTAGTGTTATCATATTTAATTGTAAAAATTTCTTCATTGTTACGTTAGCCACAATGTGATGTTCACATTCGTCACCAACTATGGTAACTCGGAGAGGTGGTGAGGTCCACCCCATGTATATAATGCCCACAGCCCGTTTGTACACATATTCCTTTGAAAAAGCATACCTGCGAAACTAGTCAGGAATAAACTCAAGACTAAGACTCCTGTGTTTCCTATTCCGCTTACATCATATATATATATATATATATATATATATATATATATATGTATATATATATACATATATATATATACATATATTGTATACATATATATACATATATATATACATATACATATACATGTACATGTACATGTACATATACATATACATATACATATACATATATATATATATATAAAAATATATATATATATATATATGTATATATATATATATATACATTGTTATGAAGGTAAGACAGATGAGAGGAAACGGTGGTAGAGAAACGCGGGTTAGAGCGAGAACACTATATTCCTAACGTTTCGACTACAAGTCTTCTTCAGAGTATATATATATGCTGTACACACACGTCTGTCACTCTGAAGAAGAATTGTAGTCAAAACGTCAGGAATATAGTGTTCTCGTTCTAACCCGCGTTTCTCTACCACATTTTCCATTCATATATATATATATATATATATATATATATATATATATATATATATATATATATATATATATATATACATTACATATACAGTACATATACATATATATATACCTATACATTACATATACATGTACATATACATATACATATACATATACATATGCATATACATGTACATATACATATACATATACATATACATATACATATACATATACATATACATGTATATATACATATCAGATATGGGCATGATTATGATTACCAATGAGGATATCAATCCATGGCTGTGATTACGTAATCATAATCAAATCATAATCACAAAGCATCAAATTTGTGTATTCATAATCAAATCATAATCAAAATTTACTCTGGGGTGATAATCACAATCAAATCAATCAATTTTTTCTTGATGATAATCATTGATTAAAATGTGATTATTGTGATTATTTATTTATAATTTCCAGCGATAACAAGATGTTTCTCTCCCTTCTGAATATTGATCCAACCAAGCTTGATCAGTTAGACTCTCATCAAGGAAATAACATTTATCTTGACACCATTTGAAGTAGCAACTCTACAGTCTCAGGGAGAAAATGTAACTTATATTAAAGTAATTCCATGCATTCACGGACTGAGAGCTAAGTTTGAACTACAGTCACAGACATACAAGTCAAACATGATCACCACTCTTAAAAGCTTAACCTAGAAAAGATTGAAGATCTATGAAGACATGGAGATGTTTCAGCCGGCTTCACTCCTAGATCCACGCTTTAAGATGGACTGGTGCTCACCAGAAGAAGTCAATTTAATGAAATTCTTACCGAAAACTAAAGTAGATGAAATCATATCTACTGGCAATAAAGAAAAGGATTCCCTTCAAGAAAAATAAGGAGGCCCTTAGAAAGAAGTTTAAGCTGTTCAGATTCATGACACCATCATCATCGACGAGCTCGTCCCTTTGTACATTAACATAAACTTGATCACAAATGGAATCCTGCTTGAGTCAACCAGCGACAGAGAATAACAGTGATCCTCTTCTCTTTTGGGAACAGAATCAGTCAACATTACCTCAACTAACAATACTGGCTCTCCAATATCTGTGTATCCCAGCATTATCAGCTCTAGTTAAGAGACTTTTCTCTATTGGTGGGAAAGTCTTTCGTCCTGAACGATGCAGAATAAGTCATGCTCGCTTTGGGGAGTTGATGTTTATCAAGTGTAACAAACACATAGTAAAATAAACCATTATGTGAAAAATAATCAAGTGTATAACAAATTCTATATTGTGCAAGGAAATACTTTCATTATTATTAAAGTTTCCATATTTTTCAGGGAAATGCTTTGTTTTCATTATCACTGAGGGTTATATATATATTGCAGGGAAATACTTTGTTTTCATTATCACTGAGGGTTATATATTTTGCAGGGA
>NC_134789.1:56681000-56686000 GCF_046742065.1 Oratosquilla oratoria | reverse complement strand
TGTTCCTTAGGAAGGAAATTTAGGACTTGGCTGTATGTAGTCATATTAGCTAGATCGCGATTTTGGGATCAAGACCCTTCTTCAGTAGCTATAGGGATAAGAATGAATCCGAAGATTCTAGTAAAGATCTAAGTTTTATACTAGAGTTCCTATACTTGCTAATCACTGGGGGGAGGTCACCTGGTATTACGGGCAGGGACGAAATGTCACGTGCGCTAGGGAGCCTCCGGGTTTGTGTTGTGGCGGAATGTTGCATGCTTATGTTTATAGCGTTTTGTCTCGTAGTTGGACGAGTGGCGTTTTGTCTCGTAGTTGGACGAGTGGCGTTTTGTCTCGTATTGGCATTTGTGGTGTTATGTCTAATGTTTGTATTTGTAACGGTTTGTCTCATGCTTGGAAGGGCTCTAAGGTATTCTGATTGTACATTTAGGTTTAGGCTCATCTCTTTGATATACAACGCTTCTAAATCAGCCATCCTCAGTCAAGTGCTGAACAAAGGCCTCCTTCATAACATTCCATTATTCACACGACCGCGCCAACCTCTGCTATGTCACTCCTGCAAATTTCTCTATCTCTTATCTCCACATTTTGTCCGGTCTCCCTCTTCCACGCTTCCCATCTCGCGGCGTCCACTCAGTAACACACTTGCTCCATCGCTTGTCAGTCGTTTGCACTAACTAACCTGCCCAATCCCACTTCCTCTCTTTCACCTCCTCCACAATATCTTTCACTCTAGTCTATTCTCTCACCCAACTTGTTCTCTTATGGTCTCTCAGCATTATTCCCATCTTTGATCTCTCCATTCTCCTCTACGTAGTCTTTTGCTTTGTCTCACACCCTTAGATTACTGTTGATGGAATGCAGTGATTGTAAATTTATGTTTGAGTCATAGAGGGAGAGAGCCTTTCAGGATTTTATTATACTTACCAAACACTTTCCAACCAATTGTATTACGTATTTTTATTTCATTATCATGATCTTTGGTCACTTTCATCATCTGGCCTAAATAATTATACTCTTCATCTTCTTAAAGGCTCTTACCATCGATTATAACCCCTTTACTTTTTACTTTCGTGTTGAACATTGCTTTGGTTTTACTCTTCATTTTTAAACATACTTTGAGACTTTCCTTATTCAGATCACTCAGCATATCTCGCAAGTCTTCTCTTTCTGAAATAAGAATAATGTCATCCGCAAATATTAGGTCGTTCAAATATTCGCTTTTAATCTTCAAACCTTTCTCTTCCAACTCACTCTTCTGAAAATCTCTTCCAAGCAAACTGTAAATAGTTTGGGTGAAATTGTATCGCCTTGCCGTAATCCTTTCTCGATCTTGATCTTTTCTGTATCCTTATGTAGTCGAATTACAGCGATACCTCTTGCATAAATCTTTTCTAGAACCCTTACGATCTGTTCTTTTGTTCATTTGTTCTACCGAGTCAAAGGTCTTCTTGTAATCTACAAAAGCTAAACAGAGAGGTATATTGTACTCTATAATTTTCTCGATTAGTTGGTTCATCGCATGCAAATGATCTAAGGTCTAATATCCGTTTCTAAAGCATGCCTGTTTTCTCGGTTGATTTCCATCTAAAACTTGACTTGGTCTATTTGTAAGGATCTTGGAGAATACTTTATATACATTTGATAGCATGCTTATCGTTCGGTAGTTTCTAAGGTTCTTCTGGTTTTCTTTCTTATGAAGAAAAATCACTATAGCATTACACCAGGATTTAGTAACGCTTACTTGACGTATGCACTGGGTGTACAACTAAGCTAATTTGATGTGAACTTCTTTCCCTGTGTCTTTCAAAAGCTCTATTGCCATACCATCTTTCCCAGGTGTTGTTCCCCGTTTCATATTCTTAGAGCAAATTCCACTTCTTCCTTTGTAACCTGTGGTACTCTACTAATGTCTATAGATGATTTTATTGGCTCAACTACGGTCTTCGATGAGTAAAGTTCTTGGTTAAATTCTTCTATTTTTTTTTTTTTTTTTTTTTTTACCTTCCTGTCTTTGCATTTAATGATCTCTCCATGTCTATCCTCCTAAAGCATGTCTGCGCTCGGTCCTTTTAATAATATTACCTTTCTTAATAGTTTCTTCTATTTCATCCATGTTTCTCTTTCTTTTCTGATCTCTGCCTTTTGTTGATAAGCTTGTTTAGTTTTAAACCTATTTTGTCTCTCCTTTTAATCTGCATGGTCCTTCTTCTTTTAATTAGGTGATTTGTAGCTTTGGAGTATTCATTTCTCTAATAATTTTTGTACTTCCTACTTTCTCTGCCGATTCCCTAATGAGATTCACTTAATCCAAATTCATATCGTCGACGGTGTTCTCGATAGTTTTTGGGCATCGAATCTATTTTTAATTTCTAACTGAATTTTTTTATTATTATCCTTAACCTTCTTAAGGCTTATTTTCTTTTTTAAAACTAGTTTATTTCTCTCGGCTAAGAAACTGAATTTAGCTGTGCAACCTACCATTCTATGGTCACTACTTATGTTGATTTTATTTGTAACCGTAACATTGTTAACGTTCTTGCTCTCATCTCCTAATAAGAAATCTACTTCATTCTTTGTTGTTCAATTTAGACTTCTCCAGGTCCATGTACGACCTACACGCTTTTGAAAGAAAGTGTTCATTATCCTCATGTTGTAGTTCTTTGCAAAATTGACTAACATCTCACCTATGTCATTTCTTTCACCTACTCCAAACTTCCCAATGCACGACTCATCTCCCATCTTCTTCCCTACATTAGCATTAAAGTCGCCTATTACGAATATGTACTTACTTTTATCTTGATCCATTACGTGACTTAATTCATCATAAAAGGGCTCGATTTCATCGTCTGAACTTTGTGAAATTGGTGCATAAATCTGAAATTTTTTAGAGTGGAAATGTGCGATCATGGCTTTGGAAGAAATGAGAATTTGAAGATCTTGAATCTGTTTATTCATGTCATGGTTGGACTGTTTAATATGCAACGCTTCGAAAATCGCAAATCTTCTTTGGCCTTTTTTCGTGGCAATAATAGAAATGCCCTTCACGATGTTCTCTCTTGTGAGTCGTAGTTGGTGGTGGTTTCTGTAATATGTAATATAAGTTTATTTTGTTGCTAGTCGGGATGATCTGTGAGGCGTTGTTTTGTTGGTTATACTACTCGTAATTGTTTATAGTACGTTTGACCACAGTAAAAACGACGTGGTGTGGGTATTCATTATCTATAAGCATTTGGGATATCCAGTATATTTTTCTGTGTTACTTTTTCTATTCGCTGCAGTGGAACAGAGCTCTCCTGACGAAAATTGTGATAGTAGTCCTTTTAAATCGGTCATGGAATTCGTTTTGCGAATGGAAAAACGTCGTTTATAGTGTGGTCAACCGCACTAAAAAAGTGGTATAACCAACAAAACAACACCTTACAGATAATCCCGCATAGCAACAAAATAAATCTAAGTTACAAGTCCCAGATGTCCACCTCGTATAAGACCGAAAAACGCTTCACCAAGGACACCGTTAAAAGAAAAGTCAAACCTATTAACGAGAGCGATAGGTTAAACTTTTTTTTTCACAAAAATAAGAGGATTAGTAACGCGATCATGATAAATAACCCCACTCCTGAACACCCTCTCCCTCAGCGCAGTCATGCCATATACAAATTTGTATGCCAACATGACTGTGGACCTCATGCGTCATATATTGGTAAGACTACTACTAAAGTATCGCGAAGGCTTACTCTTCATTTATCTGCAGGCGCCATCAAAAACCATTACATAGATTGCGTCTTGAAATAAGTCGCTTTGTTTGCAGTATTGGACAAGTTAACGAGAAAATTGCGAGTTGACATCATGCTATCATATATAACATTTCTTGCCAAAGGGAGAACCTCCTGCATAAGGGGTGGAAAGGGAACTGGGAGATAGGGTTGATGAAAGAGTATTAGGATGGTTTGGACCCATGGAAAGAATGAGTGAAGAAAGATTAGTAAAAGAAGTGTGGAAGGAGTGAATATGAGGGGGCGTCCTAGGATGAGATGGATAGATGGGGTGAAAAGGGCATTAAAAAAGAGAGAAATGTCTGTGTAGGAAGGACGGGAGCGGACAAGATAGGAGTGAATGGAGAGGGGTTGTGTATAGATGATGCTGTGATGCATGAGAGGGAGTGGGTGGGGGATGGGGGGGTGAGTAAGTATGTATGAGAGAAAAAAAAAATTGACGCAGCCCGAAGGGATTTCTCCCTGTCTTCTCCTTTTCTACATGGGGGAACGGAGAGGGGGGTCGCCGAATTTATGAAGCGACCTTGCTGTGGATGTGCTGTGTCTTGCGACACTGCTTCTGACCCAGGGCAGTGGACAAGATGCAGGGATGACCCATCGTCCAGGAGGTGCCAGGATAAGAGGGAGGGAGGAGGTTGGAGGGGAGATGAATATATAGGAAAATGAATGGGTGGGAGTGGTTTCTATGCCTTTTTCTTTTTGGCTATCCCCCGTGTAGGGGAAAAAGCCTTTGGTATATGTATGTATGCATGTATATATATATATATATATATATATATATATATATGTATATATATATGTATATATGTATACATATATATATATATATGTATGTATGTATATATATATATACATACATATACATACATACATACATATATATGTATATATGTATGATATAGACCATGGACTAAAATCTACTGTTTCCAAATTTGCTGATGATACAAAACTGTGCGGAGTGGCAAATGATCACTCAAACCAATTAGATATTCAAGAAGATTTAGATAAATTACAGCAATGGTCTGAAAAGTGGCTAATGAAATTTAACACAAGTAAACGCAAGGTAATGCACATAGGTAAAAATAACATTAAGTACGATTACAAGCTATTTGGAAATTCGTTAACACAAGTGGATAGTGAAAAAGATCTCGGCGTAATTATCAGTAACGACCTCAAATCATCCAAGCAGTGTATTTCAGCCTCTGATAAAGCAAATAAGATTCT
>NC_134789.1:56673500-56676000 GCF_046742065.1 Oratosquilla oratoria | reverse complement strand
CCTGCTGGTAATAAACAATGAATGATTCACCTCGCCAAATTCAATGTATAATATTCATAGATACATTGCAAAGAATAAATAAACAAAATTCGATACTCACAAATTTGATGAAAAAATAGTAATGAAAAGGCGCATAAATAAATACGTAATTAAAATATATTAGAAAATAATAAGCTAAATGATAAAGAAATAAAGAAATATGTACGCATAAACAAGACAAAAGATAAATTCTTGAAATCGTTTGGATCTTTTCTCTATTAAAACAAGTCCCACTGCAGTGGTGTACAGTATATTATGATAAACACAAAAAGATCCTAGAGCGATTGAGACTCGTCAAGTGTACCATGGAAATAAAGGTGTTGACACGGGTCTAAAATTGTTTCCTGGATTTAAGGTCCAAACTTTTAAACACTCCTAAGTTCTTTTTTCCTTTTGTTTTCTTCAATATGGCATTATCTAAGCTACATCTTCTCCCGATATAATATGTCGTCCTATTTTAGTGTTATCTGTAAATTCAGGTTCCCAAAACTGATCCTTGGGGAACTCCACTAGTAAAACTACCCTGTTGGAATTTTAAAGTAATGTCACTAATCAATGTCGAATTTATGAGCAAGTGGTCATGAGTTCGAGTCCCGGGACCTGCTCTGGGCTTGCTGCGTTCATTCCTGATAGCCATGGCCAGGTGGATCGGCAACCTAACGTTAGGGAATAAGTTGGTGATTTTTTTTTTTTTTTTTTTTTTTTTTGAGGGGGGGTTAGCGAGAATCAATGTAACGTCAAAGAATTTAGATTCATGTGATACTTAGCAAAAACTGTTTAGACTAGTTGTAGGAGACTAAATTCATGTATCAAGTCAACAGTGTCTGCAAACATTAGGTTCATAATATATGACACAGCGAGCAATAAAGCTGAGTATACATATGACCCAAATGAGTCTTCAGAATACTCCAGTCGTTGTTTCTAATCCTAGAATGCCTTGCTTGCCCTTTCGTCAAAGTGATGACCCCAAGAGCTGCTAATGTTCTTAACTCGAGAGTATTATTCAGATAAAAGAAATATACATATATTCATAAACATCGCAATTAAATATTTTCTAGTTAATATCAGATATTTTCCTCTAACGACTGTACACTACGAGTTCTTTGACGCTTCGGGACAAAAGAAGAACGTAAATGAAAAAGAAATATTAATCAAAATCTAAAATTCAGAAACGAGATGTCTTGTGGAAAGACGCAGAAAGAGGTTAAAATATGACGTCCGGAAATTTAAAGTTCACGCTGAGAAGCTTTGAGCGCCTCAAGCAAAAACGGGTTTTACGGGAGAGAGAGGAAAAGACAAGAGTGAGGGATCAAGAGAAGGAGGTTGAGGAGGATGAGGATGAGGATGATTAGAGAATAGAGGTTGAAGATGAAGAGGAAGGAGAATAAAAAGAAAATAGACGGATGGAGAGGAAGAGGGAGAAAGAAGAGGAATAAGGGAAGAAGGAGGAGGACGAGGAGGAGACAGAGGGAAAGACAAGAGTGAGGGATCAAGAGAAGGAGGTTGAGGAGGAGGAGGAGGAGGAGGAGGAGGAGGAGGAAGGAGAACAAAAAGAAAATAGACGTATGGAGAGGAAGAAGGAGAAAGAAGAGGAAGAAGGGAAGAAGGAGGAGGACGAGGAGGAGACAGAGGAAAAGACAAGAGTGAGGGATCAAGAGAAGGAGGTTGAGGAGGATGAGAATGAGGATGAGGATGAGGAGGAAGGAGAATAAAAAGAAAATAGATGGATGGAGAGGAAGAGGGAGAAAGAAGAGGAAGAAGGGAAGAAGAAGGAGGACGAGGAGGAGACAGAGGGAAAGACAAGAGTGAGGGATCAAGAGAAGGAGGTTGAGGAGGATGAGGATAGAGGTTGAGGATGAAGAGGAAGGAGAACAAAAAGAAAATAGACGTATGGAGAGGAAGACGGAGAAAGAAGAGGAACAAGGGAAGAAGGAGGAGGACGAGGAGGAGACAGAGGAAAAGACAAGAGTGAGGGATCAAGAGAAGGAGGTTGAGGAGGATAAGGATGAGGATGAGGATGAGGATGAGGAGGAAGGAGAACAAAAAGAAAATAGACGGGTGGAGAGGAAGAAGGAGAAAGAAGAGGAAGAAGGGAAGAAGGAGGAGGACGAGGAGGAGACAGAGGAAAAGACAAGAGTGAGGGATCAAGAGAAGGAGGTTGAGGAGGATGAGAATGAGGATGAGGATGAGGAGGAAGGAGAACAAAAAGAAAATAGACGTATGGAGAGGAAGAAGGAGAAAGAAGAGGAAGAAGGGAAGAAGAAGGAGGACGAGGAGGAGACAGAGGGAAAGACAAGAGTGAGGGATCAAGAGAAGGAGGTTGAGGAGGATGAGGATGAGGATGAGGATGAGGATGAGGAGGAAGGAGAATAAAAAGAAAATAGACGGATGGAGAGGAAGAAGGAGAAAGAAGAGGAAGAAGGAGGAGGACGAGGAGGAGACAGAGGGAAAGACAAAAGTG
>NC_134789.1:56633500-56646000 GCF_046742065.1 Oratosquilla oratoria | reverse complement strand
ACCATTTGGATTCGACCGAGGCGGCAAGAACGCACAAAATTGATTCTTACGCGAATTTGTCACCCATAAAAAAGGTGACAATATACACCTGCGCTCACGTCCAGAAGGAGACCCGATCGTTTGAAGGACAAAAGTTGCTTTGAAGAAGTATGTGGAGGAACTGTGTCGTAAACCAAATCTTAAAGATTTTACAGGTTTTTGGCAAACGTATTCCAGAAGCTCTTGGAGAGTTCTTCGGGAGACAGAACATATTACGTTCCCCATCCTCCTCCTCCTCCTCCTCCTCCTCCTCTTCCTTCTCAGCACCTTCTTCTTCTTCTTCTTCTTCTTCTTCTTCTTCTTCTTCTTCTTCTTCTTCTTCTTCTTCTTCTTCTTCTTCTTCTTCTTCTTCTCCTCCTTCATCTCCTCGTCATCCTCCTCCTTCTATTCCTTCTCCTTCTATTCTTCCACCTCCTTCTATTCTTCCCCCTCCTCCTCCTCCCCCTCCTTCTTCTCCTTCTCCTCTTCTTCACCACTACGACGCCTTTTCTGATGAATACAATCGTCTGTCTTAACCAGAATGAACTGCGTGAATGGCAGTAACAGAAAGGGTTGAAGAAACCTCGAGTTCTTGACTCTTGTAACGTCCCACAGCTGAAGAGAATCGTCTGGCTGAGTCAAGAGAAAATAATATGAAAAGCTGGTGTCACATTGCCAAAAGGGTCAACGAAATTGATGTAGATTCCTCTGAGGCCACTGAGAGTACTAACTACAAGGGGGATTACAAAGGTGGAGCATGCCGACAGGAGACCTTTTGGTCCATAGCTAGGTCGGATGCGGAAAAATATCATAATAATGATAAATAAAGAAATATATACATAACGATATGAATAATAACAAATAAAATGAATAAATGCATAGGTATAGTTAAATAGTAAACAGACATGTAAATAGTAAACAATAATAAATTGAGAGATAACTAACAATAAATGAAAATCAGGCAAATGATAATAAACTAAGCAAATAATAATACTTTGCTATCTTGACTTTCAAGTTGGCTATTTTCGTTTTCATTGTTATTTGCCTGGTTGTATCATTTCGTTATTTGATATGATTTTATTCTATTTTATCTTATTATTTTTATTCTCGTTTTTTATCATATGGTTTATTTTTCTCTATTTAATTTGGTATTATGTAGTCTTTATGTTTTTTAGTTATCTTAGTGTTTTCTTTTTATTGTTGTATTTTATTTTGCTTTATTTTATATATTTTTATTTTATATCTATGTACTCTATATATTTATTTGTTTATTTATCTATTACCTTCTTATTTATATATTTATTTATGCATTTCTTTATTTATTGTTCTGTTTACCTATTTCCATATTCATTCATTTACCAATTAATCATTCATCCAACTTGTTTTGTTTATTCATTCTTATTATTTTCAATACATTTGACCTCGTTATGAGACTAATGTTCCCTTTCCGTTGTGTTTTGCCCTTGTGATCCACTCAATCTTCGAGGAAGAGAAAATGCAAAGGTCTTGCCAGATGTGACCATAGCCCCCTAATGTCCCAAATGTGACCCAAAGTTTGGGATATATGTTGCCATTTCCACAAAGACCAAACACGTATCCTAAAGACTTCACAACATTTCAAAGTTATTTCGATTAAAACTTAAGCTGTGTTGTAAGTCATGCACGTTATTACGGGCGCCAGGAAATTGTTTTACTCAACCAACTGAAACCTGCTTTTGGCCGTGGAGTTAAATTGAACTATAAAGTCTAGCTAAGATATCTTCCCAAAACGCCTCAACTTCTTTGCTCTAATGATTTAACTAAGGTTGAGTGAAATACGTTAACTTAACCAGAGTGAAATCGAAGAAGATTACCATAGAAAATGACTAGATAATTTATTTTACTTTCTTGTTGTATTAACATATCCTCAGAGGTAAATTTAACTATAAAGTCTAGCTAGAATATCTTCCCAAAATGCCTCAACTTCTTTGCTCTGATGATTTAACTAAGGTTAAAGTGAAATATTTTAACTTAATCGGAATGAAATCAAAGGAGATGATTACCATAGCAAATGACTAGATAATTTGTCTTACTTTCTTAGACTAACAATCGTTGGGTGGGATCTAGAGGTTAATACAATGAGGGCATTAAAACAGCCATTAGGATAGCGCCATCAGAATCGTGGCAGACTTTATATATTTTATTCTGGCGATTCCTACTCATTCCATAGTGACTTGGCATCATCTATCCGGTGTTCGATTCCCAAGTGCTGAACGTAGTCGACTGACCTTGGCTTCGACGAGGTATACGAACAGGTGGCGTCATGAACCACGGGAACACAAGTCCGGTGTTCGATTCCTGAGTGTTGAACGTAGTCGACTGACGTTGGCTTCGAACAAGTGGAAAGGAAACTGGCCCGCGTTTACAGTGTTACCAAACGGCCTTAGCAAACTCGTCTGCTATTACTTATTTTTCTTTATTTTATTTTTGAACGATTTACTTATTGATTTCTTACATATTCAAACTTTTTTACCTATATGTTCGTTTATTTATTCATATATTCATATATTCATCTATCTTTATTAGTTTCTTCATTTATCTAGTCTTTTATATAGCTGTATATTTATACGTTCGTTGATTAAGTCATTTCATTATTCTGGCTAACATTAAACACGATAATAAGAAAATAACTTAGGTTAACCACTTGCCTGGATTCAGTTGAAGAGGAAAGTTATCTTAAAGATCAAAGTGCTATCTTTATATCATAATACACTTAAATTAACATTTTGATAAAACAAGTATAGTGCATACTAAAAATAGATAGAATATATATTTAAAGGTCTTAGATGATGAAGTCATTTCATTATTCTGGCTAACATTAAACACGATAATAACAAAATAACTTAAGTTAACTACTTGTCTGGATTCAGTTGAAGAGGAAAATTATTTTAAAAATCACAGTGCTATCTTTATATCATAATACACTTAAATTAAATTTTTGATAAAACAAATATAGTACTGAAACGAGAGATAATATATATTCAAAGGCCTTAGGTGAAAGAAATGCCATATAGAAAGAATCTCTCTCAGAGATTTACAGACACGATGGATCAATGTCTGAAGAGCAAACATATTAATGGAGGTATTTCTATATATATTTTTATTTATTAATTTGTTTATATATTTATTTGTTTATAGTCTTATTTATCTATTTATTTCTTTACTTCTTTACGTATATATTTATCTATTTATTAATAATCAGTCAGTTCTATTTACTCATTGATTTATTTGTTTTTATTTGTACCTATCACAGGTTCCTACATGGTGGTACAGACGATATGCAAGGTTTAGTGTATTCCATCTTTGCACAAAAACACCCCCATAAGCTCATATACATTGCTTCCCTTATTAATAGGAAATGACTGTGTATATAAGTCATCTTTTCAGAGCAAACGTTTGACATGTATCATTTAGAAAAAATCAGACATTTTTGTGGAAAGAGTAAAAAATGTGTGTATATATATATATATATATATACATATATATATATATATATATATGAATATCTGGGGAGCAGATTCTCTTGTATGCATGCATTGTTAAAATCGACAGCGTTAGTGAGGTTGTTGATCTTCTTGTGAGTATTCTCCAGTTTTCTAACCAATATTCTGCCATTTGGAGGGTGGGCATAGACCAAGTTGCCAAAATGATTCATTTATTTCAACGTTTCGTCTAACAAAGAGACATCTTCAGGAAATTCTGTAACATAGATAATAATGACGTACAGAAATAAAGATTTTGATATAATTTGTAATAAAATGTTGTGTGACCACTTTTCCCCACAAACATCCCCTAAGCCCCAATTCATTGATATATACTACCATAACATCTTCAACAAGGGTTACAAAAAAGATGAAAAAATAATTAAAGACATCATCACTAAGAACTGTCATCCGGCATCTAAAGATAAGGAAATCCGGGTGGTTGTATACTACTCCAACCCTAAAACTAGTTCATTGGTTATAACTAATAACTTAAATAGTAATACTGAGACTATGTCTAAAACTAATTGTGTTTATGAATTCACCTGTAGCACCGGGAACTGTGTAGCCCGTAAGACAGCATATATTGGTTTTACTAGATGCAGTCTCAGTAGGAGAATAACTATGCATTTACAAAATGGGGCTATAAAACATCACTTAATGAAATACCATAACCTAACAGCCACCCGTGAATACCTAGTTTCAAACACTAGGATTATAGCAAACAATAGGGATGTAATAAACTTAAGCTTCTAGAAGCTATGTTTATCAGAGAATGTAGTCCTATCATTAATATCCAATGCAACATGACTTCGGTCATTGCTTTGTTTAGCAGCACGGCCAAGCTACTACCGAGCATGACCTCTCTCCGAAACCCCCCCTCCACCTCCTCCCACCCACTCCTTCCATCCTCCCCCCAACCGACCCCGCAACCCCCTAACCCCCCAACCCCTCCCCCAACCCTCTTCTTCACGTATTAATGAGATACCACCCCCGCCCCCACACCCCCCCACCACCACCACCCAAGCCGGCTAGGTGCGTATATATATGTCACCGAGCGAAGGGTTTTCTTCGTCATTTCATCGGACCTTTTAACTATTGTAAGTAACGGTCCCCATCAGCCCATGTATAGTGTTAATTTGTGTGAATTTGCGCATTTATTGATATTTATTTCTATATTTGTATAATTGTTTAGATTTACATGTTGTTTTCTTTATTTCTGTACGTCATTATTATCTATGTTACAGAATTTCCTGAAGATGTCTCTTTGTTAGACGAAACGTTGAAATAAATGAATCATTTTGGCAACTTGGTCTATGCCCACCCTCCAAATGGCAGAATATTGGTTAGAAAACTGGAGAATACTCACAAGAAGATCAACAACCTCACTAACGCTGTCGATTTTAACAATGCATGCATATATATATATATATATATATATATATATATATATATATATATATTTAGACACACACACACACACACACACACACACACACACACACACACACACACACACACACACACACACACACACACACACACACACACACACACATATATATATATATATATATATACATACATATATACACACACACACACACTCATATATATGTATATATATACACACATATATATATATACATATATATATATATATACATACATATACACACACACACACATATATATGTATATATACATATATATATACATATATATATGTATATATATACATATATATATATATATATATATATATACATACATATACCAAGGCTTTTTCCCCCTTACAAGGGAGGTAGCCAGAAAGAAAAAAGACATAAAACCATTCCCAACCATTCCATCCCTAAATACACTCCACTTCCCTCCACCCTCCCTCCCATCTTAGCACCTCCTGGATGACGGGTCATCCCTGCACCCTGTCCACTGCCCTGGGTCAGAGGCAGTGTCGCAAGACACAGCACATCCACAGCAAGGCCGCTTCATTAAATCGGCGACCCCCCTCTCCGTCCCTTCATGCAGAAAAGGAGAAGACGGGGAGAAATCCCTTCGGGCTGCGTCAAATCTTGCTCACACATACTACCTCGGGGATCCCCCCGCCCATTCCACCTCATGCATCACAACATCATCTATATACAACCATTCTCCATTCACCCCTGTCTTCTGTTTTCTCCCGTCCTTCCTCAACAGACATTCCCCTCTTTCCCAAACCCCCCTTCACCCCATCCATCCATCTCATCCTAGGACATCCCCTCATGTTCACTCCTTTCACATCTGCCTTCCATACCTCTTTTACTAGTCTTTCTTCACTCATTCTTTCCATGTGTCCAAACCATCCTAATACTGTTTCATTAACCCTATCTCCCAACTCCCTTTCCACCCCTGTTCTCCTCCTCACCTCCTCATTTCTCACTCTATCCAGCCTAGTAACCCCATTATACTTCTCAGACATTTCATCTCAAACACATTCAAACTCCTTCTCTCTTCCTCTCTTATGTTCCATGTCTCTGCCCCATACAGTGCTGTTGGCACAATCACTCCTTCATGCAGTCTCCTCTTAGCATCCATTTCCAAATGTCTATTCCTCATTACACTTTTTAATCCACCGAGGCATTTACTCGCTTCTCTCGATCTACATTCTACCTCCACCTCCACTCCACCTTTTCCTGCCACATTTGCACCCAAGTATCTAAAACTATCCACTTCCTCCAGTCGCTCTCCCTTAATGCTCACTTCCAGTCTACTGCCACTTTCACCCCTTGTACATCTCATCACCTTACTTTTACCCACATTTATCTTCAGCTTTCTTCTTTCACACACTCTCCTGAACTCTGTCACCAACTTCCTCAATCCCTCCTCCTGCCACAAGTGCAGTGTCGTCCGCAAACAACAGCTGGCTCACCTCCCACCCTTCTCCATTTTCCCCAACCACCTCCAATCCCTGACCCACCACCCCTGCATCCACCTCTCGCACCACCCCACCCATGTATAAGTTGAACAGCCAGGGAGACATAACGCATCCCTGACGAAGTCCCACCCCCACCCCGAACCACTCACTCTCTCTATTTCCAATCCCGACACATGCTCCACTACTCTCATAAAAACTCTTGACAGCTCCCAGAAGCTTTCCTTCCATCCCGTATATCCGCAAAACCTCCCACAGTTCCTTCCTGTCTACCCTGTTATAAGCCTTTTCCAGATCCATAAAAGCCCAAAAAACATCCTTCCCCTTTCACACAGCTTTCCCACATATCTGTCTTACCACAAATATCCGATCCACACAACCTCTACCCGTCCTAAATCCACACTGCCCCTCACCAACCACTCCCTTTGTTCCTCTCCTAATCCTCTCAATCAAGATCCTCCCATAATCCTTCCCAACTACACTGAACAAACTAATCCCTCTGAAACCACCACACTCACACCCGTCCCCTCCTCCCCCGCAAAGTGGAACCACACAGGCACTCCTTCAGTCCTCCGACACTCCACCCTCTCTCCAGCAAACATCAAACAACCTCACCAGCTAGTCCACCATCACTGCACCTCCCTTCCCTAGACACTCTGCATGGCACCTATCCAGACCAGGCGCCCCACCTGCCCTTACCTCATCCTTCCCCACCTCTCCTCCATTCTCCCCGCCCACCACGGTCAAAACCCCCCCAGCACCTCCCATCGTAACTATCCCTCCCTCCCTATCCTCCTTCACATTCAGCAACTCCCCAAAATACTCCGCCCATCCCCCCCTCACTGCCCTCCCCCCCACCATCATCTCTCCATCTGCACCTCCCACCTCTTCCCCTCCAATTGATTCGCCTCCTCTTCCTCTCCCAATTTCCCTCCAAAACATCTCTCTATTACTTTCAAAATTTTCTCTCATACCCTTACCCCACCTCACATCCGCTCTCTTCCCCGCCTCCCCTACCCCGTGCTTCACTTCTCCTTTCTTTTTCTTGTATCTCCCACATGACTCCCTCATCCCACCCTGCAACCAACCTGCGAAAGCTCGCCTCCTCTCTTCCATAACCTTCCCCGCCTCCTCATCCCACCACCCACCACCCCTCCCTCCACCCCCTCCCGTCCTCCCCGCTACACACACTATCTTTGCGCACTTTGTGACTCCCTCCTTGAACCATCCCCATTCCTCCTCCACTCCTAGCTCTACTCTATCCTTCACTGCCTCCCACTCCTCTCTCAGCTTCTTCTTGTACTCCTTCTCCTTTTCCTTTTCATTTAAAGAGTTCACTCTAAGCACCTCCCTACCTTTTGTCCTTTTCCTCTTTCTCCATCTATCCTCCACTCACAACTTACCTTTCACCAAAAAATTATCTGATATTCCCCCACTCTCTCCCCTTAGTACATGTACATCCTTAACTCTTCCTATTACACTCCTACCTACCACTACATAGTCTATCAACGCTCTATCTACCACCCTTCCATCCACCACCTTCTCCCATGTGTACCCATGCTTGACTTTCTTCCGAAACGTATATATATATATATATATATATATATATATATATATATATATATATATATATATATATATATATGTATATATATATATACATACACACACACACACACACACACACACACACACACACACATATATATATATATACATATATATATATATACATATGTACATATATATATATATATATATATATATATTTCTATGTACATGGCCAAGCTCAACCGTGATAAATGTTATTGTTTATTACATTCTTGGTAGAGTTCTATACGAATCATTTACCCGAGGTTAGCCTAGATTGAGTTAATGAAATAGCTTTCATACTTTTCGTTATGTAATAAATGTATTGTACAGGAAATGAACGGACTATATATAATGTTTGTATAGAACTCTACCAAGAATGTAATAAACAATAACGTTTATCACGGTTGAGCTTGGCTATATACATGGAAATATATATATATATATATATATATATATATATATATATATATATGTTTTATATATACATATATATATATACATATAATATGTATATAAATATATATAATGTATATATATATATATATATATATATATATATATGTATGTATGTATGTATGTATGTATGTATGTATGTATGTATATACATTTTTTTTAATCTTTCCACAAAAAATGTCTGACTTTTTTTCCAAATGATATACTCGTATGTCAAACGCTTGCCCTGAAAAGGTGACTTATACACAGTCATTTCCTCGTTCCGTAAAAAGTTTTTAAAAATATATTTTGAAAATAAGAGGTGCCTTTTAGAATTTTTTGGCAAAAATATTTATGGGTCTGTGACTCGAGGGAGATATTAGTTAAGTGATGATTCATCTCTGCATTACATGTGATGTCTTTTCAGTCTGAAAGCATACTTTAGGTGTTATGGAAAGAAATACAGACGATTTTATTCTTGTGAGGAATATCGATATGAACTACAGTATATATTGATAATTAAAGAACCTCCTTTTTGTCAGGTTCTTCTAGTATATGTCGTCTTAATGATTTCTGTATTACTGCCAAATGATGTTCTTTACTTTTGTATAACTTCTTTCCGTGAAGCCCTAGTTGAAAGTTCAGATTATTTCATATGATTTTATCTATTTTTTTTATGTGGGTTCGTTCATGGTATAGTGACACATATTTGAGGTGCTTATAAAGACACAGTCTTGTATCATGCATGAAATTACCAATGCGCACGTGGTGTGACGTCAATAATACGCAAATAAGCTATGGCGCCACGTGTACCAACTGGTACATAGATTTTGTTCCACGAAAGCAGAGATCTATTTGAAATTACTGATATTTAGTGTATGGCAACACTGATGTATATATAGTATCTCAACTCTTGAATTAAAAAAAAAAAAAAAAAACGCAAGTATTGGCTGACTACGCCAAAGGGGTTGCCATTATAGTTCTCCGGGAAGAAATGTTGGGCTGTTGCTTGTGTTCATTCATGTGAGGCAGTTCATCATTGAGTTTTAATTGCAGTAGGAAGAGGGGTATTCGTTAGTCGTTAACGTTTCTTATGTGAAAAAAGTTGGATGAAATATAATCGAAATTGATAAAGACCTTAGGTTCATTCCGGGGACCTAGTGTCAGCACAGTGGGGTTGCACCCTTATGAGGAGGTAGGGGTGTTGACGAGTTTTGAAGAAGGGTGGGAGATGATCCTCTCTGACGTCTGTCACTCAGGATTAGCACAGAACGACACTTGTAGATGTAAATACATAGCATATGACGTCTTTTTATTTAGTTTTTATATATTCATTTATCTATTTTATTCTTTATATTTTTGATGGGCAGACTCTATTGATCCATCCCTCTATATTCCCCTTGAAATTTTATTATTCAATTTCGATAACTCGATCCATGTCCATTTGTATCCTGTCAATTATTTTCCTCTGCATCATTTCTTGATTACTCCATCTCGATTTTACGACCGAATCGAATATATCCATCAATATTTGCAAGTTATTTCAGGGTCTGAAGGCCCTTTCGACTTATTGTTTTCGATATTTCAGAACTGGAGGACCTATGTCTCTTCCTGCATTGAAATTCACTTCATTCGATCGAGCTTTTCCAATTTTATCTTTTCGTAGTTTTCCTCTGATGTTCAGCTCTTTGTGATGTCCACTAAAGTCTAGTCTTTATTCCTTAGCTACACTGTTTTTTTATTCTTTATTTTTTCATTGAAAAGTTGTGGATATATCGTATTTTGTTATTCATGACCTCCGCTTCTTTGTGGACAATGTAGTATTGAAGGAGGTGAAGGAGGATGGGATGGAGTAAGTCTCAAACCATAAAAGGATGTTGCTTGACTCCTGTTCCAAAGGGTGTGGAGCTAATATCCTTGAAATAAAGATTAACTAAAGCTTATGTAAACAATACCTCTTACGAGGTAAGATTTTCTAATTTGAAGAGTATGACTAATTTGAGTGCTAAGATTGACCAAAGGGAAAAAAAAAAAAAAAAACTTCTTTTAAGTGGAGCCGCAAGGTCGTCGTGATTGGCCACAGAGAAAAGGGGGGCGTGGCTTTTTCAGCCAAGAACCACTGTCGCGGACTGTACAAGAGGTATCGTAGTCTCCTGTAGGTTCACAAAAATATGAGTGACGTTGACGTCGCAATTGATTAGTTCTTGACTGATATTTTCTGCCTCCACCTTTATACAGATATCTCCAACTCTTCTGTCTCTGTGTGACTCTTCTCATTCCCCGTTTTCTGTCATACAGTATCTTCATTTTTCCCATCCCATTCCTCCTTCATTTGGCGGAGGCTGGAATAGAAATAAAGTTATCACATGACATAGAAGGATTTAATTCAACCTCAACTTTACTCCCATATAGGCTCTGTCTCAGACTTAATCTTATTTTGATCTCCGTCTCACCCGGAATCTTGTTCTTATTATGAGCTTGACTCTTGGCCTCCTTATTAACCAAGCCCTGGTTCTGGTGGTATTTTCTACTAGATATGGTTTGCCTAGCCTGAATAGAATTGTCTGTGGTTAACTAGGGAGACTCTTAAAGGCATCAAATTCGTTACTATGCGCAGGAAAGGAAAAGCCAGATAGTGGTATAAATGCATCCTCACGATATACCTTTCTCCTCCCTCATTGCTGACCTGGTTTCTGTTGCTTTACCTTTCCATTTCCTCATTCTTCCATCGTCATCTGTTTTCCTTCTATTATTTAACTTATTTCTTTCTAAAATCTTCTTCGCAATTGCTTTTCTCAGCCATTGTTCACTATTCTTCGTCCTTACAAAGTCGTCTTTGATATTAACTACATCTTCATCCTTATCTTCCTCTTCCTCTCTCACTCCCTCTCTCGTTCTCCTTCGGTAAATAATTTCTAAATCTTCGTCATCTATTCATTAGTCTTTGTCTTCCGGTTCTGAGAGGGATTAATAAATCATGTAACTCAGAATAAAAACGTACTCACAAGAATCAACAACCTTCTATGCCAGATATCTTTGACATATTCTCATTCTGTTTTGCTTTATTGGTATTCAGTTTTCGTCTGCTTTTATTCTAGTTTTCTTTACTTTGTCGGTTTTATTTTATATCGTTAAATACATTAATCTTACTTCCGCTCGCATATTTTATTTTATTTCATTTTACGTGTATCCTCAATTCAGCTCTTCTTTTGTCAAGCCCCAACTGTTATGCTTTCCTTTTTCAGTTAAGGCTGTTCCTGCATATTTACAAAAACAAAAATATTCATCGAGCTATTGTATACGAAATATCCTCTTTTCATTCGGTATGTAGTGAAATGTTAAAGAAAAATTATATCCAGGAATTTCCTTAGAAAATAACATGTCGTTTGGTTGGTTGAACATAGAATCTAAACAAAGTACAAATAGAAAGAGGCCACAAATCAACGTCGGTCTTCATTGAAAGAAACACACGTGAATGTAAGTGAATTATAAAACATCTTTATTAACATATTTCCAATAAAGTGGTATCGAACACAAATCTATCTTGAAGGAATACTTGAAAGCATGTTGATAGTTATTCATAGGTGAAAAATACGTCATTTTCATTACAAGCCTAGGGGCCACCCTAGGGGCAAAGTTCTCAGTAACGACCCCCCCCCCCCGTCCCCCTCTCCTTCCTCCATCACCACTCTCCATCTCCACTATCACCTTACAAACTGTTTTAGCTATTGGCTTGCTAAATAACTAAACAGATTTTAAAAATGTTATTCAATGTCCCTATTGCAGAAAGGACATGGGAAAATATTTCATATTCTGTTGATTCTAACGCAAAATTCGCACATTACGGTAAGATAGTCAGTGCTTCTTTGACTTCTTTTTTATCATAATTATTTTGTCAGCCTCGTGGGCGGCATGTACAGACTAGAATTGCCGCCCATGCAAGGGTCCTAATTACAAGAGCAGGAATATTCACCAGTTTGACGAGTATGGACAAAGCAAAATGAGGAAGGGTAAACTCAAAAGGC
>NC_134789.1:56621000-56623500 GCF_046742065.1 Oratosquilla oratoria | reverse complement strand
TTTCCCACTCTCTCCCTCTCCCGCTGTCATACAATAGGATCTTCTCACTTTCTTCTAATCCTATGTTAATATTCTATGTAGACTTTGTAACCATGTAGTGAGCGCTGTATGGATAGGAATGGTAGGTGGTAATGGTCTTGGAAATGCCTAGTGTAAGTCTTATGATCTCTTGCAGTCGCCTTCATTCTTATATCATTGTGTTCTCACCCTTTCTCCCTTTCTCCTCCTTTCCCCCTCTCCCTCTCTCCCCTGTCCCTCCCTCTTCTCCACTTCCTCTTTCCCCTCATCTTCCCCGTCTCCCACTATTCCCCTTTCCTCTTTTTCCTATGATATCGGTTAACTAAATCTCAAGACAACTTTGTAATGATTTGCTCTCTCATACCTTGCCAACGATTGTTCTCGATGACCACGTTTTCTATGGCGCTGTTCTCGACGGGAGCAGGTGTCAAAGTAGAGTCTGTATACAGTTTCCTCTATTGCAAAACGTAGTCCGCTCTCAGGCGGACGGTTTGGAACATACGGTAACTGTATTATGATTTGTGGGACGATTTCACACAATATGGTCGGAACTCACGTTCATTATGTCATGAAATGTAGCCATTTTAACCAATGGAGTTGAATTTCAAGTTGTTTTTTGTATAAAATGTCGCCAGTAGCATCTGAATATACGTTTTGTTTATAAGGAAATGTGCCCCACTCTCAGGCAATAGAGCAGATTTATTATAAAACATATCCTGCCTTCAACCAAAGGAATTTGAATATACGTTTATTTCGTTACAAAGCGTAGCCCATTCTCAGTTTGTGGAGTTGAAATACTCGTTTAAATGATATCCTGATTGCATGTCTGTGGATTGTTTCAACATAGGCAATCGCTGTAAGCTTAGCTAAGGACGGGAACCGGGGTTGGGTGATTCGGGAGGGTTTGTGTGTATATGATGTTGGAGTGATAAAACAGACGTCAAGGAAAAACGAAAAGATCAAAGACGTTACAAAAAATCGTTTGAATATGGTGTATATATTGAAAGGGAAAATAATAGAGAATAGATAGAAAGCTAGGAAACTAGAAAGTATAAGGAGAGGAGATTGCAAAATGAGAATATGAAGGAGGAAATGGAGAAAATAACAAAGGATTAGGAGAAAAAAGTTTGAAGAGATAACGTGGAGGGAGAAAGGAGAAGACACAGAGTGGAGGAGAGAGGTATAGAAATAAAGGGAAAGTGGAAGGGAGAGTTATAAGAAGGAAAGGAATGGAAAAAGAAAGATGATCTTTAGAGTGACACACATTGCTCGCACGAAGATGGTAAATTGCGTGACATTTGTGGGCAAATGCGAGTCTGGCGTGCTGACGGCTACTAAAACCAGCAATTAGACAAGGTCGAGGCATTAGTATGCAGTAGCCACAGGAAAAAACACGAGACTTAACCTGATTTGTTGGGTTGGTTTATGTTGCCCATGCACATGCAAACAGGACACGTTCACATATTTATACATGTACTGTATATACATAAGAATACACACACAAACACACACGACTCATAGCACAGTAGTAGAGTTCCCCTTTGCCACTACGGTGGTCCGGGTTTGAATCCTGTCCACGGTTGAAGTAATTTCAGTATCGCTGCGCTACGGGTCGTTGCTCCAACTTTCGTGGGTGGGTAGTTGGGGTATGTGTGTACGTGTAAGGCCACAGCATTACCCATAAATCAGTCATATATGAGCTCTGAGCTCTCTTTCGGGAGGAAAATAGCTGTCTATTACGTTTACGAGTCCAGCACGTCCTCCAAGACCATGGTAAATCACACACACATAAACACACACACACACACACACACACACACACACACACACACACACACACACACACACACACACACACACACACACACACACACACACACACACACACACACACACACACACACACACACTGAGAAAGATCTTGGAGTGATGATCAGCAAGGACATGACACCGGATAAGCATACTGATAAAATATTCGGAGAAACCTACAATTTATTGAGGTCAATTAAAGTGGAGTTTGCTTATTTGGACGAGGAAATGACAAAAAAAAAAAAAAAATCTAACTACACTAATAAGACAAAATCTTGAGTACGCAGCAACACTAGAAAGAATACAAAGAGCAACAACAAAACTAGCACCAAATCTTTCCGAACTGACATATGAGCAAAGACTGTCCAAACTAGAATTACCAACTTTGGAACAAAGAAGGAAAAGAGGAGACTTGCTGACTATAGAATAATGAAAGGAATGGAAGTCTTGTTAACTTGGGGTAATGGTATATATATATATATATATATATATATATATATATACATATATATACATACATATATATATATATATATATATATATATATATATATATATATATACATACATTGTTAGCTCCACTGCCACTAACACTTAGTCACTTGTGTTATTCATCCGTAGGCCCCATGCCTCCTCCTTCTCTTAAGTATGTTTCCACCAAATCTTCTATAAC
>NC_134789.1:56613500-56616000 GCF_046742065.1 Oratosquilla oratoria | reverse complement strand
GTAAGTAGCAGTTGACGACAAGACTGGCGAGTTAAACCCCATGTGAGGACGAAGCCTTTATTTGTACTACGTTTCGCTTACTACAGCTTTTTCAAGTACTCAAGGCTGTAATATGCGAAACGTCGTACAAATATAGGTTCCGTCCTCACATAGTGTTTGATTCCACAAAGATATGTGAGTAAACAGGCTTTGTTGTATATGAACATGAATTCTATTTTTCGTTTTTTCATATACCTACCAGATTTCACTTTACCTGCTCTCTACTCAGCGAGGTGGATAGGAGCTTGGATGCTTCAGACTTGTGCTCTCGTCCATCTCGCCTCTAGACATTGGCATACGACTCCATTAGGTCATTAAGCTCATATGATGAATTACCTTTCCATAATGATCGACTTTGGGAGTTTTAGACTCCTTCTTCAAAGCTAAGGATCGATTTCCAAAGGCTGCTGATGCCATAGAGGCCCAAGTTGCCGCCTTCCAAGGTACTTCAGTACTTCTTAGTGTGAGCTTATCTCTCGTATCTGTGGAAACGACACTCGAGGTCCGAGGATCCTCTATGTTGAAGCCTCTCCTTTAAGGGCGTCTCAGGGGTCCGTTCTTGAAATGTACTCAAGTAACCCATTGCATACAATGCCTCCCTGTGTATCTGAATATTATAAACGCCGCTCGATTTTACAAAACAGGTGAAAGATGGGAAGATCATAGGTTAAACGGGATCTTTACCAGTCGACCACACCCGACCACCACACACATAATAAAATCATCCGTTTTTTATATATGGCATAGCCTATACAGGACGCCAGTGGATTGCAAGGGCTTCTTTCAATATTCAGAAATGGATTTCCGTGCGTTTGCAGCTCCTGTCATAGGAAGAGAGTTTCAACGTAGCTCAGCAAGAGTCCAACATTGTTTTCTCGCTGCTCCTCTCTCTCTTCTCTTGTTTCTCTCTCCCTTTCCATCTCTTCATTTCCCTCTAATTTTCTCTCTCTCCCTTCCTCTCTCCTTTCTCTGCTCCATTCACTTTTCTTTCCTCTCTCCTTCTCTCTCTCTCTCTCTCTCTCTCTCTCTCTCTCTCTCTCTCTCTCTCTCTCTCTATCTATCTATCTATCTATCTATCTATCTATCTATCTATCTCTCTCTCTCTCTCTCTCTCTCTCTCTCTCTCTCTCTCTCTTTCTATCTATCTATCTATCTATCTCAATATCTCTCTCTCTCTCTCTCCTTTACTCTCTCCCTCTTTCTCTTACTCTCTCTCTTACCCTCTCATGTCTCTCAAATCATGCAATGATATAAATAAAATTGAAAGTAAAAGAAGAAAAGATAAAAAAAAAGTACTTCGGATATGGTTTAAAAGGTAAAAGTGTGCAGGAGGAATGTGGAACAAAAATTGTTAACAAGGGGAAGAAGAAAAGGGTGGTTGAGTGTATAGAGGAAATTGCTGATAAATAAGGGGACAAAACGCACACGATGGGAAATACTGCAATAACGAAGAGGATGAGAACGAAAGAAAATGTAGAATTAAGTGAAGAGTATATACTGTATGAGGAAGAAGATATTGTAGAAAACCATTCAAAGTTATAATTGGAGAGATATTTGTGTAAGGAGGAAGGGCATAGGAGAAGAGATACAAAAGTTGCACTGGATCCACGATTATTGGTGGAAAGGGATTTGAGGGGTTGGATGGAGTCTTCCACATAAGAATGGAGGAGATTGCAAGATGCTGTAATGATTATAATTTACTTTATATTATTTGTTTTTGTTTTGTTATCATTTGTCTGTCTGGTTTTCATTTATTATTAGTTATATGTCAATTTATTATTATTTACTATTTACCTGTTTGTTTATTATTTAACTATACATATGCATTTATTTATGTATTTTATTTGTTATTTACATTATTATAGTTTTTATTTATTATTTTATTATTATTATGATTTTTTTCGCATCCGACCTAGATATGGACCAAAAGGTCTCCTGTCGGCATGCTCCGCCTTTGTAATCCTTTGTAAGAGACCATAAGGTCTACACTAGGCAGTTCCATGTCTCTTACCACTTATCATCCATATCCATTAAATTATCCAATCCTCTTTTAAAACAACCAACAGCATGATTACTAAGTTTATTCTAATCGTTAACCATTCTGTTGGTAAACCTGTTCTTCCCCATTTCCTTTTTATCAACATATTTGAAGTGAGACGGAAACAAGTATACAAGCTACAAAACTATGAATGAATTTGTCATGCAGATAGGGAGTATTCAAAGAAGCGTGATGGACTAACATAAGGAAGGAACATAATGGATTGTCCAAGTTAAAATAAATGATTGAAAAGCATATAGATTGTGGTAAACATTGGTCTGTGATATTCAATAATGAAAGAACACGATGCAGAAAAAAGAAACAATGTTGTAATGCATATATGCAGGGAAGAAGAAATGCACATGGCTGTAAGCAACATAAGTATGGATGCTATTCTTTTTTTTAGGGGGGGTGTAGAGTGTA
>NC_134789.1:56601000-56603500 GCF_046742065.1 Oratosquilla oratoria | reverse complement strand
TCAATTTTATTATCTACTTTCGGTTCCATTACCTCTCCTCCTATTGCTCCTCTAATCTCCTGTGCCTGGATACTATTCTTAAATCAAAGCACAATTTTAGTAATTTCTTAATTCTATCATCTCTCTTTTTGGCTTCCCTTCTTGAACATCTCCTTTACTCTATCCATGACTCTTCCTCGTCGATATGATATTGTCCCCAAAGAGCGAAGTGCTGGTTGCCGAAGAGGAAATATAAAAAAAAGATCCTACCTGCAGCTCTTCCTCCTCTTCCTACTCCTCCTCTTTCTCCTCTTCTACTTCTTTACACCTCCTCATCCCTTTACCTTCCCCTTTCCCCTCCTCCTCTCTCTCCTCCTTTTCCTCTTCCTCCCCTTTCTCCTCCCCTACTCCTTCTCCTCCTCCTCTTTTCTTTACCCCTCCCCCTTCCCCTCCTTCTCCTCCTCCTCCTCCTCTTCTCTTTACCCCTCCCCTTCCCCTCCTTCTCCTCCTCTTTCCCCTCCTCTTCCCCCTCTTCCTCCCCTTCCTTCTCCCCCTCCTCCTTCCCCTCCTCCCCCCGCTTCCTCATCCCCCACCTTTTCACGTTCTTCTTCACCTCCTCCTCCCCCTCCTCCTCATCCTCTTCCATACAGTTTTACTGCCCCTCCTCTTCACTCTCCTCTTTGTCTTTCTAACTCCTATCCCTTCTCCTTGTTTTCCTCTTCATTTTCCTTTTTATATTCCTCTTCCACTTTTTCCCTGTACTCTTTTCCTTGATATTCCTTTTCCTTTCACTCTCCCTCTTCCTTCTCCGCCTCCTCCTCCCCCTCTGCCAACTCCTTTGATCCTCTTCCTCCTCCTTTTCCTCCATCATTTCCTAGGTCCCCTACTTCTCCTGCTCCAGCACTTCACTATCTCTCAGGCAAGACATCAGACCAACAAAGCGGAGTCTCACTAAGTTCTAAGTCCGGCTTAAGTCTCCGGGTTCTTTCAGACTTCTCCAGGTCCCATCTAAGTCCCCCCTAAGTAAAGGCTCCCCACTCCCCATCTTCTGTACCTCAACCCCCCCTATCGCCCTTATCCAACAGCCTTCGTTCATTCTTTGCAATTCTCCATAGGCATACTGACACACAGAAACGCATGAAGATACACACACACACACACACACACACACACACACACACACACACACACACACACACACACACACACACACACACACACACACACACACACACACACACACACACACACACACACACACACACACACACACACAGACACACACACACACACACACACACACACACACACACACACACACACACACACACACACACACACACACACAGAAACACACACACACACACACACACACACACACACACACACACACACACACACACACACACACACACACACACACGCACACACATACACACACGCTTAAGCATACACAAATGCACACATATACACATACACCCTCCCGCACCCAAACTGTCGGAGCCCGTAGAAAAAATACCCTCCCCTCCCCCCCCAAAAAAAAATCTCCGAAACAAAATCAGATCATGTACAGGAACTACTTAACCTGTAACCACAAATGGGCCACTATTTGTATACGTAAGCTTATGCATATTCCCATCTGTTCTTGATTTACTCCTTGTACATTTTCTTGCTCATTTTATCATTCTCCCTGTTTCTCTTTCTATAGATTTACTTCCTCGTTTCATCTCCTGCTTTTTAATTTGTAGTTTACAACGAGAATCCTTCCTTGATCACATTGACTACATCATGTCCAGGGTGATGGAGAAAAACCAAAAGAAATATGAATTTGTCTGTCTCACAATTAATTTCGACGAATTCCGAAACAAAAACGAAATCAATAACTTTTCTAATTGGCTTCTGCCTTTCTTCTTCTTTTGTGATGCCATTTGTTCCCTTCCCTATCCTCCCGCATACACTTTTTTCCCAAAATTCTCTCCTCTTTTTTACTCTTTTATTTAAATTTAGTCTCTACTAATCTAAACCTGCTTCTACGCTCCTTGTTTCTTTTTACCTTTCACTCTCTCGTCCCTCCATCTCTAGCCTCTTCCAAGGTAGACTCTCATCAGTCGTTGTTGTTCTTTTTTGCATTTAGTCCCAGCGGAGCTAGACGATTTAGGGACTGGCTTTTAGTTTTTGAGTGGCTCGATGAAAAATATGTGTTGTTACTGGGGAGTGTAAGTACCGTGTAACACTCGCGTGTGTGGGTGTATACATGAGTTGTATTTACGCAGATGCGTGTGTGGTTGTGGGCGGGTGCTTATATCAATCCTCCAACCACCAACGAGGAGATGTATGAGACCTGGAACTCAGCCTTCATCCCCGTACCCATCCATGGCACTCCCGTCCCAGTGAGGGAACTCTGCAAGACGGCTAAGATACAACCTGGGGAGCGCCGAAGAATAGCCCAATGCCAGGTAGACCCTTTCCCCCCGTGGGCTCTTACTCCTCCTGAGGTGGAGACAGACCTCCCAGAACTCAG
>NC_134789.1:56586000-56588500 GCF_046742065.1 Oratosquilla oratoria | reverse complement strand
TGTAGCTCACAAAACGTGGAGCTTGATGTGACAGGTAACCTGCGGCCAATCCATCCAGCTTCCACAGGTGGCTGTAAGGTGGGTGAGTACATGGCACACGCTGCTCTTCCATCAGCCTGTACTGAGCCATCCACGTAGATGACATGCGCTGCGGGGATCTTTGAGGATACGCTGTCGATGGTCTCTAGTGCTAGTTGCTTTTGAAGTGCAGGAAGGTCATCTTTGGAGGTTGGTGTGAAGGTGACGTTAGGGAGGGAGATTCGCCACGGGGGCAAGTCGGGTTCAACCGTTTCTTCAGGGACGTGGATGTCAAGGTTTCTAAGTGTGTTGCACACTGTAGTGACGAGGTTGCGGCCTCCTGGTCGAAGTGGGAGGCGGGGTGCACTGTCAGGTTCGAGCGACGCTCTGATGGTAGCAGTAAAGTTTGGGGACAGATAGGGCGATCGGAGGCATTTTACAGAGAGAATGGCCATGTTAGCATATATTCTCTCTACAAGCGAGGGTAGACCAAGTTCACTTTGCATGTTAACGATGCGAGTCGAAGGAGGGCAACCTAAGATAAATCTCATTACTCTATTTTGGAATTTTTCGAGAGGTTCCAAAGCTCTCCTGGGAAGTTGACAAAGGGCAGGTGATAAGTAGTCAACGAGTGATCGAAGAAATGTGGTGTATAGAGTTCTGACCATTGGTAATGAAGCGCCGGTGGAATTTGTGGCAAGCCACTTGATAGGGTTAAAAACGGGCCTGCAGACGATCAAGGAGATCATTAACAAGGGGATGGATACGTTGTCGAGTCGGTATGGCTGGAGTGATCCGGGCTGGTACTCCAAGGTATGTGTACTGTGTGCAATGAGGGATAGCATCACCTCCCATGTTGAACGTCGGTAGTGCTTGGAGAGTACGAGATGAAAATATTCTGCTCTTCTCAGGGGAAATGATGAGACCACAAGCGGTAGTTGACGTATAGAAGCCATTTAGAACGAATTGGAGGTCAGCGGGCGAGTTGGAATGGATGCAGATGTCGTCCGCGTAGCAGAGAAGGGTTGTACCGGGAACGTTAGGAAGAAGTGAGAGTAAGCGGTGCATCAAGACGTTAAAAAGAAATGGACTTAGTACGCCACCTTGCGGGGTACCGAGTTTGAACTGCTCGTAGGAACTGCACACACCTCGAAAGAGAACACGTGACTTCCTGTTGCTCAGATAACCTCGAATCCATCGAAGGAGGTTTCCTTGCACTCCGAAGGTAACCAGCTGGTCAAGAATTATTTCATGGTTGGCTACATCGAAAGCACTTTTGAGGTCCAGGAAGGCAACTACGCTGGTGGGAGAGAGGCGGGTGTAGAGCTCAGTAAGGCAGTGGTGCGTACTTCGACGTGGGAGGAAACCATACAGCTGCGGGGAGAGTTGACCTTGTAGACGATTCATGAGCCGGGCAAGGATGATACGTTCAAGCATCTTGCTGAAGCATGAAGTTAGGGAAATGGGACTGAATTTATCAGTACCTGGTTTCGGTATCGGAACAATCGTGCTTAAAGTCCAGGCTGCAGGTACATGTCCACGAAGGAGGCAGAGGTTGAAGAGGCGAAGGAGGGGGTTGCCAGGAACTTCCAGTAGGAGTCGGAGCACTTGGTATGTAATGCCGTCATCCCCGGGGGCAGAAGTTTTTTGTATTAGCCATGGCTAGTCGTAATTCATTCTCCGTAATCGGGACGTCGTCTTCTTCATCTGGGTGGAGAAGAGCAGCCATTAGGTGGAGATTACGGGTGTTGCGACGAGTGGAGAGTGCCTCTTGGATATGCGTAGGAAGATTGTTAGTCTGTGACTGTGACGACCATAAAGTAATGAGGTCCTGGGCGTAGGCGGCTGGACTGTGATGGAGGGCGCTGGGAGGTTGCTTCTTAACGACCCTTTTTACAAGGCGCCACATGGTCGCGATACTAGTCTGGTGATTTATGGAATCAGTGTATTTCTGCCAAGACTCTGTGTAGGCACAGTTCTGGAGGGCGACCATATTATCCCGTGCTATTTGGTACTGATGTAAAGAATCAGGTGTGGGTTGCGTCTGAAAAGTATGACCAGTAGTCTGTGTAGCTCTCTCCGCTTGGATAATACGGTGGTCCAACGTCCACGAGTGAGGTACAGGGCGGCGTGGTAGGTGAGCTTTGGTTACATAGCGGCTGTAGAAGTCGTGTGTGGTATTCACTAAGGACGTGTATAGTGCGTCGGGGGATAGGAAGTCAAATGTGGGAAGGAGACTAGATATGTACGAAATATACGTAGGACAATATTTAGGAGGAATGGATATACGGGTCCGGTGATGAGGAGTTGGAATCCGAGATGGTATGGAGTAGTATAAACTAAGAGCAATATGGTCGGAGAAGAGAGAAGGAATTGATTGACAGGCGACACGGGATGGCACGAGGCCAGACGTGATGATGTGGTCAACTGTGCCTCCACGTGCATGTGTGGCTCCACCAGTTTCCCATCGTGTGAGTCGATA
>NC_134789.1:56576000-56581000 GCF_046742065.1 Oratosquilla oratoria | reverse complement strand
CTACTGATGGAAGAGGATAATGGGAAGGAAACGAAGGCAGAGGGGAGGGGGAGGAGGAGGGGTTGGGAAGGGAAGCCATGATAGGTAAAGGAGTGGAATATAGTTGTCTTTCCAAAACAAAGAGAGCGGAAATGAGTAATATGACACTGTCAAAGAATAGGTGACATTATTTTGAGCGATTTTCGTATGCTTTACTTCTGATATTCGTTATGAATCTTATTGTTCGTAACTGCACTCTTTCTAATCCATCAATGTCTTTAATGAGATCTGGTAACTATACAGAGATAATATATTATTATTATTATTTTTTTTTAAGGCTATTGACCCATAAGGGAGTCATTAAGCCGGGTGTGAAGTTGTTCAGTCTCTACGTTTTTTCGTTGTCTTCGTATGTATTCCAAATGTGGGGGGGGGGCAATAATCTATACAATTGGCTGAAGAAAGCTAAACTTTCGAAGTCAATATATCGCAATACTAATTCTATTATTCTATTTTGTTTCTCTGGTTAGGAATAACAATGCTTAGATTATTTAATGTCATCACTTACAATTTCACCAAGATAACATTTATTTTTCACTTTAGAATTTTTTTAAATAACTTGTAGTCATACTTAGTATTAGTTTTACTTATATACATAACTTTACTCTTATTTGGGTTAAATTTCATTAACCACTTTTGAAATTCCTCTTCTAGTTTCTCAATATATTTTCGAATATTTATTTGATCAGAATGATCATTTCTATTCCGCACAGCTTAATATCATCTGCAAATCTGGAAACAAAAGACTAACGATGATATTTTTAAAAATACCTTTCCTTACATAAATCTTTTATAAATCTTGGAAGAGAAGAATTTATATAATGAAATGTATTTTTCATATACCACCGTAAGAATCGTACGGTGGTATTCTTAAAGAAAATAATTTCCTTGTATAAATCATTCCCTTCCAAGGATTTATATAATATTCATGTAAGATTTTTTTTTTTTTTTTTTTAAGAATACCACCGTTAGTCCCCGGTCAGTACAAACCACTTTCATGTCATTGCAACCCCTTTCCGCACCTCAACAGTCATTCCAATATACCAAAACTCCGCTTACATTTCTCACAATACATAAAACCTTATCAATTCGGATTATCCCATCGTGGTGAGGTGTCTATACCTTATGGGACAAGCCGAGCAGGTAGTGGACTATTACGGGTGAACTACGGAACTACAACATGATACTTCAAAATTGGAAGATCTGCCAATCTACAAAGAAAGAAACAAGGAGAAAATCCTGAATTACAGACCAGTGTGGTTGACAAGAGTGATGGCTGATATTAACAAGATAATTGTGAAATAGAAAGGGATTGATTATCACAAGGAGTACAAAATGGTGACAGATAACCATTGTGAATTTAAGAATGAAAGACCATGTACCCAAAAGCTATTAAGCTTATTCCTCAACGGTAGTAGGCTGGCTTCCAGAGAGGGGTGGAAGGGTTGATTTTGTGTGTGTGTGTATATATATATATATATATATATATATATGTATATGTATATATATATACATATACATATATATACATATATATATATATATATATATATATATATGTTATATATACATATTTATATATAAATATATATATATTTATATGTATATATATATATACTGTATATATATATATATAAAGAGAGAGAGAGAGAGAGAGAGAGAGAGAGAGAGAGAGAGAGAGAGAGAGAGAGAGAGAGAGAGAGAGAGAGAGAGAGAGAGAGTTTGTGATAAAGATTCATACAAAGGATTATTGTAGAGATCATGGTGCATTGGAAAATCCAAAGCATCCTAGAATGGGTTAGAGTTCCTGAAAGATCTATACATGAGAACAGTAATAACAGAAGAAATGGAGTTGGAAGTAACTAGCGGAGTCCCTCAAGGGTCAGCACCAACACCTATTATGTTCTTGATTTGAGTAAATATAACAGAAAGACAAACTACGCTAATTTGTTTGCAGACAACCCAACGATTGATGAGAGAATAGAACACGATGGTAAACTTTTGCAAAAAGATCTAGATAGAACTTAAATTTGGAGACAAAATGAATGTCAATGGTAAGAAGTGCAGTTTAGTGGAAATTGACTAAAGTGCACAGAATCCATCAATTGTTTATTCGATGTGTTGATCAAGTAGCAAACCACTTGATCAGCACGTAATTTTCTTATACATAAATTACTAACGAATATAAGAGTGACGCTTCATGTTATGAAGGGAAAGATGATTACAAAACTCATAAGACTGAAGCATACAACAATGTTGTAGTCCCTACAAAAATAAAATTCCCTAGGCTTGCACAAAGACCAAGTAAGGAAAGAAAAATGAATTTCCCTTTACTAAAAGAAAGGAGAAAGATAACAGGATTGCTGTGTACAAAATGGTGAACGAAGGGAGGGAAATTGACTGGGTCTTTTTGTTTGAGATGAGAGTGACAAGAGGGTGTGAAAAATTGAAATGAAAATGACAAGGTGACTAAGGGGTATTAAAAAACATAGGCTCCCCGAACAGATACATCAAGTTTTGAAATACGTTAGGAGGGGAAAAGTAAGCATGTGAATGTAGAATTTTTACTATATATCACAATTGTTGTGGGAAAGAACATTTAGCTAAGATTCGCAAACACACACACACACACACACACACACACACACACACACACACACACACACACACACACACACACACACACACACACACACACACACACACACACACACACACACACACACACACACACACACACACACACACACACACACACACACACACACACACACACACACACACACACACACACACACACACACACATACACACACACACACACACACACACACACACACACACACACACACACACACACACACACACACACACACACACACACACACACACACACACACACACACACACACACACACACACACACAAATATAAATACATATATTGTACATATCGTCAAGAGTTAGTTTAGCAATAACATTCAAACAAATTAATTCACGGAAAAATAAAGCGTCAGACTTGTGTATCATTATCTAATCATAAAGGTCTTGTTTGTAAATTGTTTTTCACTGCATCTTATACTTACCATAACGCTCCTATAGTCTTATTCTAGATATCAGTTCTCCACCTATACACTCATTTCCAAGTTTATCTTCTATTTTATCATACATGCTTCCCCTTTTTCAATCTCATATCTATTCACTCGTGCGATATATCTTTACTCTATCAAATTCTCTGACGGATTTGCTTTGTTTCAAATCTATCACATTTCTGCTAAACATTCTTTTATATTTTGTCTTTATAGAAACACTCATGTACGCCAATTCTATCCGAATAATCTTTCTTTCTCAGAGCCTGGGGGGTAATTCTGATAACTCTCTTCAATTCTCTACACTTACTTCTCAGAAAGGATTCCGATGTTTTGTCTAAGACCTCGCTTTTACTAAATTACTTCAAATATCAGAAGAAAGACTCCATGATATACAAGATATATATTTCATTTAAACGTTCAATTTACTCTCCATTTTCTATGAAGCTTAACTTGATTCTTATAGAATTGTCCATTTTGCTTCAATGAACTACATTACAGGTTTAGTCTCACCAATGACAGACTACTCTATTCATCTTTAAATTAGTACCTTGGCTTCGGGTAGACTCCTAAATATGACGTCACTGATTTACTAACAAGAAGTATCCGTTTAACTGGTTCTTGTTGAATACACTAATTTTCGAGTGGAAGGGTGGTGAGGTAAACACCTGAAACAGTTGAAAGTTTATTGCTAACGTTTTGTCCTGAAAGGACTTCCTCTTCCTTTCAGGGCGAAATGTTAGCAATAAAACTCCAACGGTTCCTGGTGTTTACTCACCACTCATCCACTCATTCTGTCTTACGCACTTTAACACTAATTTTCACTTATTTCTCAACCAATGAGCGCCACAAATTACTGCGTTTAGTAGTCTTTTTCTTTAATTCCAGTTAGGAAATGCAGAGTCGATGTAAAGTCACAGAAAAAGAATAGGACAAGCTAACACTTTTAGTAACGAATCCCACATTAAAAAAAAAGTTCTTTGTCAAGCAAGATAAAAATTGATCTCAATCGGGTAATATATGGCTCGATAGTTATATTGTACTACAGAATTGATACATAATTTTCATGAATGATATATTTAGCACCAGGTTCTTTTTTATTTCATTTTGTTTTTTCTGTTTTATTCTATCATTTCATCTTATTTTGTTTTATCCTATTTTATGATATTTTGTTTTATTTTCTTCCATCCAATTTTGTTCTATCATGCTTACTTAATCAATTGTTTATTTATATATGTTTATTTTTACTTGTTTAATTTATTTATCTATTCATCTATTTGCCTTCTTATTGAGATAATTATATATTTGTATATTTATTTATTTATTTATTTAATTGTTTATTTATGCATTCATCTTTTATTCATATATTCATTTACCTATATATCAATTTATGTATTTATTCATTTAATTATTCATTTATTCATTTCTTTATATGTATATCTATTTACTTATAATATTCATTCATTTATTATTCATTTATTCATTTGTTTATATATTTATCTATTTACTTACAATATTCATTCATTCTTAGTTCAATTATTAATTTGTTTCCTTATTCGCTCATTAACATTTTTATTATGTTTATTATATCTTTTTTAACCTCAGCGTTAAAATTCTGCTCTAGAAAAAAAAACCGCTTGTGATAATGGAATCATGGAACATCTATTGCACTAATATATAAACCCAATTTTTATGTTCGCAACTTATATTCTAGTGAGAAAAGGAGACGCTTATTGGAGCAAAGCAGTCACCATTGCCCTCTGTTCTAGGACAGCCGTATCAACTGGGAGTCACTGGAAAGTGGATTTGTGTTTGAAGGTACGAAACAATAGTGAAATTCAACGGGACAACGATTACTCTGAATACAATCATG
>NC_134789.1:56561000-56571000 GCF_046742065.1 Oratosquilla oratoria | reverse complement strand
GGTAATACATCGAAAAAAAAATTTCAGAGACACAAAATCCTGTGGGATTATAAATGTGCAGATGGGGGGGTGTTGTTGAAGTGATTCTGAGGTCCGAAGGGGGATCATGCACTGTAAATAGGGGTAGCGATGTTGTGTCTGAGAAGTGTAACGTTGTGTCTCACCAGATTACATGTTATATTGGATTTCACATACACTGTTTAATTCACTTTTTAAATGTTATTGTTTTTATGGTTTAACACTATCACTGTTGGGAGTGTTGTTTTTCTAAACACTGTTCTATGGTCAGTTTGGTGTGTCACATTGCACTTGTTTTATTTCATAGTATGGATATATAGTTTCTGTAAGAATGTTTATAGTATTTAAGATATTGGGTGAGACACAAGAATAAACTTAATCTAGGTTTACAACAATTTGGGTATGGAGGTGGAAAGGTTTTGGAAGGTGTTACTTCATGCAACAGAATATGATTATTATTATTAGTATAAAGAGAATGATTAAGAGGGAAAGGGCTGTGGAGTTATATGGAAGAATCCTATGATGTAAGTCGAGTGAGTCCATGTCAAAAGTAGTCGATGTTTAAGGTGGGTAATTAATGATGTATTTACTTTTGGAGGATGAAGGTTATGTCTCAGTGAATGAGGATATGTTTATCTGACTCTCGCTAAGGTTATATTGGTCGGAAGGAAGTAGAGAAGTTTTATAGATATGTGGAAAAGAGTTCTTATTGGAAATGGGCCATTTTAACCTCCACTGATAGATACATGACGTCCTGCATCTTCAGGGGCGAGAGCTAGAGTGCATGTTTAGTTGCGTCGACGCAGAGTCATGGGATGAGACTTGCGTATTGGTGATTGGTGTGTGTCTGTGATAGGTGGGTTGTGGATGGGAGGTGAGATTGGATCGAGATTCAGTTTGACCTTTCACAACTTCTCTCCATGTTTGGTGAAGGTGGTGTGATCAGAAGGATCTGTTAGTAGGAAAACATTGTTAGGGAGTGAACTTGTGACTATGAAGGGGCCTAGGAATTTTGGTTTGAGTTTGTTTGTTCTACCTGAGTCTTTTAACATGACTGTGTCGCCAGGTGCTATGTCAAGTGGAATTGACCGATTGTGTTTATTTGTCTATGTCATTTCCTGGGCTTCTATCAGGTTTCCTCTAACTTTTTTGTAAATTGTTTGCATACCTCTTTTGATGCAGTGTGCGAGGTTATCTAGGTTGTATAAGGGTGGGGGTGGTTGGTTGAATATTTGGTAGGGTAGGCGCATTGGTTGGCCGAAAATGATCTCATGTGGGGACATCTTTGTTGCGGAATTGACTGTGCTATTGATACTGGCTTGTACCTGTGGTAGCCAATCTTCCCAAGTGTCCATGAGGTCATTGACCAATGGTCTGAGAATTTCTAGGAACTTTGCGATTTGTTTGCTCAGTCAGACCGTTTCCCTGGGGGTGGTATGCAGTGGCAAATGTTTGGTCAATGTTGTAGAGATGTGCTATTTCGCGCATCACCTCATTTTTGAATTCTGAGCCATTGTCAGATAACATTGTGTGTGGTATGTTGTATCTACAAAAGATATTGTTGACCAGGGTTTTGGCTACAGTCTCTGCTGTTTTGTCCTGGAGTGGTATTAAGATTGTGTATTTAGAGAAATAATCAACTGCTGTGAGTACATAATTGGAACCTTGATGGCTCGTTGGCATTTTCAGTAGGTCAATGCCAAGTGTTTCCCATGGCTCAGCAGGGAGTGGGATATCTTTTATGTTGAGTTCCCTCAGGTTAGGGCCTCTGAATTGGTTGCAAGTTATACAAGAATCTATGTGTGTGGTTATATCTCTTTTCATGTAAGGCCAGTAATATGTGTGCCTAGCGGTATTTAGTGTCTTATCTCTGCCCGAGTGGCCTCCCATTGCACTGTCGTGCAATATGTGTAGGACCTTGGGGACTTGGGCTCTGGGGATAACAGTAACCTCTCTTGTATTAATGGTTCTCCTTATGACTCCGTCGACCAGATTGAGTTCCTCAATAGGGACAGGTGGTCGGGAGTGTAAGGGGGTCTGTGAGATGAGATGCTGTTTTATTGGAGACCATATTGGGTCTCCGTCAGTTTCATCCCTGAGTTCTTGCATAGGTATGCATGTGGTTTGGGTTATGGGGGTGATGTGAGTTTGTCTGCTCAAGCAGTCTGCCACTACGTTAGCTTTCCCAGCTAAGTATACGATCATGGGATCGTAATCAAGGAGAGTTGTTTTCCATCTAGCAACTCTCCCATGTAAGTCTTTGGAGTTAAAAAGATAGACTAGGGGTTGGTGGTCTGTTAGTATGGTAATCTTGTAGCCTAAAATGAGGTATTTAAAGTGTTTTAGTGCCCATATGATTGCAAGGCCTTCTTTGTGTGTAGTTGAGTAGTTATTTTCAGTGTTGTTTAAGACTCTACTTGCGTATGCTATGGCGTGTTCTTTGCCATTGTCATCTTTCTGTTGTAGGACTGCGCCTATTCCTTTAGAGGAGGCGTCTGTGTAAAGAAAGAATTCTTTCTTCATGTCAGGGAAAACTAGTACAGGGGCTGTGGTGAGTGCGTGTTTGAGAGTGTCGAAACTTTGCTGTTCTGTTTCTGACCATTGGAATGGCTCGCCTTTGAACGGCAAATGTCAGATGGGTTTATTTTCTGACGGCACAAATTTATTTTATCTGTCTCCGAGTATTGTATGTTCTTGGAGAAAAACAGGTCACATGCTGTCAAGAAATCTGTAATGGATAGTCCACTATCTTGGGAAAAGGTTGGGATTTCTGTGAGGGGGGTTATGGTTTGATAATTGTTAATTATTGTTGGTTGAGGTAGTGGGTAAGGGTAATATTGTGGGTTTGGAGGAAGGTTAGGTGGTGGTTGGTGGTACGGTGTGGAGTTGGTTTGAACAGGTGGGGTATGGGGGGAAGGAAAGGGGAAGGTTTGGTACTGTTGCTGAATGGGAGGGGGGTTATTATGTGTTGGGATATGGGGGTTGGATGGATTATGGTTTATAGGAGGTTTTGTTTGCATATTTGGTTGGATGGGAGGAATGGGTGGTTGTGATTGTGAGGGGTGAAAGGGGTCTACTTGAGGAAGCTGGTTGAAAAAAGGTAAGACATCGTTCTCATAAGGAGGGTCTATTGGGGTATCTGCATTAGGATTGGTTTTGTCAGGATTATTTAACTGGTCAGAGGTATTGTCAACCTGTGGACATAGGTAAAAATGGTCTGGTTTGTCATTGCCAATTAAGTCTTCTGTGTGTATTTCCTCTTTGTCACTGGATATGTCATTTTGGTGTTTTTCTTCTCTAGACTTTGAGAAGACGCTATGTAAGCTTTGTTTTAGTTTTGATCTGGTGGCAAAGGCCATGTTGTTAAGTCATGTATTAGTTAATAGTTAGTTTTGATTTGTAATCTAAGAAAAAAAGGAGCTGTTAAAATATGAATAATAGGTATATAGTAACTAAGGGTATTATGTTATGCTTAGATATGGGAAGGGGGATATAGTAATGGGATTACAAAAATCATAAAAATATATGTGTATATATAAAACAGTAATAATATTATATAATAAGGAGTTAATTATTGTGATATTATTCTTATAATAGAATTAATTATGGTTGTTCATAAAAAAAAATACAGCAGTAAAGTAGGTTACATTGATAAAAATGTATAAGTTCTATGTAAATATTGAATTTTAAACATATAAGAGCTATTTGTTTAAACAAGAATTACTTAACTAGAAGAATGCATATGAATGTGATATTATGTAATATTCAAATCTAGTAGTCTTGGAACATATAATTATGAGAGCTACTGGTTATATTATGATAAAGGTATAATAACCAAAAGAAAAAGGTGTACATATAGTTTCTATATGGATAGAAAACAAATATTTATAATTTTTAGTAAATGTGAAATTAATATATATTTTATATATATATATAGATGGTTTAGAGTAAGTTTTACATGCGTTGGGCAGTTGGGTATCTGTAGGTATAATGGTTACCTTGATACCTCGAGCTGAATCGAGTGGTATGTCAATGTCCGGCTGGGGGGTGGTGTTGCGGACGTCTCGACTGTAGTAGTCGAAGCAACGTTTGGTGAAAGCGGTTGATGTGGAAGGTGGGTATGCTGACTTGGGGGATGAGGTGGCTGTTACGCGGGTCAGTGCGCAGCCGGTGTGAGTCCTCTGGGGCGGATGAGGTCAGTGCTCAAGCGAAGGAAGTCCAGAGGGCTCGGTGGAATGATGTTCGCATAGAAAAAAATGCGAGTATCAGGGATGGTTTGAGTGGGTAATGTATGGTTATTATTACGGAAATATATTGGTGTTAAATATAAGGATTGATGTTACCTTTATAATGTTGATTTTAGTAGTGGGAGATCGGCCTGTGACGATTGCCCGTGATGAAATAGTGTGAACCAAGTTCTTGTTCTTGAGAGCGTTTTGTTCAGTGCGGTTATTTGTTCGTACTTGTATGTAGTTGGCTAAAAATGGACGGGTTTGAAGTTCACCGTAGTAGGTACAACCGTAGTCTCTTCGAAGTAGTTGGGTTTGCGGGGGTGTTGCCACCAGTGATGTAACGGGACGGGTGTAACGGTATTGTTACGTCGTTTGCATCCAACGTCACTTGTAAACACAAAATGTGACGGGTTCGTCACATCATCACAATTAGGGGTCCACTGTACAAACGCCTCTAAGTTTTTGTTTGTTTATTGTCCTATCCAGTATAAAGTTATTTTGGTACACTATTACACAGTCTTATCACTAAGGCATGTAACTGTCAAACTCGTGTTCCGAGCCCGTGCATCTCGTTAAGAAGGTCGGAAGTTCCTTAGTGAGGTGCCACGCTCGTATAACTGAATTATTTATGTGAGCTGGATTTAGTTCGTCACATCTTATATTTTAATTTACATAATTAGTTTATAATTTAGTCTGACAGCCAGACTATAATATATATATCCAGGGGAGGTTCGTCAGTATACGTAATAATGTGTTTATTACTGTGTGATCGCGTGTGCATGGTGAGTGTTGGCGCGACAGGGAATGCCTTGTCAGCGGATTGGTACAGGATGTCTTAGGCGCCTTATTGTCGGCCGGCTGGTGTGAGTGTGGGAGTGAGTGGAGGTGAGTGGGTTATATGACTGAGTGATATACTCACTTGTATATGAGGCGTATACAATTATTATTATTATTATTATTATTATTATTATTATTATTATTATTATTATTATTATTATTATTATTATTATTATTATTATCATCATCATCATCATCATCATCATCATCATCATCATCATCATCATCATCATCAATCATCATCATCATCATCATCATCATCATCATCATCATCATCATCATCATCATCATCATTATTATTATTATTATTATTATCATTATTATTTTTTTTTTTTTTTTCACCTCTTAAGTCGTTTGTCTTAGTTGTCCCCAGGTGGTTCTGCTCAATTGAAGAGCACTTCCCTTCTCACACACACAACGAAAGGATTAACATTGCAACATCTCCGACAACAGCAAGATCTGTACACATAACTTTCCCTTTCGACATCAGAAAAGAAATCTGATAATTAACCTGGACGCTCTTGAGCAGCGATGTTTGTTCATTCTTTTTTATTTTTATTCCCGGGTAGATACAGTCAAGTATAACATACTTGAGGTAGATTGAGTAGACAGCAGCGAAGGGCCTGAATAGGGGACAGGATTATTTCCGATTCTATCAAGGGGGTGCCTTGAAATGGGGCCGGGATTATTTCTGACCTAGAAAAAAAAAAACAAAAAAAAAACCTCCCACCCCTCTCGCCTATTTCATACCTTATGTAGAACCTAAGTAATAGGAATTGTACTGAAAGGGAGCAAAGCATGAATATTGTGAGGACTAACGGTGGTATTCTTAAAAAAATTCTTTCCTTATGTACATCTTTCCTTATATAAATCTTATAAATCCTTGGAAGGGAAAATATTATTTTTAGGAATACCACCGTAAGAATCTTACAGTGGTATTCTTAAAAAATTGTTTCCTTATATAAATCTTATATAAATCTTTGGAAGGGAAAGAATTTTTTTTTAAGAATACCACCATAAATCTGCTCACAAGCTAAGCAAGAATTTTCTTGTTGCATTCACTCAGTTTCACTGAATCATACACAGTTTTATGTTTAATCATATTTTCTTTTTACAAAATAGACTATAAATTTTGCTATCTCACAGAAGATTATACGAAGCACAAATTATTATGAAAATATTTGAATTAAGCTTATAATATCATCGTGCTGTCAAGTTAGCCAAGGGAAAGATAAACAGTAATATTGCGGACTTCATTATCAATGTCAGATACATTTTTAATACTATACACTCATCCCGCAATATTCCTGACGGATTTGCAACATCTGTAATTACGTATCAAAAATGAATAAAGTAGTGGAGCGTTCATGACAATTTTTTTATGTAACCTTGTTTAAAATCCTTCTGGGTAAAAATTTTTAAGCATATTGTGTGTAGAATCAGTTTTTGTATGACTCGTTGCATTTATGAGATATTGTGTTGTCATTTACTTTATATTACAATATTTTCAATCATATTCAACTTCATTGATTCCTCACTCTCTATGGTTAAACAAAGGAACAATAATATATTAGATTATGTCAGCTTTGCACTATGTAATCACTTTATCTCTGATTCCTGTATTGGTCGATCACTTGGGTTAAGTTGCTGTACACACACATACATAGAAAAGCACATTGAAAATATTGTACAGAACATATACGCAGAGGATAGTTGCAAGGCAATTTCATGAATATAAAAAGAAGGAATACAGCAAGGAGACACAATTTGCCTAAGTCTTTTAAAGCTTGATTCGAGGTGATTTTAAGAGCTTTGAATTGGGAAGGTAAATATTTAAAACATTTATGAGAAATGTCTTCATCACTTGAGATTTCTGGGTGAAATAATTTTCACTCCAGAAATAGTAGATGGCTTGTAAGTTGTCCTCACTGATTCTGACAAGAAAATGTTAAGAAATTTATACAGACATGTATTTATTTATTTATTAGTGCCCATCGTTTGCCCGTTGGCTAAACGTCAAGGTCATTGTCAGCCAAGATAATCGGGATTAGAATCAAGACAAAGTGGTAATAATGTGACCAACATAAATGCGTTTATTGCTGACGCAGTTGTTTGTACACATGCGCACACACACACACACACGTCCGTTGGATGGACGGCGGAGATTGACGTCCTGAAGAAAAAGTGAAATTATCGTGGATCTCAACGCAAAGGAAGTACCTATTGTATTTACAGGAGGGGGGAATTGCTCGTGGTGTAGTGGGAAAGTGAGGAAAAAGGAGAAGGGGAGGGATAACTGAGGGAAATGGAAGGAAATGAGGAAGGAGAGGACTTGGTCCAGGCAGGCAGACGTCATGTAAACAAAAGAGGGCCGGACCAATTTAGTGATGACGAAAGGTCTAACAAAAATGTAAAGATTAGAAACATAGATATGGGTAGCACCATAGAAGGTGAGGATAATAATTTCCATGTATTCATTGAGGGGGGGGGCGGATACCAACCTCCCCCAACTGGCAAGACTCGAAGAAAAACTTGAACAAATGACCGAACATTGGGAGAGTAGGTTCGGTAAAATGTCAAAAATGGCGGAAAGGGTTGAAAGATTGGAAGCACTAGAGGCAAACGAAAACTTAACTAAGGAAATAGAAGAACTAAAAAGACAGTTAAAAGAAGTAAAAGAGGAGAATGAAGAATTAAAGAGGAATAGTAAGGACAACAAAGAGGATTGGAAAAAAATCCAAGAAAACAGTAAATTTGCATTTACTGATATAATCAAACAACAAATGAAAGAACAAACTAAAGACTCAGTTATTAAAGTGATGAGACAGAAGGAGAATATAGTGAGAGACTTAGCAGATAAAAAGAAATGTATAATTATATTAGGAATGGAAGAGAAACATAACCCAGATAGAACCACAAGAATCAAAGAGGAAAATGAAAAAGTAAGCAGTTTACTAGAATTAATTCAGGAAGATGAACCTGAAATCATGAAACAAATCGAAGAGAAGTTTAGGCTCGGAAAGTATAGTACAGATAAGACCAGACCAATTAAGATTAAATTCAGGTCACAAACGACGGCAGAGAATATCTTAGCAAAAACAAGGAAACTAGCAACAAGTGAACAATATAAAAAGGCATGAATAAAAGGAAAATGAATAAAGAGGAAAGAGAGGAGGAAAAAAAGAAAAGACTTGAAGCTAAGGAAAAAAAAAACGAGACCAGAACAGAGTCAGAAAAAGAGAGATTCTATTGGAGAGTAGTGAATATGAAAGTAAGGAAATTCGACATACTAGAGAAAAACAAAAGGGAAACAGAGAACACAATGGAAGTGGCAGAAAACTAAGAGTGTCTTACACAAATATAGATGGATTAATAACAGGATTGAATGAGCTGAATGATTATCTGAAGGAAAAAGAACCGGACATAATGGGAATTGTAGAAACAAAATTAAAAGGTCTACTACCACCCAACAGTGTAGGACATGATGCATATAATTATTGGATTAGAAACAGAGAGACAAAGCAAGGGGGTGGAGTTATGTTTCTGACTAAGAAGGATATAAACGTGAGGTGTGTCACATATGGAAATAATACAGTAGAGATGATTATGATCGAAGTGGAAGGCAGAGATAAGAAGAGCAGAAAGTTTGTGATAGATTATGTGCCTCCGAAAACAGCCTCGTGGGAAGAGAGTGAACATAAAAGTATGTTAGAGGACACAAAGATAACATTAAATAAGATAATGGAAGATGGAGGAAGAATAGTTATGATGGGCGACTTTAATTGCAAAGAAATCTGCTGGGAAGAGATGACAGTAAAGGGTGGAGACGGCTCATGGGGAAACGCTCTACTTGAGATGATTACTGACCATACAATGACACAGTGGATACAGGAGAAAAGTATAGAAATGAAGAAGAACCATGGAGACTAGACCTAATAATCACATCTGAACCTAGAATAGTGGAAAAGATTGAATATAAAACACCAATAAGTAAAAGTGACCACATATTGATTGAACTGGAACTAAATGAGGAAAAATACATGAAAAGAAATTAACGATATAGAAAAGGAAGAATGATGTATGAAAAAACAAACTTTGATAAAATAAGAGAATTCTTTCAAAAAGAAAACTGGGAAGGAATATACAAAGAAGAAACAACAGTGGAAGAGAAATGGAATATTTTGACAAAAATTTATAAAAAAAAAAAAAAAAAAGGAGTGGAAAAGTATGTCCCAAGACAAAAACAAGAAAAAGAATATGTAAAATGCTGGTACAACAAAAGTTGTAGGGAGTTAAAAGACAAAAGAGACAAAGCTTGGACCAGATGGAAAAAAGACAAAAGGCCTGAAAAATGGAAAATATATACTTGTTATAGAAATGAATATTTACAAACGTGCAGAGAGGAAAAGAGAAAATATGAAAAAGATGCCATAGAAAAGTGTAAAGATCAACCAAAACTATTTTACAGATTTGTAAACAACAAACTGAAAAACAAACAAGATTTGGAGAAATTAAGACAAGGAGGAGTTGAATACACAGAAGAAACTGGAATGGCGGAACTTATGAACAAACAGTTTTAAATCAGTGTTTACAAGGGAGAACAAACAACCTGAAGAGATCGAATGGAAAGAGAAAGTCCCCCCCATGAAAGAAATAGAAGTAACAAAGAATGAAATATTGAAACACTTGAGTAATCTTGATGTCAGAAAATCGCATGGACCAGATGAAATAGCAAACTGGATTTTGAAAGAATGCAGGAATGAACTGGCAGACAAAATACATAGCATAATAAACAGTTCCTTGAAAGAAGGAAAAGTTCCAGAAGATTGGAAAAAAGCAAATATAGTACCTATATATAAAGGAGGAAATAAAGAAGACCCTACCAACTATAGACCAGTCTCTCTAACAAGTAC
>NC_134789.1:56546000-56548500 GCF_046742065.1 Oratosquilla oratoria | reverse complement strand
TTATTAGGGCGTTAGTGAATTTGTGTATTCACATGTATTGAGCCCTTTAGGTCTTCTTGATGTATATCATCATATCTACACCCAAAACCTTAGTCTCCCTGCTAGAGTTCAGAAACTGAGTATACAAGATATACTCAATATATCAGTAGAATTAAGGGATAAGCACACTACATATGAATTACTTTGCATATATGTATTGTAAATCACATCTAGGAACTGAAACATATATATTTTTTTCAAACTGCTCCATTAATCAGAAATAAGCTGTTTTTATCTGTAATCTGCCCCAACATCCATCGTCTGTCCCTGCCCCAAAAAAGAAAAAAAAAATAGGATAAAAAAAAAAGTAAAATCAAACATGGTGGGCTCAATAAGATAGAAATATTTTCCAGGGCGATAAAGAAAATTCTTGTACTTCGAGTGAAAGTGGATAGGTAAGTTTAGCTATCAGTTCTGGATCTGGACGGGCATGCTCAACAAGCCTCCAGTGTATGAGAACTTCGCTAGTGAACATCGACATCAATCAGTTAATTTTTATGACCGTCGCGCAGAGGATTCGAACCTACTGTTCTGATGCCAAGAGGCTCAGTCGCCTTAACCCACTCAGCCACTGTGGCTGAGGAGATTAAGGTGATTGACAATGGAGCCTCTTGGCATCAGAGCAGTAGGTTCGAGTCCTCTGCGCGACGGTCATAAAAATTATCTATCTAGCCTCCAGTGTGTTTATTTGGCTGCCTCTTCGTCAGGGGGTTGTAAATGACCGGGTGCGAGAAATGACAGAGCACCAGAACTTGTTGTCTCTCCTGGTTCAGGAACTCAAATACACAAATGCTGTCCTTTAGCTTCACATCGGGTTCCCCGCTCTTTTCTCGACCATTTGGGAATGGTCATAACGAGGGGAAATCGAAAAAAAAAAAAGAAACATAATGAAAAATTCACAAAGCAGTTCTGCATGTCTTATGTACAGTATATAGCGGTTTTGTTTTTATGTACAGTATATAGCGGCTTTGTTTTTATATACATCATACGTCATCAACATGCCGATAAAAGCTCAAGATAATTCCAGGACGACAGAAAAAAATTCTAATCTATTTTAATATAATCTAAAAGTCAATTATGAAAACTTGGATTTGACATTTGGAATGTGCTTATCCTTTGATGTCTATTTTAATTGCAGAACTTTTAACATACACCCAGATTGAGATGAAGTTTGGTCTTTCCCTAGCTAAGTGTAGGTACACGAGTGTCTGATTTGAAAGACTATACTTCCACTATGCCCATGTCCTAAAGATATTATACTTAGATGTCAAAGTTCGGTAAGGACACGATTTCCCTTACGGTTAAACATTTTCTCACCGACCGAAGAGCGAGGAAAAGGGAGGACCTCCACGAAGAAATTAGCCCGGAAATTGACGTCTTTAATTACAAAAGTTCGGACAAGTCTTGGGATAACATTTTCTCTGCAGAGACATGAAGGGCTGCAAAAATTTCAACAAGAAATCAAAATTTCCGCGGGAAAGGAACAAATGGCGAGCTCAAACTAAACGTCGGTTGCCCTAACCGTGGACAATATAATGATTTCAATGGGTTTGTATTGGACCACAATTAGGAACATTTATACTGTGTCTAATCAATGTAATGGACAGAATAAGGTCTACACGTGTAACAGCAACGGTCTTAAGATCCTCACATTGATATGGGAATTAGTAGAATTTGCACATGGGGGCAAGGGGGTGAGCTTGGAACCATAGTTCTAGGTTTGAGTCCTGAACATATGAGAAGAAACATATATGTATATATATATATATATATATATATATATATATATATATCTATATAATATTTATATGTATATATATGTATTATATATGTATATATATATATATAATATATTTGATATATATATATACAAGTATATATATAATATAATTTATATATATACTAGGCCACCCGTGAACCGTTGGGTCAAATAAAATTTGAATTGATACGTTCAGTAGACGAAGGCAGTGACTTGATTAGTTATAAGAAGTGAAATACAGAAGATTGTTACATCATATCGTCGTTGCTTGGAACACTACGCATCATATTATTTATAAGGTTCGTAATATTTTAATAAGCTTTTTATGCCTCATAGATGGTAATTAAGGAGTTGGCTGTACTTTTAAATACTGAATAAGAAATTTTTAAATATTAATGGTCAGAAATATATAATCGGAAAATTGGAAATAAAAAAATTGGCAAATTGGCAAATTAGCAGTCGTGACGTCATGCGCTCAGCGCTGGGGTTTCTTGGGACCCACAGACGTCATGTCTCTTCTTCTGATTGGCTGGTCCTCAGTCGTGGAACCGTTCATATCTCTTCTTCTGAGCTCTTCTTTCCGGATTGGCTGGACCTCAGTCGTGACGTCATATCCTCTTTTTTCTGATTACTATCCCTTAGTCGTGACGTCATATCTCCTCTTCTTCAGTAGACGGTTTCAAGCAAGATAGCAAACAAGAT
>NC_134789.1:56538500-56541000 GCF_046742065.1 Oratosquilla oratoria | reverse complement strand
TAATGATAATAATGATAATAATGATAATAATGATAATAATGATAATAATGATAATAATGATAATAATGATAATAATGATAATAATGCTAATAATGATAGTAATTATAGTAATTATAGTAATTATAGAAATCATAGTAATGATGTTAATGATGATAATGATAATAATGATAATGATAATAATGATAATAATGATAATAATGATAATAATGATAATAATGATAATAATAATTATGATAATGATAATAATGATGAAAATGATAATAATGATAATGATAATTATCATATTGGTAATAATGATAATAATGATAATGATAATAATGATAATAATGATAATAATGATAATAATGATAATAATGATAATAATGATAATAATGATAATAATGATAATAATGATAATAATGATAATAATGATAATAATGATAATGATAATAATGATAATAATGATAATAATAACAATGATAATAATGATAATAATGATAATGATAACAATGATAATGATAATAATGATAATGATAATTATTACAATAATGACAATAGTGGTAATATTGATAATAATGATAATAATGGTAATATTGATAATAATGACAATAATGGTAATAATGATAATGATGACAATAATAATAATGGTAATAATGATAAAAATGATAAATAAAGAAAATAATAAAAGTCTTTCCCTTCTATCTGCTGCTCTTGAAACTTTCTCTTTCTGTCTGTGACTAAAATTGTAGTTAAGGACAGAAGCTTTGATTAATGATGACGAAATACAACATATTACTGTACTATGTTTCTACTAATGTTATCCTACTTAGAATTCGTTATTGTATGTCTTATATGAAATATTTTCATTGTTAATATTTCTTATCAAACAGTATGCTGATTATCAGTTATGTAAAACTTTCAGGCATTTGCTCATTATTTTATTTTATTTTATTTGCTCTATCACGACTTGACACATTAATCTATATCTTATATGCATATTGTTATATACTATTCACTAATAGCTTCTTACTATCCATTATCTATTGTTTACTGTGTTGATTAGATTTAGTACTGTCATTTATTATTTGTTGATTAAACACTTTTTATATGCATTAGTTATCTATTGTTCAGAGTTCAGAGTTTTTTATTTTCCCAGAATTTATCATATGTTATTTTCCTTATTCTCGTTGTACGTATTTGGTGACCTTTGCGATTCAATTTTTCAATAGGGGAAACTTCTTGCTGTCTGAAGAATAGGTTATTAATACTCGATTGCCCCTCAGTCATACTCATATAATAGATGAAGACAAAAAAGGGGCACCTTGGAAAAATGATAAAACTTGTGATATTAGGGACGTCGAACCTGATCTTTGATATCATCAGAACTGTTGGAAATATATCTTTAGCTGATAAGATTTTAGTGTATTCCTATATTCAGTAGATCCATTATACAAACTTGTCAACAAAATTGTATTCAGGTAACAACATTTACTTCTGATATGCCATGGTTCAGTCTCAGTTGTCTACAATAGTTCATAACTTGAGGGACCATATAAAAAAGTTATCAGTTTTCGAGACCTCTCCACAATACCTAGCCGGTACCTAGTCTCTGTTACAGAGACGAGGTACCGGCTCCTTCGGCGGAGTTTGGGGAAGTGATGATGATGTAGTTAGTTACCACTTCATGGTGTATGGTAATCGTCCGTAATAGAAAGATTAAAACAAACTCCAAATCTCTTTGGACTTGTTATTAACTTTCCGCCCGCCATGACATAAACTATATACAATCAATATTTTATTACTTTTTACATTTATACAATATTGTTACATTAAGATGCTTTTCATCTTATAAGGGCTATCCTAATATGTGGACACATTATTTACAATATATAATTCTATTATCATGACACATACAATTGTCGCTGGGCTGTTGCACTGCCCTTCGTCTATACATCGATATCTGTGACACATCGTGAAGGTTCACCTCAAGAGAACATCACGTAGGAACCAAAATACTCCCCATAGAACAGGACATTAAAATGATAGGCACGTAGTTCTGTGCAATAACCCTCAAACACATTCATCCATCCATCCATATTACACAGGTGCAAACAACTGAAAGGAGAAAAAAAAATACCCCTCGTAATACATCCATACAAAAGCACAGACACACTCAGATCACAAAAATAAATTATCCAAAATCGACCCCAAACTTTATCATTCATCTGATTGGCCCAGACGTCACCCTATGCGATAAATTTCTCTCACGAGAAACAAGAACCGCGTTGGCATCAAGTATTAAAACAGTACCAAAACAGAACAGGACTGGGTACAAATTCTGCTTCAGATAAAATCCTCTTCCAGGAGACAGAAGATATCCCACATTGCCCCACTTTCGTTGTTCGTTGCTGGTTACTCGGAGCCGCAGGTGTCCTGGAGAAGACCTGGGTCAACGGATTCATTGATTTGCTCCTCCATAATAAAGTCACCTTGTATGGTCGGAGTAGAATCAAGTTTGTAA
>NC_134789.1:56528500-56533500 GCF_046742065.1 Oratosquilla oratoria | reverse complement strand
GCGCTAAAGTGGATGAAGGGGTTTAATAAGGGTGACACAAACAAGGTCATCATATTATGACAACAGGGCAGGACTCGCAGTAATGGATTTAGATTGGACAAATTTAGATTTAAGAAGGAAATAGGCAGGAACTGGTTTAGCAATAGGGTGGTCAACGAATGGAATAGAAACTATCGGTTGTTTTAATAAAATGTTAGACAGTTTTATGAATGAAGATGATTGGTGGTAATGAACATGGAAGTGTCTAGTGTAAGCCTTATGGTCTCTTGCAGTCTCCTTCATTTTTAAGGTCTTTTAGTTCTTATGTTTTTATCACCATCATCCCCACCACCACCATCACCACCACTAGCTCACATGTCTTTCCGTGTCTCACCCCACCCCCCACGCCCCTTCGTGCTTCCGAGGAATGCGTCTTTATCATACCCACATGCCTGCCCCCCCTCCATCATTTATCATCTTACCTCCCATCCCTCCTTTTATCCCATTTCCCCTTCCATCCCACCTCCCTCTATTCCTCTCACTCCATCCATCTCCCCCTGTATTCCTTCCCCTCCTCCATCCCTCGTTTCCCCTCCTCCATGCTCCCGAAATCAGTTTCTCGTGTCAATCACTTTCACAACTTAACCCCAATTATGTTATATCTGAAACTCTCGAACAGTTGACATAGCCCATAGATTTTAATATGGATAATGGACTTCGAACCAATCAATAAAGGTGTAGACTACCCTCCAATGGAAAAGTGAAAACTACATATCATTTTGATCTCACATTTTATTTATGCATGTGTTTATGTATGCTCGTATGTACATATATATATATATTTATATATACATACATATACATATATATATATACATATATATATATATGTATATATATATATGTGTGTGTGTGTGTGTTTGTGTGTGTGTGTGTGTGTACACACACACACACACACACACACACACACACACACACACACACACGCATATGTATATCTATGTATATATATATGTATATATATATATATATATATGTATATATATATACATATATATATACAGTATATATATGTATATATATGCATATATATACATACGTGCACGCACACATACATACATACATACATACATACATACATACATACATACATACATACATACATAAATACATACATACATACATACATACATACATACATGCATACATACACATACATATATATTTGCATGCACATAATCTGTTAGCAAAGGATACTATAAAGAAAAACATATTCTTCTCTTTTTGTGTGTTTGATGCTGAAAACTTGTAAAAATAAATCTGATATTCTAAAAAAATATGATATAAAGTAACCCAATACAAATAAACTGAATCATGAAAGCCAATATATCATTTTGTATTCACTTTTTGTGATAAGGGGCAAAACATTCTATACAGAGTGTTACATTGCATTTAACACAATATGTTATTGGTTTCTTGGAGCAAGGTTTCCTTTGGCACCGTCTTTGTTTTTCCCGTTTTGCAACAACATGGTCCTTTCCGTCATACCGAACATCAGCGAGTTTCGTAGATGGGCTTGGTGCGTTACTTTTTCTCCCCAGTTTTCTGCCTGCATCTCCCAACTTCAAATAAGGCACACATACTGCTCTTTTGAAGCTTACTATGTCAAGGTGTTCCTTTCCTTGATGTAGGAATTTACAATCATCATATCTAATACACGTGTGAAGAGCGGCCAATACCACTTCTTTCCCCGTAGAGAAGTTGCGTATTTCCCAGTCAACCAGTCATGGTGATCTACACCTCCCATATAAGCATTGTAGTTGTTCAGAACATTTGGCTGAGGAACATCACCTTTTGCTTTGATATCACTTTGCCATCTCTTAACCTTTTTGACAGGTTCAATGGTATCATAATTTGTTCCAACACACACACACTTGTTGTCAGACCACCTGACAAAAAGAATTTCTTCATTTGTGTCAAACATATAATCATAGGTGCCTCGTTTCTCTTTTTTCATGATATTTGTTGGCCGTAAAGGACATTTGCTCAATCTGCTTTCCCTGACTGTGCCTGTGGCCTGATAACCGAGATTCCTAAGATGAATTAACAGATCATACCCAGTGAAAAAGTTGTCAAAGAAAACAGAATGAGAATTTGGTACTTTTACTGCCTCTAACATTCTCAAAACAATCTTTGTTCCGAGTAGCAGGCCATCATTATCATCATTCCTAGAACTCTTGCCACAATACATGTCAAAATTATAGCAGTAACCTGAGGTTCCACATACAGCCCAGAATTTGTACCCAAATCTGATGGGTTTACCTCTCATAAACTGCTTCAATGAATTACGTCCATAGTACTTCACCACCATTTCATCTACAGATATGAATTCCTCAAATATGCCAAACTGCTGAAATGAATCTTTGGCTAGTGACAATAGAGACCTAATTTTGAATCCTTTGTCATGTGTATTGTCCTTGGCATCTTCATTATTGCAAAAATGTATAAGACTTTTCACAAGCTGATAACGATTTCTTGACATTGCCCTTTGAATGGTTGGGACCCCAAGATCTTCCTCACTTGACCAGTAATCTCTCTCAGAAGGAACTTTGTGATATCCAGAAAATAATAATATTCCAATGAATGTTTTCAACTCATCAACACTGAATGTAAAATCACACATATTTTTACATGAACTTGCATAGCGAACTGTCTCTTTGACAATGTGCTCATAGATGCCGGGAGTCATAAGTTTCTCAAACAGTTCCAGAGGTGATAAAGTATCTAGATTATCTTTCATTTTCTGCAAACAATCCCTGTGATCTTCGGAACGCCCTTTGACCTTCCTGTATTCAGGAGTTTTGTGTTTTTATACGGGTTCAGAGTCACAAAATTTGCGTTTTTTCTGGATGCTGTAGTGGCTTTAGCTTTATTTTCAGCATGTTCTTCTATCGGCACTCTATCCACATGAACTTCTAAGGTACCAGGCACATCTTGAACAGATATCTCACCCATTTCATTTTCAGCTATATCCTCCTCGTCAGTCAGTTCATCTACATCAGCTGTTTCAGCTGTATCTTTCTCTTCATCCTCCTCAAACAATAATTCAAGGGCTCCCTCAACTGTGAGTGCAGAACGTTGTCTCTTCGCCACCTGTGATGAAACAGAATAACATACATAAGTTTATAAAAGAGAATAATCATAATAAAATAAAACAAAAAATAACAATTTATTCTGTATTTTTGTTTTTTTCTTAAATTTTGGCCTGTATTGGCCATGTGAGGGGAAACAGATCCCTCGCACATTGACACTACTATTATACAGTAACTATATAACTACTATAACTAAATAGTTGCACTATTATAATGCACCAACCTTTGAAGCAGTATTCAGTCAGATGTGTTGCCTACGACGATCCGAGCACAAATGACGTATTAGTGGGTGTAGCAGGCACCGTCATCCATGGCATGTTGTAACATGAATAATCAGAGGGAGTCGCAGGTTCTTTTATCGTTGTCCTGTTGTGACCTGTAGTAGCACATGCTTCTATTATATTGTCCCAGTGTCCTTATTTGAGGACAGGCATTTTGTAACATTGCTGGCTTGCTGGGTACTAATAATAATTACCTGATATATAATGTACATGGTAAATCAGCGTCTTAGAAACACGTGACAACACCTATAATATCGGTGTCGATAGAGTAGTACTCTGTATTGAAGATGAAATGTTGGCTTATTTGTGGCTCAATTTATCCCTGAAATTGGACCCCAACTAAATGCTTTTGTATGCATCAGTGAAACATAGTTTTAACATGAGGTTGTTGCAAAAACATTATAGTTTGTATTTTATGTATCTTTGAGTTATTCTATTCGCTTATTTATGAATATGACAATGATATACCTGGTGTCCTGAAATGAGGACACTGGGACATAATGGGTTAATTAAGCATTTTATTATAGGCCATCTCTTCCTACACTCCACATTCTTGAGAGTCCACTACTATCCCCTCGTACATCTCTCATCCCTCACCATCCTTCTAAACCAATGGTTCTTACCCTTTTTCAGTGCCCTTAGTACCCCTTAATATATCAGAAAATATTCTCGTGCCCCCATCCAATACAAATACAATGCAAACATAAGAAAAGGATTAGTGATACAAACCTTGCTTTGCTTTCTCATTGTTAATATAGGTTACAATGCACTGGCAATGCACCTAACCTAACCTAACCTAACCTAAACTAACGTAACCTAGCCTAACCTAACCTAACCTAACCTAACCAAACCTAACCTAACCTAACCTATGAAAAGAATTAGTGATACAAACCTTGTTTTGCTTTCTCATTGTTGATATACATTACAATGCACTGGCAATGCACCTAACCTAACCTAACCTAACCTAAACTAACCTAACCTAACCTAACCTAACCAAACCAAACCTAACCTAACCTAACCTATGAAAAGGATTAGTGATACAAACCTTGCTTTGCTTTCTCATTGTTAATATACATTACAATGCACTGGCAATGCACCTAACCTAACCTAACCTAACCTAAGGAAAGGATTAGTGACACAAACCTTGCTTTGCTTTCTCATTGTAAGTATACGGCACCATGCACTGGCTATCATGTCTCGCACCCCCAGGTTCAAGGTTTCGTATTCCTTGGGGTGGCAGACATCCCAGGTTAGGAAACACTTCTTAAATGGATGATGCAACCTTTATATTTCGTTGCTGTGGCTTAATTCGATTTTGACGTGTCTCTGAATAATTTTGGTATACTTCAGACGGGGCCGTTGATCCTTTAAACTTTAATGACTTAAAGTAGTGGTTTCCAAACTTCTTCAGCTTGTTACCCAATTTAACATCCCCACGTTAACCATATTACCCTTTTCAAAAAATGTTGTCAGCATTGATACATGTGTCTAAATTCAAACAGTAGAGATATTTTCGTTAATTTGTTGTATTTGAACATTGTGTATTTTAGATGACCATTGCCAAAGATGTCGAGAGAATCAGTCGGAT
>NC_134789.1:56513500-56521000 GCF_046742065.1 Oratosquilla oratoria | reverse complement strand
TCTTCTTCTTCTTCTTCTTCTTCTTCTTCTTCTTCTTCTTCTTCTTCTTCTTCTTCTTCTTCTTCTTCTTCTTCTTCTTCTTCTTCTTCGAGTTCTTCCTCTTCTTCTTCTTCGATTTCTTGCAGCTTCGTTGTCCAAATATTCGTGTCCCAAATATCAGGCGACCAGGCGATGTAACCGATTTGCCCCAAGCCTCGCTGGCCGCAGGAAAAGAAAATTTTCGGAAGACAAATATTTTTATTTAGTATAATATGTATATATATATATATATATATATATATATATATATGTATATATATATATATATATGTTGAAGTATGGAAGACAAATGAGTGGAAGGGCGGTGAGTTATACACAGAGAACAGTTGGAGTTTTATTCACTGACATTTCGTCCTTACCAGGACATTCTCAAAGTACATGTACTTTGTACTTTGAGAATGTCCTGGTAAGGACGAAATGTCAGTGAATAAAACTCCAACTGTTCTCTGTGTTTAACTCACCGCCCTTCCACTCATATATGTATATCTATATATTTATATATGTATACGTATACGTATACGTATATATATATATATATATATATATATATATATATATGCATTTGTATGTGCCTATGTACATGCCAATCTATATGTATATCCACATGTACATGAATGTCAGTAATAAAATATATCCAAACATTATATATTCGTCTACAGTAATTTTTTAAGATACAGAGTAATATAAATATATTCAGAATATATTAATTAATTTTCAGTTTAGGTGGGATGGGAAAGTGAGAAAATCAGTGTCATCTGAACTAATCTGAGCTCGCACAATCCAACAACGCCTCGAACTGTATTTGCGTGAAGATATAAGCACTTTTACTGAAAGTAAAATTAATCTAACTCATACATTTCAAGGCTAATACTTAGATTATTATTTACAGGATGGTTCAGAAAACTAGATTTAGTAATGCATTTTGTTGATATAAAATAAATTTGTTATAGTGTCACGGGAGTTGACTCAACCAATGCAATAAGAACTTGGCGTGTATAGTTAACGCAATAGATTCCTGACCTGCGCTAGTTGTTTACATATGCAACTTCTTTTGACATTTTAGATACATGTCAGTTTGTTCGACTAAATATGCTTTAGTGTTTGTAAGGGTCTGGCATAAACACAGCCTCAACGACATTCAGGAAAAAAATTCATGAGTCAATCTTTACTGTGCTCACATTCTTGAAATAACATTAATACTGAAACTTTAGGCCGGGAACGGATGAACGCCACAACACCGCGTCCGCGTATGGCGGGGAAGTGGCTCTCCTTAGGTTTCTATTGTTTAGAAGAAAACCCGCGCACACGCACGCCACAGTCGCTCCTGTACGCGGAGTCGATTCTGATATGTTCTAACGCTACAAACTCCCCCCTATCGGAAGGTTAGGGCGTTGCCCCTCACATAGGACTTTGTAGCGTGGAATTGAATGAGCCATGCCCTTGGTTCAATTTCGCCAATGGCAGGATTCGAACCGCCATCCCCTCGACCTTCGCCGCAAGTAATGACGCCCTAACCAGCTCAGCCAGAGAGCTTCCGGGCGTCGATTCCAAACAATAGAAACCTATGGAATGCCACGTCTCCGTTACACACAGAAGCACTGATGTGGAACCACACAGAATCGCTCGTCTGCACACACAGAAGCATTGATGTGGAGCCACAGAATCACTCGTCTGCTACTGGGCTTAATAAATGAAGAAGCCCAACGAAGGTAGCATGGTATGAAGTAGCCTGAAGAAAAAAATATTACAAAAAATAAAAATAATCCTAGTGTTATCCGATATTGATTTTTATTTCTATTTTATTTTTTAGGCATGTTTAAGGAAAAATCAGCAATGTATTTGGGATATTCCAGGCTGGAAACAATCTCGCAGATTCCTTTTCTTTCATTATCTATATATCCAGGGCTACACATTCTTGAAGCTCTGGAAATCGAATAAGGCAAAATATACATTTTTATTCTCCTGTGGCGTGAAAAATAGAAACAAACATAAAACAGAACACTAATTCCAATTTGAGCCCTTGAGATGTTCAAAGTAGGATCAGATAAGAAACAAACAATCTTTACTTTTTCAACAACACTCCCGGGAAATCTTATTCTATATTCTGATTATCTTAGGCTTCAAAATGCTGATAAATTAGTATTTTCATATTTAGTCAAATTGGGTTTTAAACTTGTGCGTTTCATGCAGAATAAACATATATAAGGGAAAAATCTTTATTATGTACATATGAATCGTGTCCCGAAGAAAAACGCGAGTAACAAACTAGCTACAGGACCAAACATCCTCAAGGCTCTAGATGGAAAGATCTTACAAGGAACTGATTTGCATGAACCTTTCTACGCTACCTTTCTGGAGTCAGTCTCTTTCTCTCTCTCTCTCTTTCCCTCTCCTTCTCTCTCTCCTTCTCTCTCTCTCTCTCTCTCTCTCTCTCTCTCTCTCTCTCTCTCTCTCTCTCTCTCTCTCTCTCTCTCTCTCTCTCTCTCTCTCTCTCTCTCTCTCTCTCTCTCTCCCTCTCTCCATCCCTCTCTCCCTCTTTTTCTCCCCTCTCTCCCTACCTCTCCCTCTCCCTCTCCCTCTCCCTCTCCCTCTCCCTCTCCCTCTCCCTCTCCCTCTCCCTCTCCCTCTCTCCCTCTCCCTCTCCCTCTCCCTCTCCCTCTCCCTCTCCCTCTCCCTCTATGTCTCTGTTGTTTGCTCGCTCTCTGATTTACTTGCTCAATCAACATCAATGCCCTTCATATGTGTACCCCAGGCACATATGAACCTAAAAAGGGTGTTAAGATAACATTAACACTAATTACTTTATCATTTAACAGATCAACCTCGGTATTAGTAAAGGTTGGACTAACTGTAATAAACGAAAAAGTGCAAAAAATATAGTAAATATATGATGATGCTAATAAAGGTAACAATGTGAATGATTGATAGACAGTCTTGGCCAGTGGACTGAAACTAACAGACGAAAATATACATATGATGATGGTCATTTCTAGGATGAGCGGACAGGTAAGCAAACGCGTTTAGAATTTGAAATAATGTAAACATTGCACTACAAAACCTAACACGCAAATTAGTAACCGACCATGAGAGGTTAATTTGCATACTAATATAGCTCTGCACCTGTATTAACCAGTGTGTGTGTGTGTGTGTGTGTGTGTGTGTGTGTGTGTGTGTGTGTGTGTGTGTGTGTGTGTGTGTGTATCCACATTGGTCTTTGGATCACGTGCTGGACTCGTAAACGATAGCTATTTCCTTCCCGGAAGAGGGCTCAGAAATCGTATGATCTATCTATGTGTAATGCTGTTACCTTATACGCACACACACACTCCCCGCCCACGAGAGTTGGAGTAACGACTCGAAGCGCAGCGATACTGAAATTTTTCAGCCCTGGGCAGGATTCGAACCCGGACCGCCTTAGTGGCAGTCGTGGACTCTACCAACAGCGCCACCGAGTCGTGTGTGTGTGTGTGTGTGTGTGTGTGTGTGTGTGTGTGTGTGTGTGTGTGTGTGTGTGTGTGTGTGTGTGTGTGTGTGTGTGTGTGTGTGTGTGTGTGTGTGTGTGTGTGTGTGTGTGTGTGTGTGTGTGTGTGTGTGTGTGTGTGTGTGTGTTTTATTGTTCCTATTTACCCAATATAGTATACAGGATAAAAACCACACCTGTATGGTCCTGTGTCTGAATTCCCATTGGCTAGTTTTGACATAAAATTTTCCCTTTTTATCTGACTATGCTATTCCACCGATTTAATCAGAGTATATCTTCTTAGTAAACATACAGTAGACTGAACTGTTCTTCAGGATCCTAATCCAGTCGTCCAGCCGCTTTCAACATTGAATTAGCTAGAACAACTTAACTTTATCTACTTTTGTCAATTGAACTTAAGGATTAAGGAAATATCTGTCTATATATATATATATATACATTAATTCCTGGAGGTCTTATAATCTTACATTGATCTGATGCTCCCCTTCTTTCTATTTTTTTTTTTTTTTTTTTAGTGAACTCGTTTGACAAAAACGTGCCGAAGAGCATTTTTTTCTCCATCACTTCTGTGATGTCTCATTAATGAAACAAAGAAATTAATCAACCCAATCTATATATATATTGGAGTTAGGTTGCAAATTAGTTGGAGAGTCCCCAATAGAATTTTGTTCCGAGAAAGGGAACTTTTAAGCAAAACTTAATGACGTTTGTCGAATAATGTACAAGTCCAAATACACTTGCATATATGCTTTTAGTTTTTCATATATGTGTTGGGGGTTGTCATAACTCCCTCCCGGTTGAAAGAAAAAAAATCTAAGATGAAAACAGAGGGAGACAACGGGAAAAGTCTCTTCTGTCTTATCAACACCAACATACTCATTCCTGTGTGTATGGAAAGATTATTTACTATGATCATGTTTTACTAGTATATGCTCGTATCTTCATTATCTTCTTTTATGTGCTGTGTCTTGCGACACTGCATCTGACCTAGGGCAGTGGATAGGATGCAGGGATGACCCGTCATCCAGGAGGTGCCAAGATAAGGGGGAAGGAAGAGGGTAGAGGGTGTAGTGTTCTGTAGCCAACACATGTAATTACCCCTTCAGGACCCGTGATCGCAGAGTACGTAATAAACTATAGTCACCCCTTCCAACATGATTTCGACTAATTTTAATTAATATAAATAACAATATTCATTATACCAACTTAATTCATTGTGTAAATAAAATAAAACATATCCCTCTGCATCCTATAAAAAGGATATTTATGCATTGTAAATATATTTTGAATAATTGTATACTAAAGACCAAGAATCCAGAATTTCGCCATCATTATTGTAAATACCGTCATCGCCATTTACAATAAAAAGATCAGTCATGGGATTGACTATAAATATCCTAGCTTCTTTAAGGAAGAGTACCAAGCTGTTTGCACCGAACACGGCAGTGTTCATCCCAAGGGTGCATATGGGTAAATAAACCGCGGTGATTATTTCGATCTTACGGGTGCCTTCCGATAAGAACATACCTGCCGTCGGCGCAGAGTGTGGAAACACTCATTCCAAATGTGCCCAAGGGAACCATACCACGGCAAACTAAATGGTGTGTTCTGACTCCCCACTATGAAAAACTTCCCATACCTTGTCCCAACGACTCGTTTCAGGCTGACCGCTTCTAACTAGGACGATTGTAGTAACCACTACAAGGGGAGTGGAATACATAGGTGATGGAATGGGTGGGAGTGGTTTCTATGCCTTTGTCTTTTGGTTACCTCCCGTGTAAGGAGGAAAAAAGCCTTTGGTATTTGTATGTATGTATGTATGTATCTCTTTTCTTGATCAAATTTTCCTTTCTCATGAGATTCTTCATCTATATTCTGTCTTTCTCATTCCTGACCTCAGTCCTCTCCTCAATCAGACTCCTCCATCGTTTTCCCCTTCAATGGCGGACTTAATTAGAGCGATGTCTTGGATCCCTCCCACTCTTCCTTCCTCTCTTCCTTCCTCTCTCTCTCTCTCTCTCTCTCTCTCTCTCTCTCTCTCTCTCTCTCTCTCTCTCTCTCTCTCTCTCTCTCTCTCTCTCTCTCTCTCTTTCGCTCTCTCCCTCTCTTTTTCTCTTCCACTCTATCTGTCTGTCTGTCTGTCTGTCTGTCTGTCTCTCTGTCTCTCTCTCTCTCTCTCTCTCTCTCTCTCTCTCTCTCTCTCTCTCTCTCTCTCTCTCTCTCTCTCTCTCTCTCTCTCTTTACAACTCCAGAGGTTTAACAGTAAGACGAAAAGAGAAATCAGGTATCTAGTTTCCTGCCACCAAACAATTTTACCAAAGCGAGGAAAACAACCCTTGCTAGTTATCAAAGATTTTATGAAAACACGAGAAGTACTCTGTATATGTTTACCATCAATGCCAATTATCAGACGGTAACTCACTCATGAGCGATAGCCACCAAGGGATTCTATTCAGCTAAGGGAACACACCTTACCAACTGAAGGCCAAGATTGGCTTCTGCACTCGCACGTTATCGTTTAGGAAATTGGGGCGCCCTGTTGACATGATGGATCGAGTCTTCAGCGCTAAGTAGCGGAGGCGTTACGTCGCTCCAGGAGGAGGAGGAGGAGGAGGAGGAGGAGGAGGAGGAGGAAGAGGAGGAGGATAAGGATGATGATGAGGATGAGGATGAGGACGAGGATGAGGGTGAGGAGGTGGAGGAGGAAGAGGAGGTGAAGGAGGAAGAGGACGAGGAGAGGAGGAGAAAGAAGAAGAAGAGGAGGATGAGGAGGATAAAGAAGTGGATGATGATGATGAGGAGGAGGAGGAGGAGGAGGAAGAGGGGAAGTAGCTCTTCACACACTCAGCAATCAGACTGCTGGATTAAATATTTCTGTGCTGTTGTACACTTTCCTCCTTCTACTCATTCTCTTCTTCCTCCCTCCCTTTCTCCTCCTTCTTCTCTTCCTCCTTCTCTCCTCGTTTTCCTCCTTTTCCTTCTCTTCCTACTCTTTCCCTTCACCTCCTTCTACTCTTCCTGCTGCTGCGTCTCCTCCTATTTATCCTCCTCCTCCTCTTCCTCTAAACTTATTCTCACTCTCAAAAAGAAGAATACGAGGAGATTTGATTGAGGTTTTTAAAATTTTCAAAATCTTTGACAACATCATTGTCAAAGATGACTTCTTATTAGACCAATCAAATACAAGAAGACGCCACGATTTTAAAGTAATTGGCAAAAGATTCTCTACGAACGAAAGTAAGCACTTCTTCTTTAACCGGGTTGTTAATGTGTGGAATTCGTTACCTTCCACTGTCGTTGAAAGTAACACGACAACAACATTTAAAAATCGCTTAGATAAATACTTGGAATCTAATCCGCAAATCAAATATTATCCTTTGTAATAAAAAATATGACAACCAGACATTTAATTGCAATTGGATCAATTGGATAGGATAGTGATAGCAGTAGTGTTAGTTCATCTTCTATCGCCTAGTTGCCCTGTTTCCTTAACTGTAGTTTAGTTTAGTGACACAAACAGCCTCGTTAGGGCCAGTAGGCCTGCTGTTGTTTGTTCTTCCATTGTATTCCTTTGTGTTCCTCATCCTACTCCTCTTCCTCGTCCACCTCCTTCTCCTCCTCCTCCTCCGCTTCTTTGACTTTTCTTCCTTTCTCTTCGAAGACATTGGAGAGAATTCGAGGTCTTTTCTCCCATGTTCCTTTCCGTGTCGTTTGTTTTAGACAAAACAGAATCCATAAATGATTCATTACGACGAGTTGTTAGCCCTTCAGCATCCTGAAAGATTAGAGGAGAAATCTCTCTCTCAGTAAAGACGAAAATAAAGGCGTTTATCTGTAGAGTCTGCAAGAAACATACTGGATGACACAAGTGGAGGGACCTTCAGTGAATAATAGGCGGTAGAGCCTGGGGTCGTTGTAATTCTGTTGGTAATGGGAGCAGTAATAGTAACGGTATTGAACATGCTAGATATAATGAGTTT
>NC_134789.1:56501000-56508500 GCF_046742065.1 Oratosquilla oratoria | reverse complement strand
CTCTCTCTCTCTCTCTCTCTCTCTCTCTCTCTCTCTCTCTCTCTCTCTCTCTCTCTCTCTCTCTCTCTCTGCGTGATATTCCCGTCTTTTATTTTTCCCTTCTATTCTTTGATTTTTTTTTTTTGGGGGGGGGGTTCTCTTGTCAGAACCACGTTCATTCCTCTAATTAATTTCCCACTTGTCGAGAGGGTATTCTTTCTTTTCCGTATACTCCACTACCCATGCTCAAATTTATATTCATAATATTTGCAATCTTTGTACGTAGAATCCAATTAATGATAAATTTCCTTCTTTTTTTATTTGTTATTTAGCAATTAAACTGAGAGCTATGTTCTTGTTCACGTTGCACTTTCTCAATATCGAGGAGAACTTATCCTTTTGTTTTGGCCTTGGCAGAGATTTCATTCAGCTACGCGCGCAACGCCTTCAAGAACGAAAGGTCTATGGCTTGATTAAATTTTCCAAATACCACGGTCGCAGAGAAGTGTGAGGAGCCTTCGATGGCCTGGTCCTCTTCAGCCGGGTTGGCCAGTTCGCGGAAGTCTACTCTCTGGTTTCTTTTTAAAGAACGTCCGAAGCGCTCAGATCCCGGCACCAATCAGTCCCGGTCACACTCTGACATAAACCACGTGTGCCGAGTCTGTACACGTATTTGTAATCATTGTACTCATACTACTCGTAATAATACACAAACTCCGTTACAAGTTACTTCTTCCCTCCCTTTTCCATTTCCTGATTTTTTTCGTTCTCTTGTCGATAGAGTCCGACCAAGGGTCAAATCACTCATCCATTCCAGGCACACATGTACATGTGAGCACTGACCCTCTGCGTTGTTCTTACCCATTTTGTTCCAAAGGTCTTCAGAGGACGGCCTTGGGAACATTTTCTTCGTTCTTCTTAGCTGGAGATCCACCACATCTTGTGACAGAGGTACTACCGTTGATACTACTTTATTATAGCCAAGCAAATCATGCACACCTGCGTTTTCTCCTCCATCTCCTCTTCTGTCTTTTACTCTTGTTTTTCTCTTCCTCGTTCTCCTCCTCCTCTTACTCTACTTCCTCCTCCTCCTCCTCCTCCTCGTTCTCTTTCTTCTTGTCCTCATTTTTTCTTCTTCCTCCTCCGACTCTTCCATTTCGTCATTCTCTTTCTTCCTCCTACTCTTCTTCCCTCTCCTACTCATCCATCTTCTCCTCTTCGTCATCTTCCTTGTCTCACTCCTCCTCCTCCTCCTCTTCCTCTTCCTCCTCCTTAGTCTTCTCTTCTTTATCTCTCCTCATCTCCCGCTCCAGATTCTACTCCCCTCCTCCTCCCTTTACTCCTCTTCTTCCTCCTCTTCCCCCTCATCGTCCTCCTCCTCCCTTTACTCCTCTTCTTCCACCTCTTCCCCCTCATCGTCCTCCTCCTCCTCCTCCTCCTCTTCTTCCTCTTCCTTCTCCTCCTCTTCTTCCTTCTTCTCTTCACTATCCTTTTCCTTTTCCTCTTGTTACTTCTCCCCATCATCCTCCCTTTTCTTCTCTTCTTCCTCTTCTTCTTCTTCCTCATCTTCCTCCTTCTTCTCTTCCTCTTTCTCCTCGTCCTGCTCTTCCTTCTCCTCCTCATTATCCTCTTCTCTCTCCTTCCTCTCTTCTTGCTTCTTCTTCTTTTCCTCCTCCTGTCTTCCTCATACTCCTCCTCCTCCTCCATCTCCTCCTCCTCCCCTTCTCCCTTTTCTCCTACTCCCTCTCTTCCTCTTCCTCCACTTTCTACTTTCCTTCCTCCTCCTTCTTCCCTTCTTTCCCTATTCCTTCTCTTCCTCCTCTCCTCCTCCTCTTCCTCCACTTTCTTCTCCCCCTGCGTCTTCTAATCTGTCTTAATCTTTGTCTCCTCTGTCTTGTCGTTCTTCGTCTTCTCTTCTATTCCTGTACCATTTCATTCTACGTATTCTTCTTCTTCTTCTTTTTCTTCTTCTTCTTCTTCTTCTTCTTCTTCTTCTTCTTCTTCTTCTTCTTCTTCTTCTTCTTCTTCTTTTTCTTCTTCTTCTTTTTCTTCTTCTTCTTCTTCTTCTTCTTCTTCTTCTTCTTCTTCTTCTTCTTCTTCTTCTTCTTCTTCTTCTCTTCTTCTTCTTCTTCTTCTTCTTCTTCTTCTTCTTCCTCTTCTTCTTCTTCTTCTTCTTCTTCTTCTTCTTCTTCTTCTTCTTCTTCTTCTTCTTCTTCTTCTTCTTCTTCTTCTTCTTCTTCTTCTTCTTCTTCTTCTTCTTCTTCTTCTTCTTCTTCTTCTTCTTCTTCTTCTTCTTCTTCTTCTTCTTCTTCTTCTTCTTCTTCTTCTTCTTCTTCTTCTTCTTCTTCTTCTTCTTCTTCTTCTTCTTCTTCTTCTTCTTCTTCTCCTCCTCCTTCTCCTTCCCCTCCTCCACCGTCTCCCCTGCCTCCGTCTGCTACTCCATTCCTTCTGTTTTTTTCATCCTTTTTCCTTCTTTATCTCCTCCTTCCTACTTTCTTCCTTCTTTTTGGTCCATTTTTCCTCTTCTTTACCTTCTTCCTCCTCCTCCTCTTCCTCCTCCTCTTCCTCCTCCTCCTCCTCCTCTTCCTTCTCCTCCTCCTCCTCCTCTTCCTCTTCCTCCTCCTCCTCATCTTCCTCCTCCTCCTCCTCCTATACCTCCTTCTTCTCCTCCTCCTCCTCTTCCTCCTCCTCCTCTTCCTCCTCCTCCTCTTCCTCCTCCTCTTCCTCCTCCTCCTCTTCCTCCTCCTCTTCCTCCTGATGAGGAAAATGATCCACACTTCAAAGTTTCCAGCGCCTATGTGGACAGATGGGCTCTCAAAGAGACTTTGTGTGTTGGTCTGCCGGTTAGTGAGTTTACCCAGCGTTGTAAAGCCAGCAATTTGTCTATTTTATTTTTCTTCAACATTATCAAATATGCAAGGAATTCAATTTCCTATGCTAGTCCCGCAGACACCAGTGCCGTATATAATTTATTTTCATTTCGTTGTTATTGATTTGATTTGATTTGATTTGATTTGATTTGATTTGATTTGATTTGATTTGATTTGATTTGATTTGATTTGATTTTTACTTTATTTTATTTTATTTTATTTTATTTCATAATAAAAATAAAAAGATGTTTTGGAAGGAAATTAAAAGAGGAAAAGGAGGCGAATCAAGTAGAGAAGAAAAGGTAAAAGGTGCAGATGTAGAGATGATAATGGAAAAGAAGGCAGTGAGAGGAATTTGGGCAGAGTATTTTAGCGAGTTGCTAAATGTGAAAGAGGATAGGGAGGGAAAGGTAGTTGCAGTGGGAAGCGCTAAGAAAATGAGAGTGATGAGTGAGAAAAATGGAGGAGAAATAGGGAAGGATGAAGTGAAAGCAGCTATTAAGATGATGAGAAAAGGTGAGGCACCTGGTATGGATGAATGCCATGCAGAATGTCTGAAGAAAGGAGGTACAGTTATGGTGGACTGACTGGTGAGGTTATTTAATGTTTGTTTAAGAGAGGGTAGAGTGCTGGAGGACTGGAGGAGTGCCTGTATAGTTCCGCTTTACAAGGGAAAAGGGGACAAGTGTGAGTGTAGTAGTTTCAGAGGGATCAGCTTGTTGAGTGTAGTTGGGAAGGCTTATGGGAGGGTCTTGATTGAGAGGAATAGGAGAGGAACAGAGGGAGTAATTGATGAGGAACAATATGGATTTAGGACAGGTAGGGGTTGTGTAGATCATATTTTTGTGGCAAGACAGATATATGAGAAAACTATAGGAAAAGGTAAGGATGTCTTTTGGGCTTTTATGGATCTGGAAAAGGGTTATGACAGGGTAGAGAGGAAGGCATTGTGGGAGGTACTGCAGATATATGGGATAGGAGGAAAGCTGTTAAGAGCAGTCAAGAGTTTTTACGCGAGTAGTAGAGCTTGTATTAGGATTAGAAATGGAGAAAGTGAATGGTTTGAGGTAAAAGTGGGACTTCGTCACGGATGTGTTATGTCGCTCTGGCTGTTCAATCTTTACATGAATGGAGTGGTGCGAGAGGTGAATGCAAGGGTAGTGGGTCAGGGGTTGGAGATGATTAAAGAAAATTGAGAAAAGTGGGAGGTGAGCCAGTTGTTGTTTGCTGACGACACTGCGCTTGTAGCAGGATCAGGGGAGGGATTGAGGAAGTTAGTGAAAGAAGGAAGCTGAAGATAAATGTGGGTAAAAGTAAGGTGATGAGATGTACAAGGGGAGAGACTGACAGCGGGCTGGAAGTGCGCATTAAGGGTGAAAGACTGGAGAAAGTGGATAGTTTTAGATACTTGGGTGCGAATGTGGCAGGAAAGGGAGGAGTGGGGGTGGAGGTAGAATGTAGATTGAGAGAAGCGAGTAAATGCCTTGGTGGATTAAAAAGTGTAATGAGAAATAGACATCTGGGAACAGATGCTAAGAGGAGATTATATGAAGGAGTGATTGTGCCAACAGCATTGTACGAGGCAGAAACATGGAACATGAGAGAGGAAGAGAGAAGGAGTTTGAATGTGTTTGAGATGAAATGTCTGAGAACTATGATAGGGGTTACTAGGTTGGATAGAGTGAGAAATGAGGAGGTGAGGAGGAGAACAGTGGTGGAAAGGGAACTGGGAGATAGGGTTGATGAAAGAGTATTAGGATGGTTTGGGCACATGGAAAGACTGAGTGAAGAAAAATTAGTAAAAGAAGTGTGGAAGGCAGAGGTGGAAGGAGACAATATGAGGGGGCGTCCTAGGATGAGATATATGGATGGGGTGAAAGGGGCATTACAAAAGAGAGGAATGTCTGTGGAGGAAGGACGGGAGAGGACAGAAGAAAGGGGTGAATGGAGAAGGGTTGTGTATAGATGATGCTGTAATGCATGACGGGGAGTGAGTGGGGGATGGGGGGTGAGGAAGTATGTATGAGAAAAAAAAAATTGAAGCGACCCGAAAGGATCTCTCCCCGTCTTCTCCTTTTCTGCATGAGGGGACGGAGGGGGAGGTCGCCGAATTTATGAAGCGGCCTTGCTGTGGATGTGCTGCGTCTTGCGGCACTGCTTCTGACCCAGGGTAGTGGACAGGATGCAAGGATGACCCGTCATCCAGGAGGTGCCAAGATAAGAGGGAGGGAGGAGGGTGGAGGGAAGTGGAATATATGGGAAATGGAATGGGTGGGAGTGGTTTCTATGCCTTTTTCTTTTTGGCTACCCTCGTGTAGGGGAAAAAGCCTTTGGTATATGTATGTATGTATGTATTTTATTTTATTTTATTTTATTTTATTTTATTTTATTTTATTTTATTTTATTTTATTTTATTTTATTTTATTTTATTTTATTTTTTTTTTTTTTTTTTTTTTTTTTTTTTTTTTTTTTTTTTTTTTTTTTTTTTTTTTTTTTTTTTTTTTTTTTTTTTATTTCATTTTATTTTATTTTGTTTTATCTATTTTAACTGAAGAGCAGTGGGGAAAGTTGTGCTGGTACCAAACTATGTGGGAAAAAATGGAAGACAATTTTGCAAAAATTATTATTTTCACTGACCCCCCAAAAAAGTCTTGAAATATCATTTCTTCTTATCCCACCTCACCCTGAAATACCCACCCACCCACCCAAAAAAAGGCTACATTACTTTGCATGCTCATTGGCTGACTTGTTTTCCTCTCAGCTAGTTGGCTTAGCTGTTTGACTACCTCAGTGAACTGACTCCGCTACGCCATTTTTAGTCCAATTCTTTTGTGTTCGCGAGGTCATTTTTCACGATGAAGGATGGATGGTCTTCAAGAAAAGCTTTTATTCATGATTTTCTTTCCTTTCACCTCTGGCACCTCTTTCAGCGCAGATTAATTTGAAAATATAATTCACCTTTCGGAGAGTCTTGATGGAAAGGACGTGAAGCTCAGAGGTGTCCGTATTTGCATATACTGCAAATTATGAACCAAATACCAGAAACTACCAGAAACAACCAGTTCCTTCGCCTTTTATTTATTTATTTATTCTTTCATTTATTTTTTCTTATCTCCTCCGCTGTCTCGTCTTCTTCCTCGTCCTCCTCCTCCTCTCCTCCTCCTCCTCTTCCTCCTTCTCTCCTCCTCCTCCTCCTCCTCCTCCTCCTCCTCTGATTTCTTATTATCATTTATTTTCTTTCATCTCCTTCTCCTCTTATTCTTTCTATTTCTCCTTAAAGTTATTTTTCTTCTTTTTCTCCTTCACTTTCTTATTTTTTCTTTCTTACCTTTCTCCATCTCCTCCTCCTTCACATTCTCCTTTTCTTTCTTCTCCTTCTCCTTTCTCTTCTCCCTTCTACTCTCCTTTTTCTTAGTCATCTACTCCATTTCGTTCTCTTTCTTCTTCTCTTTCTACCTTTCTATTCTTTCTCTTGCTTCTTCTTACTTCTTCCCTCCGTCTTTCTCCTTCTTCTCTTTCTATTTCATCTTCTCCCATAACTCGTTCTCCTCCTCCTCCTCTTTTTCCTCTACTTTCATCCCATTTTTTCTTTCTTCTCTTTTTTTTATCTCTTTCTCCTTAAATTTCTTTTTTTTCTTTCTCCTTCAATTTCTTCCTTTTATCTTTCTTGTATTTCTAGTTCATATTTTCCTTTCCTTTCTTCTCCTTCTCCTTATCCTCTTTCTCCTTCGCCCTTCTTCTTTCAAATCATTTCCATCTCTTTTTCCTTTCCTTTCTTCTGTTTCTTCTACTTCTTCTTCCTATATTTCTCCTCCTTTTCCTCCTTCTTCTCTTTCTCTTTGTCCTTCTCCTCCTCCTTTTCCTTTGTTTTCTCGTTCTCCTTCTCCTTTCCATTCTTCTTTTCTCTTTAGTTCTCATTCCATTTCTATTTCTCTTTCCTCTCCTTCCTCCTCTTCTCTTTCTTTATCTGCTTCTCCTCCTTCTCCTTCTGCATTTCTTTCTCCTCCTCCTTCTCCTTCTCTTTTTTTTTTACATTTCTCATAAACTTTCTTATTCTCCTTCTTCTACTTCTTTTTATGTACCCCCATTTATCTTCCTACTTTTTTTTCTCCTCCTCCTCCTCCTCCTCTTTTTTCCGCTTGTCCTACTCTTCCTCCTCTTTTTTCTGTGTGACCGTGGACCTAATATCCTATTCAGTTGCATATTTACCTTAGTTTATTGAGCCGGGTCACCAGGATCAGAATATGCCATCAACCATCTTAAAGCAGGAGTAGGGGGAGAAGGAGGAGGAAGAGGAGGAGGAGGAGGAGGAGGAGGAGGAGGAGGAGGAGGAGAGGACAGGTAGGAAGAGGAAGATGAAAAGGAGGAGGAGGAGGACAGGTAGGAGGAGGAAGATGAAAAGGAGAAGGCGTTGGATGAGTAGGAGGGGAAGGTGGAGGAATAGTAGGAGTAAGAGAAGGAAGAGGGGGAGAAGGAGGAGGAGAAGGAGGAGGAGAAAGAGGAGGAGGAGGGCTAAGAGAAGTGACTAAGGTATAAGTGATAGATAAAGACTCTATTTCAGAACATGCAAAGTGTATTAGGTCTGAGAATATCCTTTGGAAATCACAGCTATGGGAATATGTTAACATAGTTTATGAAAGATTGTGACGAC
>NC_134789.1:56493500-56496000 GCF_046742065.1 Oratosquilla oratoria | reverse complement strand
TGTTGCTTTTTATGCCTATGGGACAGTCATGCAACTGCTAAGCACTATGTGCAATCAGAGTGGCCCCTGCGAAAATCATATGAACCGGGGGTTTCTAGCGTCCAGAGTAAGCCACTTGTAAACCCAGAAAATGTTCTCCTTCCCCCTCTTCACATAAAGCTTGGCCTCATGAAACAATTCGTGAAGACACTTGCCAGGAAAAACTCTGAAAGTTTTGAATACGTGAAGGCTAAGTTTACAAAAATCACTGAGGTAAAACTGAAGGAAGGCGTATTTGTAGGTCCGCAGATAAAGGAACTCCTGAAGGACAACAACTTCCTCACAACACTGGATGAGACTGAGCTTAAAACCTGGGAATCTTTCAAATGGCTCTGTGAAAACTTCCTAGGCAACAAGAAATCTCCAGAGTTTAGAAATGGCGTGAAATGTCTTCTAGACTCCTATGCTGCAATAGGCTGTCGGATGTCACTGAAAGTACATTTTCTTGATTCACACCTGGACTTTTTTTCCAGAAAACCTTGGGGCAGTATCTGATGAGCAAGGGGAATGCTTCCATCAACATATTGCATCAATGGAACAACGGTATCAAGGATTTTGGAATGCAGGAATGTTAGCTGACTACTGCTGGATGTTATACAGGGATGACCCTCAGAAAAAACACCAAAGAAATTCCAAATCTCAAAAATTTTAAGTGGTAATCCTTTAGAGTACATTCTAACTTTGTTTTGTGCAAAACAGTTTTGATTTTGTACAATAAAATGCCATGGAAGTGTCATATCTTGTATTCAATATACCTTATAGATATGCTTTACATTCCCTGTACTTTAAAATAACAGGTATCTGTAACATTTAAATGTGACCTGATAGGGAAAAACGGACTTCAGATTCTTAATCAGCATAAAAAATTAACACAAAAAAGTTAGTTTGCAACTCTGATGATTAAAAAAAGTTTCATTTTGTTGACTAGTGTAATAATAATAATAGTGATTAATAATAATAAACGGTTTATTGAAAACGTGGCAGCCGAAGGCTGAAAATACACATATCAAGGTAGGATTACCTATACATATTATGATGCTGAAGTCGTTAAGTTAGGTGAGAGTGTGCATTTAGTTGGATTGCGTTGGAATGAGTTTCTTTGTGTGCTTGCGTTAGCATACACATTCTAATGTACTCTGTGGATAATATAATGTACATAATTTTTTTCATCTCGATGAGTTCATGAGAAGAAAGCTCGTTGGCTGAGCGGGTTAGGGCGTCGTTACTTGCGGCGAAGGTCGAGGGGATGGCGGTTCGAGTCCTGCTACCGGCGAAATTGAACCAAGGGCATGTTTCATTAAATTCTCACGTTAAAAACTCCTCTGTAAGGAGCACCGTCCTAGCCTTTCGATGGGAGGAGTTTGTGACGTTAAACCATATTACTTAAACCATATTACAAGTTCATGATAACGGAGACAACCTCTTATCCTGTTCTTTCCTCCTGTGTTTACAAAAAGGGAAGAGAAGAGGGAAGGAGGAGTGAGGTTAGGAAAGGGGATGGAGGAAGGAAGAGAGCGATGAAGGAGAGAAGAGAGGAAGGGAGGGGGGAAAATAGTACACAGTCTCTCGTTCCCTCTCTTCCTCTTTCCTCTCCTTCCTCTTTCCTCTCCTTCCTTTTTCCTCTCCTTCCCTCCTCCCCCCTCAGCTCTCTGCATGCCCCGAAGACTAAATTCATGGAGATGCTCAGAAGCAACATGACTGTTTTTTCTTTATCTTTCTTCAAGAAACTTTAGACGTTGATTTCTTGTGTGGCGTCGCGAAGGACGAAGAAAAAAAGAGCTCCGTTTTTATATCTTATTTCTACTGAGAGTTTAAAAGGTTTCACCTAATTTTCAAAATGAAGATATGAGTGAGTGTGGTTGGGTATATCAGCGGGAGAATAAGATTTCATATTATTATTAATTTTTTTTTTTATTTTAGTTATCTTTTATTCATTATCTGATGGTTTCGTATATCCGTTGATGAAATCGTCATTTATTTTCTTATCTATCTATGTTATTTATTTGTTTTATTCATTTCTTGATATGTTCATTTATTAGCATATTCATATGTTTGATTATCTATTTATTCAATTAATAGTTGATATATATATATAATAAGTTATTTATTTATTTAATAATTGTTTATTTGTTTATTTACTATTTGTTCATTTATTTATCACTCAATTTGTTTGTTTATTAGATATTTATTTATTTATTTATTTATTTGTTTATTAAATACATATTCATTGATTTATTTTTCTATGTATTTTTTCACTTATTTATTTGGTCATTTGTCTGTTTTTTCTTTTACCTGTTTCTTCATTTACTTATTTACTTATATATTTACTTATTGTTTATTTGTTTGTTTATATTTACTTGTGTATTCATTTATTAATGTGCTTGTTTATTGATTGATTGATTGATTGATTCTTTTATTTATTTACTTATTTATTATTTATTTATTTGTATATATATATATT
>NC_134789.1:56473500-56478500 GCF_046742065.1 Oratosquilla oratoria | reverse complement strand
TTGCTTTTCCTCTTCCTCTCTTATCCCACGTACCATGTCTTCGTTTCCTTCTTCTTGGCTCTCTCCAACCAAAAATTGATTAAATCTACCATTTCCATTACCTCCCTCTTCTACTTTTCTCTTTCTTCCTCTCCCTCTTCTTCTACTCCTATCTTCGTCCAGCTTTCTCCTCTTTCCCATTCTTTATTAATTGCTTCAGCACTACATATCTTATTTGCTATTCTCTTTTCTCCTTTCTCCTTTTATATCTTCTCACCCCTTTAGCCATACATCTGTCTTCTTCGGACTCTCTTCCTTTTTACGCTTGTCTTTACATTTACTTGTATTTTCTACCATTACTCACCCTATCTAAAAACAAGACGAGATGCAGGGATGACCCGTCATCCAGGAGATGCCAAGATAAGAGGGAGGGTAGAGGGTGGAGGGGATTGTATTAGGGATGGAATGGGTGGGAATGGTCTTTATGCCTTTTTTTATATTTTTTTGGCTACCTCCCTTGTAAGGGGGAAAAAGCCTTTGGTATATGTATGTATGTGCGCATCCTGTTTCATTCCATCTTGGGTTACAAAGGATTAAAAAGGCGGAGCATGCAGACAGGAGACCTTTTGGTCCATAACTAAGTCGGATGCGAAAAAATCATAATAATGATAAAAAAAAATATGACAACGTAAATAATAAGTAAATTACATAAATAAATGTATAGGTATAGTTAGATAATAAACAAACAGGTAAATAGTAAATAATGATAAATTGACATGTAACTAATAATAACAGCTAACCACTCTCCCTTTCTTTTCCTCTCTTAGTTTTTGTATTTCCTTCACTTTCCCTTCCCTTCCTTCTCCTCCTCTTCCTTTATTTCTCTTTTCTTTCAATCTCTTTCTTTAGTTTAGTGTCTTTTCTCTTCCTTCATTTCCACCCCTGCATTCTACTTCACCCCTTCACCAATCTTACGTAGAGGAGTATTCTATTCTCATCTCTGACAGATGTATACTATTCTATTGACCACCTGCTCATTGCCGCCAACGTTCTCAATAAGCTATGAAGTAAGTAAAGGTGGCTTCCAAGAAAGTATCCTCTTCCCAAATCGCACGCAGCTAAACGAGACAGTTAGGTGAAAAAAAAAAAAATATATATGATATATATATAATATGTATAAACATATATATACATATATATGTAGAAGTATGTAAGAGATGAGTGAAAGAGTGGTCAGATAAACACAGGGAACTGTTGGGGATTTATTCTGACGTTTCGTCCTCACCAGGACTTTTTCAGAGTACATACATTTCAAAATAATCAAGACACTATACTGTATACCCGCCGAGGATCTCCACTGCCCACCACGGTCGACCTCACCCACCCTCCCCCTCCGCTCCACCTCGCGAGTTATTAAGTCCCTTGCCGTTCTTGTTAATTTAATAAACCCATCGAGGTGGTTGTTGTTTGGATGGGAAGTGACGTATGCTGCTTCAGTTATTTTGCTCCTTTTCTTATAAAGTCTTTTCTGTAGCACCTTTATTGTGTCCCATTCCAGTAGGTAGCCATGACTGCTTACATGGACCACTAGCAAATTTGATGTTCGATGGGCCGTGACGTCATTCCTGTGCTCATTTGTCCGCTTTTTCATACATCTGCTGGTTTCTCCGTAGTTGCTCATAGGACAGTTTCCACACGGTATCTTATAGATGACGCCATTTTCGTCTTTGTTGAGAATTTGTTTTTCCCTTATCAAGTGAAAATTTGACACACACACACACACACACACACACACACACACACACACACACACACACACACACACACACACACACACACACACACACACACCACACTCACACACACACACACACACACACACACACACACACACACACACACACACACACACACACCCACATATATATATATATATATACATATACATATATATATACATATACATATATATATGTATGTATGTATATATATATATATGTATATATATATATATACGTATATGTATATGTAAATGTATATGTATGTGTTTATATATATATACATATATATGTATATGTATATATACATATATCTATGTGTATGTATATATTTATCTATATATATCTGTATATATAAATTATATATATAAAAATACATATATATATATAATAGATACTATATATATGTATATATATATACATTATATATATAAATATATATATACATATATTATATATATATATATATATATATATATATATATGTGTGTGTGCGTGTGTGTGTGTGTGTGTGTGTATGGTGTGTATATACATTATATATAAATATATATTATATATATATATATATACATAAAATGCGTGTATACACACATAACACGCATATATTATATATATATATAGATATATATATATATATATATATATATAATATATATATTTAAGATTATTTCAGACAAATGAGAGAGAATGTGGGTGGGGAAGGGCAAACGAAGATGTGTTAGGAATAGTTTATTGCCCTAACGTTGCGACCAACTTGGTCTTCTTCAGAGGACTACAGCATTACAGACGGATCACATTTCTTATATTCGTATTGAGAGGGAACCCGCCAAGGTATGAGCTTCATGTTTTCCCTTTGGATATTAATTAAATCGTTAGCCAAAGCGAAAACATGACGCTCATACCTTGGCGGGTTCCCTCTCACTACGAATATAAGAAATGTGATCCGTCTGTAATGCTGTAGTCCTCTGAAGAAGACCAAGTTGGTCGCAACGTTAGGGCAATAAAACTATTCCTAACACATCTTCGTTTGCCTTCCCCACCCACATTTCTCTCTCATATATATATTATATATATATAATATATATATATATATATATATATATATATAATATATATAAATATATATGTGTGTGTGTGTGTGTGTGTGTGTAATGTGTTGTGTGTATATAATATATATATATATGTACATATATATATTGTATGTATATATATATATATATACACATATAAATATATATATTGCTGATAACCACAGGGAAAAAACGGAAAAGAAAACTAGAATTCCCAAGCGCTTTCGTGATATTTCACATCTTCAGGGAATTACAACAAAGAAAATTGTCACATAAGTATATAAGAGGTAATACAATAAACTGGGAAAGGAACGGACATAACACATGGAGAAAATGTCACAAACATTGAACACTTACAATTAAATCATTTTTGTAATGATTTAATTTGATTACAAATTTTGTCAATGATAAAATTATCTAATTTAAACATACCATAGCTAATATTAATATTAGATCCTTCAGAATTTTTATCATGCAACTTTCAATGATATTTCTTTTGGCAAATGAATCACAATTTATGATAGAAGAGGCATTGGTCCAATCGATACGATGATCGAAATCTCTCATATGGATAAACAGCGCACTAGACTCTTGTGCTGTTTTTACACTGTACTTGTGTTGCTTGACCCTAGTTGCGAGTTCTTTGCCTGTTTGTCCAAGATAATACATTTCACAATCTCTGCAAGGGATCCTGTATATGCAACCAACTGAGTCATTAGGTGAATTTTTTATTATTAACTTCTTAAAAGTATTTGGATTATTAAAGTTGTGTTTAATAATCCAAATACTTTTAAGAAGTTAATAATATATATATATATTATATATATGTGTGTGTGTGTGTGTGTGTGTATACATATATATATATATGTACATATAATATTATATATATTATATATATATATATATATATATATATATATATATTGCTGATAACCACAGGGAACAAACGGAAAAGAAAACTAGAATTCCCAAGCGCTTTCGTGATATTTCACATCTTCAGGGGATTACAACAAAGAAATTTGTCACATAGGTATATAAGAGGTAATACAATAAACAGGGAAAGGAACTGACATAACACATTGAGAAAATGTCACAAACATTGAACATTTACAATTAAATCATTTTTGTAATGATAAAATTTGATTACAAATTTTCTCAATGATAAAATTATGTAATTTAAACATACCATAGCTAATATTAATATTAGATCCTTCAGAATTTTTTATCATGCAACTTTCAATGATATTTCTTTTGGCAAATGAATCACAATTTATGATAGAAGAGGCATTGGTCCAATCGATACGATGATCGAAATATCTCATATGGATAAACAGCGCACTAGACTCTTGTGCTGTTTTTACACTGTACTTGTGTTGCTTGACCCTAGTTGCGAGTTCTTTGCCTGTTTGTCCAAGATAATACCTTTCACAATCTCTGCAAGGGATCCTGTATATGCAACCAACTGAGTCATTAGGTGAATTTTTGATTATTAACTTCTTAAAAGTATTTGGATTATTAAACACAACTTTAATAATCCAAATACTTTTAAGAAGTTAATAATAATTTTTTTTCCTAATGACTCAGTAGGTTGCATATACAGGATCCCTTGCAGAGATTGTGAAAGGTATTATCTTGGACAAACAGGCAAAGAACTCGCAACTAGGGTCAAGCAACACAAGTACAGTGTAAAAACAGCACAAGAGTCTAGTGCGCTGTTTATCCATATGAAAGATTTCGATCATCGTATCGATTGGACCAATGCCTCTTCTATCATATATTGTGATTCATTTGCCAAAAGAAATATCATTGAAAGTTGCATGATAAAAAATTCTGAAGGATCTAATATTAATATTAGCTATGGTATGTTTAAATTAGATAATTTTATCATTGACAAAATTTGCAATCAAATTAAATAATTACAAAAATGATTTAATTGTAAGTGTTCAATGTTTGTGACATTTTCTCCATGTGTTTTGCCCGTTCCTTTCCCAGGTTAGTGTATTACCTCTTATATACCTATGTGACACGTTTCGTTGTTGTAATCCCCGGAAGATGTGAAAATATCACGAAAGCGCTTTGGGAATTCTAGTTTTCTTTTCCGTTTTTTCCCTGTGGTTATCAGCAATCTTTTGGATCACATGGTGTTATGATCTTTTTGCACACACACACATAT
>NC_134789.1:56468500-56471000 GCF_046742065.1 Oratosquilla oratoria | reverse complement strand
CTACTTTTCAGGAGAAGCAAAATAAACTTTTAATTATGTAATACAGTCTCCCATGGAACTTTTGAACGAGGTATTTAGCAATGAATTTATATTTCATGATTAAATGTAGTACGTGACATCTCATATTAAAAAATACATTTATTATAAACATGCTTTGTACCTATTGAAAAATAAATTTGGAATTATGACGTTATTGCCTTGAGCGACATCTAGGGGCCAGTTTTGCTACTAGAGTTATGGCGTTCTTACCACAAATATATATAGAAAATGGCAAATTCAGTGGTATAAATAACTCAAATTCTTCAATTTTTGAGTTATGTCATTGTTGAAATGAATGAGCGATATATATATTTATATATATATATATATATATATATATATACATATATATGTATTTATATATATCTTTCACGCTATCCTTTTCCTATCATGCTCTTATTATTGATAATAACGATGCTCGAGGGTAGATGAAAAAAATGAAATATATTGAATTTCTTTGAAAATAGAATATATATTTAATGTACAGGAAAATAACAGAATGAATTCCATATTAGAGCAAGCAGAGGTAGAAAAGATGGCGAGTAAGCCAGGTTTATAAAGGCTTAAAGACGGAGGTGTTGTTGGAGATCAGAAACAGGATATTTTTAATTATATGCTTCTTTATTACGAATTATTATTAATCATATGTTTGTTTATTACGAATTATTATCAATTATATATATGTTTGTTTATTAGTTCTCATTGTCTATTTATTTATCTTACCTGTTCATTTAATTATCTATTTATTTTTCAATTTGTTATTATTTTTTCACATCTGAACTAGTTATGGACCAAAAGGTCTCCTGTCGGTATGTTCTTACATAGTAAAACTTTGTAAAAAAAAAAAAAAAAAAAAATCAGCATTTGATCAAACAGGAAAAGGTGTTGTGAGCTGAAATCCAAAAATTAGCGTTAAAAATCGGTCATAAAAACATATCATATAGAAAAATTAAAACTGGATTTAATAAAAGAAAAAATCTGATGCATTCTATATACATACTCCTTCAACGCTCCAATGTTCTTTACGATAAATTTTCTAACACTTAACTATTTTATCTAGCTCGGAGCGAAGATCAACGGATTGAAAGGCTAAAAAAGTTTAATTACTCTTGCACAGTCTTGTGACAGATTCTGTCATTTCCCTTCCATCGTGCTTAAGCGAGAAGCTTTTCTTCAGAGCGCTCCTGCTTTCAAATTCAGTTGGTGGACGGATGCAGACAAATGGATGCGGTTAAGTTGGCTTGTACGGATGCATAATTGGTTACAAAGGATTATAAAGGCGGAGCATGCCGACAGGAGACCTTTTGGTCCATAACTAGGTCGGATGCGAAAAAATATATAATAATGATAAAAAATAAAATAGAATAAAAATTATAATAACATAAATAATAATAAATAAAATAAATTAATGCATAGGTATAGTTAAATGATAAAGAAACAGGTAAATAGTAAATAATAATAAACTGACAGATAGATAATAATAAATGAAAATTAAGCAAATAATAAACAGACAAATAACTAGGTCGGATGCGAAAAAAATATATCTAATGATGAAAAATAAAATAAAATAAAATAAAATAACAACTATAATAACATAAATGATAATAAATAAAATAAATGAATGCATAGGTATAGCGAGATGATAAACAAACAGGTAAATAGTAAATGATAATAAATTGACAGGTAAATAATAATAAATGAAAATCAAGCGAATAATAAATAAACAGATAAATAATAACATGAATAAAATCACCTGGTAGTAGTAGAAGAACCAGTGAAGATAAGAATTGTTTTCCACTCAGATAAACAGCATCGATCGACGGTAGTTAGAAGAAGCAACTGATACAGAAAACAGGACGAAGGATTAACGAAGCGATAGATTGAAACAACGCCGATTTCCCGCCCGAGTGGTTGACAGACATATTTTGAGGTTCTTTGAATAAATAAAGAACTAATAGACTGCCTGTCTTAATGTTCATCATTTCATTTATTTCTAAATAGTTCTAATTTTCTTTTCATTCTATTCTATCATGAAGTCTCATTTTATTTGGCATTATTCAGCTATATACTATTTTGATTATATCTTCATTAACTTTTTTATTTATTGATTTATTTATTTTTATTTATCTTATCTATTTATTTATTTATATTACAATAGGTTTAATCTTTTGTCCCACTTTCATTTTGTTTCATTGCCTTTAAGTTACCCTTTTTTCAGTCGGCGTGTTGTCTGTAGTCATCATTATATCCGATAAATCAATACCGGTCACCAACCTTTCAAACACAAATACTGTATCTTTATTTAATTCACGTTTTCTGTTTCCTGTTATTTCCGTTCTCTACGCGCGCTCCTCTACTAAAGATAACAGTTAAGAAATGGAAAATAAAAACAGAATCTAAGTCTAAACCTAATTCCAAATCTAGATATTAGTAGATATAAATATGAATATGAATATAAATA
>NC_134789.1:56451000-56463500 GCF_046742065.1 Oratosquilla oratoria | reverse complement strand
ATGAACACACGACACGGTGGGGCGGTTGGTAGAATCCCCGACTGTCACTACGGCGGTCCGGGTTCGAATCCTGCCCAGGGCTGAAATAATTTCAGTATCACTGCGTCTCGAGTCGTTACTCCAACTCTCGTGGGCGGGGAGTTGGGTGTGTGCGTACGTGTAAGGTCATAGCATTACCCATAAGAGTAGATGGGTCATACGAGCTCTGAGCTCTCTTCCGGGAGTGAAACAGCTGTCGATCACAAGTCCAATACGTGACCCAAAGACCAAGGTGTGCAAAAGAATTTTTTGTCGAAGACATATGATTCTGATCCATTCAAGTATGAAGGATTATCCTTTCCTTGAATAGAATCGTTTGTAGTTAACCAAAATAAAGACAAGACGACAACAGTTACGAATGAGTTAATACGAAGCTTACTATAAAAAAAATGAATAAATAGACAAATAAATAACCTAATAAAAAAAATCGACCAAGGTTGGCTGTAGAATAATCTATACAGCGAGCCAATGTACTGTATGTGTTAAAAGGACCCGATTTACATTAATCCGATTTACCTTAATTCGGTTTAAGTTAATTCGATTTATGGTAATTCGATTAATCTTAATTCGATTTACGTTAGGCACCCAGGGATGCTACTGGGTTGCAGATTGGGAATTTTCTTCATCATACATATATATGTATGTATATATATATATATATATATATATATATATATATATATGTATATGACTATATTATGACAAATAAAATTGAAGGTGAAAGAAGTTGATGAGGAGAAATGGGAGAATTTTACGCCTTAACGTTTCGACCCGCAGGGTCCTTGTTCACAAAGCTAACAACTCAAACGTAACCGGATATTTTATACACGGACGGGTCATCTTATGTGACGCTTCGGAGAGCTTGTTATTTTATCTGCGTAATTTCTTTTATTATTAATATTCTATAAACAAAACGACTTTTCGTTAGTGTTATTATTGGGATACGTGTTGCCGCAAATGTCTTCCTAGTACCTTGACGTCCTGGCTAAAAGCGGGAATCAAAATAGCCAGGACGTCAGGAAGCAAAGTAGGACATTTGATAACACGTAGCGACAATAATCCCACTAACGAAAACAGCGTTGTTTATAAAATCACCCGTGTAAAAGCTGTCCCTCTTCATATTTTGGTGAACTCTGGTCGCGGGACTAATAAAAGGATAAATGAACATAAAAATGACGTAAAAGCCCATAGGACATCTAACTCCATAGTAATAACATGTGGATAAACATGTTCACCTTCCAGACTGGAACAACACAACCGTATTAGATAAAGGATCTTCCAAGAAACTAAGGAAAACAATTGAGGCAAGCATATATCAACACTAATAACAACATTAACCATAGAGAAGGATTTATATGTTTAGCAAAAGCCACAAGCTTATTAATAATAAAAGAATACGCAGATAAAATAACAATCTCTCCGAAGCGTCACATAATATGACCCGTCCGTGTATAAAATATAAGGTTACGTTTGAGTTGTTAGCTTTGGTGAACAAGACCCTGCGGGTCGAAACGTTATGGCGTAAAATTCTCCCTTTTCTCCTCGTCAACTTCTTTCTCCTTCTATGTTATATGTCTATAAATATACATATATATATATATATTATGTATATATGTAATATACATACATATTTCTATATATATATTTATATATATTTTTATATACATATATATATATATATATATATATATATATATATATTTGTTCTGCAACATTACTTTTCGTCCTTCTATATCGTTTGTTGTGGTGAAGTACTTTTTTTTTTTATCTATTTCTTTAGTTGAGACCATTTAATTTTATTCATCTGAGAAGCAGACTCGTCGTCAGAATAATTCCTTAGAAAGATTAGGTGGCCTAGTGAAATGGTTAAGGGAATGGGCAACAAACATAATAAAGAAAAAAGAACTGCTACTCTGGATAATCGAGACGGTAAACCACATTTTGTGAACTAGAATAACATAACAAATGACTGTCTGCAGAGAAAGATTAGTGGAGAGCACAGTTGTACCAATGAAATCATCATCTGAAGACGGTTGCTCATAAGAAGTATAGTCTTATTCTATCTATAATTGATTACATTTGGAAACACATTTTCAAGAATTAGTGATGGATGCTTGCATTTGGCGATCCTGCAAGATGGACGGGAGAGATAATTATCTTGCTGTCCATTTTCAAAACTTCTTCACCCTGATTTCGAAATGCAGCTCCGACTGGGCCTAGGATATCTCTAACAACTTCATCTGTATTTCTTCTATTTCTCTATACATGAAAAGCTGACAACCGGCGTTTTATTTCCTGCCACTACTTTTAAGTGGCGACATAGAAACATTCCCACACTAATAGATTGCAAATAACACTACATTTTCTTCCCTGACAGATTCATGGGACGGCCCGAGGACCGTTGCCGGTCATTGTGAGGCTGCGTGTATCCAGTCAATGAATCACGGAGGAGTTATTAATATTATCACACATTTCCATGTAATGGTAATATCCCCGTGAAAGTGGTCCATTGATTTTCAAAATCACCTCATCTTTGCATAGGCCCATGTTGGATCCCTCAGGAAAAAACAAATGATTACCACTTAACTAAAGGCGGCAGCTTCACCCGCATCAGAGTAACCTAACCCGTAGGCTCTAGAATTTTTTGGTCATCGTAAATTATTCATATATTTACTCAAATTAATCTTGCTCGTAGTCTATTAATCAGGTAATATGAGTGTAATCTTTACAGATTATTATAAAATGCCTTTTTTTAGTAACAAAAAGCGCTGTAAATGTATATTTCAATCGTAAATGTTATTACGACCAATTAATCTTTAATCATGTTCATTATCGTAGTACAGAATTGTGACGTCAATGACTTCGACATCATGAAGCCTTTCAGCTATTGGTTGTTGAATTTTTTTCCCTGGACTGAGTGAAATTACCTGGTGGAGGACAAAACAGACACAGAAAACGGGGTAATAGGCGTAGGTTTTAATCTCCTGGCAGGGGATTTCTTAATAAAGTGTTTTGGAGAAGTCAGGTAATATGTACTTGTATGCATGATTACCTCACCCTTAATTGAATTATATAACGCCATCTGGCAACTTTGATCTGGCTTCGACGACGTGACGTCACGACCCTATCTTCATTAAACGTGTAACTTCTTATGACAATTTATACTTTTATTCTGCTTGTCGCCTGGCCATTCTATTCAGCAAATGGAAACCCTTAAACTTTAAACTTAGCACTACAGTAAGTTCATGCCCTCTGAATGGAATCACACGGTGTCAGCAAGAATAAAATAAATCAAGGTTGTTATTCTGGGAAGAATACTGGATTCTCTTGATCCTCCTCCATTGATGATTTTGTTTCAGCGAAAGAGAAGCGTTAGACGTCCGACGGATTTGAATATTTTGTGAACATTACCGTGCTTAAGGGGTTTAGAAAATATTTGCAACGTTGATGCTCTTACTGAGAAAGTCAAGATTTAATGTGTAAAATTTTGCTGTGGTGTTTAGACAAATGATCATCATTGGAGCTGAAACACTGGCCTCCTCATTATCCAATGTTGGCGTGCACGTAGCCTATACCTCTGGGCGAAAAATTAAGTACGGAGTAAGAGGTAGAGAAGAAACAAACATCAACAAGGACAGTGTTGTTTGCAGCATTCCGTGTGGTGGATGGTCTCCATGGTGAGACGCCAAGGGGTCTTACGAAAAGGATAGCGGAGCACAAAAGTGACCTGCGGCACCACAGAACCTCCAACTCCCTATTGGTGCATGCAGAGCCACTGGGACACCTTCTTAGTTGATAAGTTGATCACCATTCTCCCCACGGGACTTGGAATCAGAATGAGAAAGTGGAAAAAGCGCATATCGTCACATAAGAGGTTATCAATCACAGGAAAGGGTTAGCGAATCTGTCATTGGTTCTACACAGGGTGGTCCTCGGAGAAAGCGCATACCAATCAGTGGCCTCTATTCTAGGACGTCCGGCAAAATGATCCGTTACGAAGATATATATATATATATATATATATATATATATATATATATATATATATATATATATATATATATATGTGTGTGTGTGTGTGTGTGTGTGTGTGTGTGTGTGTGTGTGTGTGTGTGTGTGTGTGTGTGTGTGTGTGTGTGTGTGTGTGTGTGTGTGTGTGTGTGTGTGTGTGTGTGTGTGTGTGTGTGTGTGTGTGTGAAATTTACATATATATATATATACAATTCTAAAGGGTATTGGCAACATCGAAAGTAACAAAATTTTCACACTGAATGAGAATCAGACAAGAAACAATGGTCTCAAACTGTCCGGAAATAGATTCAATTTGGAAGTGGTTAGAAACAACTTCGCCAACTGTGTAGTTAATGAATGGAATACACTTTCTGCAGAGGCAGTGCAATGTAGCTCAGTTCAAAGCTTTAAGAATCATTCAGATAAACACCTAAGCAAGATGCTATAATGATTATAATTTATTTTATATTATTTGTTTTTGTTCTGTTATCATTTGGATAAGGGAGATTACGAAGACAAAGCAATCACACTACTCCAGGACGTTAATACCTACGAAGTAGTGACTATTGATCCGACAACGAGGATACAGAGGAAGGTGGAAGTGGAATTGAAAAAGCTGACGGAGACTAGAGTGATTTCCGAACGCGAATGGATACACACACACACACACACATACACACACACACACACACACACACACACACACACACACACACACACACACACACACACACACACACACACACACACACACACACACATATATATATATATATATATATATATATATATATATATATATATCATTAAATGAAATGGCAAGCTTATTGTGACAAAGCTTTTTGTCAATCTTCTCTTTCGTAAGGAGACTTTGCCTTCCATAGGCAGGAGTCTGAGTAAATCGCCGTATGCCATGATGTATAAATAGGCATAGCCGAGAGCCAAAACGCGTTTTCGCACCTCCTGGTGCTTCTTCAGTGGCAATTGAAGTAATTCTGAATTCTGAATTCTGAATTCCTTGCGTGGGATCGGTTTTTGTGGGAGGGGAAGAATGTCTGTAAGAAAATGAAAAGATAGTAGCGTATAAAAAAGGGCTGTTGGCACCGGGCGAATTAGCGAGCGATTTGGGGCAGTTTGGACGGTGGCGCCGACGCCGGGAGTAGGATTTTTAACATATATTACCAAAATAAGAAGACATCAAGCCTATTCATCAAGAACAACAACAAGCTCATAACGGATAATCTTCAGAGATCTCATGCTATATATAGGTATACATGTAACCTTGGGGACTGCGCAACCCAACCTTCATCCTATATTGGTATGACAACCATGAAGCTGTCACGTAGACTGTCATACCATCTGACAGCAGGTGCTCCTAAGAGTCACTCCAAAGATACTCACCACACCATTTTACGAAGGGAAACCCTGGTCAACAACACTGAAATTTTAACCACACACCAAGAGCCGAGAAGACTACCTATCCTGGAGGCTCTGTTCATAAAAGATCTTTCCCCAAATCTCAATGTACAAGCCCATAACCTGCAAGCGTTACCCAGCGTTAGGAGGTCCGTCCATTACAGTGCTGGTGCGCAAACTGATGACGTCACGCACCGCTCAGCCAATGGGAGAACAGACCGTACGTAACCCGCAGCAATCCAGCCAATCATCATCCACCTTCCGTATATAAAAGTTGCTGATATTCATAGAATCTTCATTACTTCAATTGCCACTGAAGAAGCACCAGGAGGTGCGAAAACGCGTTTTGGCTTTCGGCTATGCCTATTTATACATCATGGCATACGGCGATTTACTCAGACTCCTGCCTATGGAAGGCAAAGTCTCCTTACGAAAGAGAGAGAAGATTGACAAAAAGCTTTGTCACAACAAGCTTGCCATTTCATTTAATGAAATATGCTTGAGAGAGAATCTCCTGCCCATTTATACGAAGAATATATATATATATATATATATATATATATATATATATATATACTGTATATATATATATATATATTTATAAAAACATATTTTTTATTTACTAGTTTCTTTATTTCTGTTTTTTTTTTTCAGGTCTGTTAACTCCTGAGGCCCAAAAGTACCAAGTGAGTCAAAACAGGTTCGGGTTATTCTTAGGTACATATTTAATTATTTTCTCAGAAATATTCTTGTTAGAGCTCAGTGTTGTACAGACGAATCTCCAGTTCCATCGTAAACGAAATGAGACAGTCAATGTCACTCTAGCCTTCAATTCCAAAACTAATATTTTTATATGTTTTTTATATCTATGTATATGTTTTTCTCCTACAATGATACAAAATCGGGAGAAAAGGAAAGAGGTTAGTGATAAAAAACAACAACAAACAAACAAAAAACAGAAAAAATATAAAAAAAAAACAGAAAAAAACAGAAAAAAAAATATATAAAAAAAACAGAAAAAAGATAGAAAAAAAAACGAAAATCTTCCATTGTAAGCCAGCGTCACAGAACCTAAGCTGTAGCCGCCTAGCGGAATGCTTTGTTTCGTAATCTCTCTTCATCCATTCATCTCGGAGCTTCCAGGGATCCACATTCTTCATAAGCGTCTTGTCATTCACGTCTTAGAATCACACTAATGGAGAGCCTTTTTAAACACGCTTACTTAATGAACCAACCCAGAAATTAGGTCATCCCCTTCTCTTTAATATGTAAAACATAAAAAGAAAAAAAATAAGAATACGAATTTGTCTTCACACGCTGGATGATGTATATATTTTCATCACTGCTGTTATCTGCAGAGAGATAACCTTGCAGATATATCACTATGCAGTGTTGTTTTTTTTGTTGCTATTTTTTCATTTTTATCTTATGTATCTATTTATTTTTTTGGTCTATGTTTTGAATTCTGTTCTCCACGAATTCTTCTTCCCAGTTCCATATATCAACAAGGAAACAATTCTGGGTCACAGCCAAGAAGTTGATAGCAAGAATAGCGAAAAAAAGTCCATTTGCACAGACTCCAAGAAAGTGTGTATGAAAAATATATAGATAAACAAATAGGTAAGATAAAGTAAGTGATAATTAGATAGGAAATAAATAAGTGAATAAACATGTAGCCGGTTTTGCTATACTTTAGGATGGCGCAGGGAGAGAAGGTAAAGCCTCTTTGGATTTTGTTGATTTATTGTAGCGAAGTCGTTAACGATATTTAGAGATCGGGGGACAATGTCCCGCCGATAAGAATGGCGTATAGAAAAACCTAAATCCAAGGGTCCAGACCGTAGTGAGTGGCGGTTAAACGCCCCAGTTCTTAGGTCTCTATATACGTCATTCTTATCGGCGGGACAGAGTCCCCTGATCTTTAAATATCGTCAACGACTTAGTTACAATAAGTCAACAAAGCCCGAAGAGGCTTTATCTTTTTCCCCTACGCCACCAGTGTAGCAAAAACGGCTAAACAACTGGTGGCAGCGATTGAAGGACAAAACGGTTACAAATAAAGAACGAAATCGATGAATAGAAAAATAAATAGATAAATAAAATAATAATAGATAAGTAAATAGATAACACAGGTCTGCTTTTTTTGTCATGTTTTTTAAACTAATTTTAAGTAATCCCGTTATGCTGAGTTAAAAAGTTATTATAAGGGTTTTTGTCGATCCGGTCAGATTATCGAAATACACAGAAGATTGTTCAATCAAATTTTTCATTCAAAATGCTGGGCTTTTTTCTTAATAATGACTTAATATCAAAGCTATAAGATAAAGTTAACAATGACTAAACGTTACAATATTTTTTACGTTGAAAAAATGAAGGATTATACATCAATATGGAAGAAAAGACTTTCGATAATTTTCTCTTGTATTTTTCACCAGGCAAGCGATGTTTCAGACACCAACAGTAATCTCCTAACATGTTTATGTCCCACCGTTCCTGAAACCTTTCTTCCATAGTTAACATGGTCGGTGAAATGGCAAATGAACTTCAACATCTCTAAGTGTAGCGTGTTAAACGTAGGGCTACACAACTCCGAAAATAGATACAGCTTAGATAACACGTTTTTAGAAAAATGTGAGTGCGAGGGGGACTTGGGAGTTTTGGTGAGTCCGGACCTTAAAACCAGGAAGTAGTGCATTAGCGCCAGAAATAAAGCTAACAGTGCTAGGACGGTAACGAATAGAAGTGCAAAGGTAATTATCAAACTCTATCTAGCGATAGTTAGACCCATCCTTGACTATACGGCACAGTTTTGGTCTCCGTCCTACAGAATGGACATAAATTCACTAGAATCAGTACGGAGAAGAATGACCAAAATGATACATGGATTCGGAAATTTGTCTTACGAAGAGAGGCTTAGGCACCTAAACTTACTCTCTGGAAAGACGCAGAGTGCGGGGTGATCTAAAAGAAGTGTTCAAGTGGATCAAAGGCTATAACAAGGGTGATACAAACAAGGTCATCATAATAAAACAACAGGGCAGGACTCGCAGTAATGGGTATAAACTGGACAAATTTAGATTTAAGAAGGAAATAGGCAAGAATTGGTTTACTAATAGGGTGGTCAATGAATGGAATAAACTTAGTAACTATGTAGCAAGCGCTGAAACTATCAGTTGTTTTAAAAAACGATTAGACAACTTTATGGATGGGGATGACAGGTGGTGATGGATACGGAGCTGCCTAGTGTAGGCCTTGTGGTCTCTTGCAGTCTCCTTCATTCTTATGTTCTTATGTTCTTATGTTCATAGTGCAAATGTCTTTGTAGCACCTTTCACTTGTTCTTCACTGTAGTGTCCACAGTTATCAGAAAATTAATCCAGATGCGACCTTAGAAAATGCATTTTTACTGACATACGTACTCTCAGAACCATTGTAGTGGTTACTACAATTGTCCTTGGTGGAAGGAGCTAGGATATTTAAGGTCAATCCCATGACTGATCTGTTTATTGCAATAATGTTAATAAAGGTTTATTGTATAAATATGTACAGCTATACATGCATTGATATACAATGCGGGCAACAGCCCGCCAGTGGGGGAGTTGTTGTGCCCTAGTGGGTGGAAGGTGAGGGCGTAGGGAGGTCAGCGAGGGGGGGGGGCGCCGCCCTGAGCACCCCAAGCATTACGTCCATGGGCGTGTGGCGGACAAGGAGGGCAGCTCTCGTTGCCCGACTGCTGAGGAGGCTGCCTTCTGCAGGGTGGGCGGGGGTCTGCGGCGCTGGTCGGAGGGCCTCCGTGGCCGGGCAGGACAGTAGGTAGTGCAGCAGCGGGTGGCGGCTGTGCCTACCGCAGTGATCGCACTGTTGCCCTTGGAATCCGTCGTACAGCTCCTACCTGGTGCAGTAGCCCAGCCTAACTCTCTGCAACAGCACGCCGTCCGCCCTGGGCTGTTGATGGAAGGCGCTCAATGTCTGATAGTCGGTGGTGGCGGCGTACCAAGCAGCTTGTCTTTTTGCTCCTTCTAACTGCCGGTGAGTCTGGTGGGCGCGGTGGGCTGCGGCACGCCTGGCTCGCGCCTTCACGTACGACAGACTAGGTGGCACGTGCCTGATCACGTGGGGGGCGCCAGCGGCTCTTTTTGCAGCAACGTCGGCGGACTCATTGCCTCGCACGCCCACGTGGCTGGGCATCCAGTGCAGCCTTACCCGACGTCCCTGTGCGGCGAGGCTCTGCAGGCTGCCCAGGACGGCGGTGACGAGTCCCACGTTGTCGCTGGGGCATGGCTGCTGGAGGACCTGCCACGCCGTCCTGGAGTCTGTGAGTAGGACCACAGTAGCCTCCTGGCGGTTCTGGGCGTGCTCCAGGGCCAGGTGGATGGCCACAAGCTCTGTCTGCAGGGTGGAGCAGTAATCGGGCGTCCTCTCGAGCAGTTCGGTCCCAGCGGTGATGGCAGCGGCGCCCGTCCTGCCACTTTCGGGGTTGACCGAGCCGTCGGTGTAGTATATGGCACCGCCCGGCTCAGACACCTGTGCCACCGCCATGAGGGTGTGATGCCGCAGCTCCTCGGTGGTGCAGAGCGCCTTGCTGGCCGGTAGCCGGGTGGTGGAGAACTCTGCTGTGGGGGGCTCCCACGGGGGTGGGGCTCGGTAGGTGGGGGCCGGGAGGTCGGCGTGTTGCCAGCGCCAGCTGTTGATGTGGGCGAGGCTGTGGGTGGCCGGGGTGGACTGGAGTAGCCACGGGTTGCGGTGGAGGACATCGTTCTCTGTGCTACTCCTTCGGAATCGCGCTGCAGGACCCTGGCCACGCGGCAGGCCACGATCTGTTGTACTCTGGTGGTGAGTGGCACCAGGCGGGTCTCGTTCTGCATGACGCACGCACTGGTCCATCTCGGAGCTCCCAGCATCGTCCTCATGGCGGTGTTGTGCAGCACCTCGAGCCGCTCCTGTTGGCTACGGGAGAGCGATATGAGGACTGGGGCGCTGTAGTCCACCAGGGAGCGCACTGCAAATATGAAGTACAGTCGGAGGACGGAGGAAGTGGTCCCCGCTGTGGGTCGTGTCATGGCTCGCATTACGTTCAGCCTAGCCTGGGCCCTTTCCCTCAGGTAGGCGGCGTGGGCTGTAAAGGACAGCCACTTGTCCACCCATACCCCGAGGTACTGGTATAAGTTGGCCCAGGCCAGTCCGACGCCCTGGACGCAGAGCTGACCCGCCGGGTCGGCAGCCCTCACCATCATGGCGCGGAACTTCTCTGCAGAGATTTTGAGTCCCAGGTCCTCGCATTTCCCGTTGATAATGTCGAGCGTCTGCTGCGCCTTCCTGAGCTTGTTGCCCCTCCCGGTGACCACGAGGGCGAGGTCATCGGCGTAGCTGAGGAGGATGGTGCCATTGTGGAAGGGCAGGGCCACCAGCTGCTCCAACCTCTGGAAGCTGGACTTCAGGCCCTGGAATTTTACCCTGGCGCGGCGATGCTGGAGATAGTCGCGGAGCCAGGCTAGCATCCTTCCCATCACGCCCTTCCTTGCGAGGGCGGCGAGGATGGCGTGAGGGCTGGCCAGCTCGAATGCCTTTTCCAAGTCGAGGGAGACAACGATAGCGGGGCGGTGGTTAACTTGATTCAGCAGTGTCAGGATGCTGTCCACCGTGCTCCTGCCGCGGGTGTAGCCGAAAATGTGGGGGTGTAGTGGCCCCACACGCCACTGAAGGCGAGCAAGCACCATTCTCTCAGCCGTTTTGGCCGTGCAGCAGCTGAGGAGGGAGATAGGCCTTAGCTTAGTGGGCTCCCTCGGTTTGGGGATTGGTTGGATGTCAGCCTCCTTCCATGAAGGAGGCAGGCATCCCGCCATCCACGACTCGTTGACTGTGGCCAGCAGGGCGGCGTCCCCAGCTAGCCCGGCGTGAGCGATCATGGAGTACGTCACGCCGTCGGCCCCTGCTGCTGTGTCACGGCCCCGTCTCTTGGCCTGCTCCAGCTCCTGAGGAGTGAAGGGACGGTCTGTTACATCAGCTTCTTTAGTCGCCTCCTCGATGGCCATGTCGCGGCGCGGCCGAAGCTGCTGCTGGAGACGGCGCGTGCTACCCGGAAGCTGGTCACTGGAGCCGCGGGTGGTGAATTCGGCTACGAGCCTCTCAGCCTCCTGGTGTGGGTGTGGGTGGGCGGCGGGGCGAGGCGGGGCGGCGCCGGAGGCGGTCTTCACACTTTTCCACAGCTGGCTTAGAGACGTGTGGTGGCTGAAGGAGGCACACCACTCCAACCACTTGGCCTCCCTGGCCTTCAGGGACACCTCCCGTGCGCGGGCCACCACGTCCTGAAGTAGTCTCAAGTTGGTTGGGGTGGGGCGTCTCTTGTAGAGCTTCCTGTGAATGTTCACTCTGTGGTTATGCTCCCGCACCTCCTCGTTGTAGAACTACCAATTTGGCCGGTGATGACGGCTCAGGGCTTTCCTAGGGATGGCTGCGTTAGCAGCCCTCTCAATAGCAGCAGTCAGGTCCCTCTCCCGCTGGTGAATGTCCACGAGTGGCTGGTAGGCGGCCCACCATTCGTCGAGGGAGGCCTGGAAGCTGGCCCAGTCTGCTCTCCCAATGTTCCAACGTGGAGGGGGGAGGGGGGCGCTGGGGGTGCCACTGGGAGGGTGGCGAGAGTGGCAAAGTGGTCGCTGGTGAGGGTAGGATGTACTTGCCATGTAGCACCGGCGGCCAGGTCGCTCGAGGCAAGTGTGAGGTCAAGCCTCCTCCCCCGGGTGTGGGTAGCCTCCCCTGTGTTGAGGAGGCGGATATGGGGAATGTCCTCGAGTAACACGGCCAGATGGCGGCCCGTTTCGTTGGTTGGAGATGGTAAATGCAGCATGGGATGGTGGGTGTTCAGGTCGCCCGCCACGAGAAGGCTGGTGTGTTGCAAATGGCGACGATACTTTGTACAAAAATGTTGGCGAAATTCTGGATTCTTTGTCTTTAGTATACAATTATTCAAAACATATTTACAATACATAAATATCCTTTTTACAGGATGCAGAGGGATATGTTTTATTTTATTTACA
>NC_134789.1:56438500-56443500 GCF_046742065.1 Oratosquilla oratoria | reverse complement strand
GGCGGTGGCAAGGGTTCAGTGATGACCCGTCATCCAGTAAGCGTGCTCAGATGAGAGGAAGGGTTGGTAGGAGGGTGTGGAGTGTATTTAGTATGAAATGGGTGGGGAGTGTTTTTATGCCTTTCCCTTTTGTTGGCTACCTCCCTTGGAAGGTGGAAAAAGCCTTGGTATATGTATGCTATTATTATTATTATCATTATCATTATTGTTGTTGTTGCTGTTATTGTTGTTGTCACTGTTGATGTTGTTGTTGTTGTTAGTTGTTATTATATATTAGTATTATTATTAATTATTATTTATATTATTATTATTATTATTATTCATTATTATTATATATTATTATTCAATTAGTATTATTCTTATTATTATAATTATTATTATTATTATTATTATTATTATTAGTATTATTATTATTAAACTTATTATTATTAGTACCTTCATCATCCTCATCCATCTCATCATCATCATCATCATCCATCATCATCATCAGCATCATCATCATCATCCATCCATCATCATCATCATCATCATCATCATGCATCATCATCATCAATCATCCTTATCGATCATCATCATCAAACATCATCTCATCAACATCCATCATCATCATCATCACATCATCGATCATCATCATCATCATCATCATCATCCATCATTATTATATTATTATTTATTATTCATAATATTCTAATATTAAAATTATTGATTATTATTATTATTATTATTATTATTATTAATTATTATTTTAATTATATATTATTTATTATTATAATTGTCATTATCATTATCCAATTATCCTTATCAATAACATTAAATCATATGATTCTGCCTGTATGGGGCAGACAGAACCGTGGAACATAAGAGAAGAAACGAGAGAAGAGTTTGAATGTGTTTGAGATGAGGTGTTCTGATGAGGTGTCTGGAGAAGTATGTGGGGGTTACTAGGCTAGTATAGAGTGCAAAAAAATAAGCAAAGGATACGGAAAAAAAAAAACAACAAATAAACAACACAAAACAAAAAAAGACAAACAAAAAAAAAAAAACCTAAAAAAAAAAAACAAACACGAAAACCCAACCAACAAGAAAAAAGAGGGGCAAACCAAAATTCAGAAAACACGACAACAGAAAGACGAAGGAACGGAAGAATAAAAGTAGGGAGAAAAAAAAATGAGGAGTGGTGTGGTGAGGCGGAGAAACAGGGTGAAAAAGGATTTGGGGAGGAGAGGGTTTGATGAAAGAATATTAGGAATGGTTTGGACACATGGAAAGAGATCGAGTGACGAACAGACCTAGTACAAGAGGTATGGAAGGCAGATGTGGAGGGAGTGAACATGAGGGGACCGTCCTAGGCTGAGGTGGAATGCTGTGGTGAAGGGGGCTTTGGGGAAGAGGGGAAATGTCTTGTTGAGGAAGGAAGGGAGAGGACGGAAGACAGAGGTGAGTGGCAGAATGGATTGTATATGGAGAGTGATGTTTGTGACGACATGAGGAGGAATGAGGCGGTGGGGTGGGGGGTGGGGTAGTAGTGTGTGAGTAAAGTTTGACGCAGACCCGAAGGGATTTCTCCCCGTCTCTCTCCTTATTATGCAAAGGGGGACGGAGAGGGGGGGTCGCCGCTTTAAATGAAGCGGCCTATGCTCGTGGAAATGTACTGTGTCTTGCGACACTGCTCTTCTGACCCAGGGCGTTGGGCAGGGGTTTCCGGGATGTACCCGGGGGGGGGTCATCCAGGAGGTGCTCAGATGAGAGGAAGGGTGGGGGGGGTGTGGAGTTGTATTTAGGGATGAAATGGGTGGGAGTGTTTTTATGGGGGTGGGCCTTTCCTTTTTGTGGCTACCTCATCCCTTGTAAGGGGGAGGAAAACGCCTTGGTATATTGTTCTGTATTATTATTCTTATTATATTATCATATTGTTGTTGTTGTTGTTATTGTTGTTGTTGTTTGTTGTTGTTTGTTGTGGGTGTTAGTTGTTATTATTATTATTAATAATATTATTATTATTTATCATAATGTTATTATTATTCATATTTATTATAATTATATTAATTATTATTATTATTAATTTATTATTAATATTATTATATATTCTATTATTTATTATTATTTTTATTATTATTATTATTCATTATTATTATGTCTATTATTTAACATCATCAATCATCATCATCATCATCATCATTCATCATCATCATCTTATCATATCAATTCCTCATCATCATCATCATCATCATCATCCTCTCATCATCATCATCATCATCACATCAATCACTCATCATCATCCTCATCATCATCATCTTCATACTCAGCATCATCATCATCTCATCATCATCCTCATTATTATTATTATTATTATATTATTATTATTATTATTATTATTCTTATTATTATTATTTTTTTTTTTTTTTTTTTTTTTTTTTTTTATTTTTTTTTTTTTATTCTTATTAGTAATTATTATTATTATATATAATTATTATTTCATTATCATTATCATTTATCATTAACATTAATCATTATTATTATTATTTATTATTATTATTATCATTGATCATTATGTATTATCATTATGTACAGCTACTACTACTACTACTTCTACTACTACTACTACTACTACTACTACTACTACTACTACTACTACTACTACTACTTCTACTACTACTACTACTACTACTACTACTACTACAACTACATCATTGACAAGTGACCTACGAAATCCTGGAAACTGTTTTATTTTCTTATATGTATTTTTATTTTCCCAGATCCCCCTCCTCTCTCTCTACATGCCCTTAAAAGAAAATCCTCTCTTTTTCCAGATTCTTTCAGGCGTTCTGTTCTCTCAACTTCCTCTCGAGACCTCTCGACCCCTTCCGGGTTCACAGGGTTCTTCCAGAGAGCCATCTTCTTGTTCCGTTCTCCCCAGAGGAGGTTGACGTTTACGGCCGACTAAAGAACCCAAAACTGGAGGCATGGAGCTAAGAATATGGTCCTATACACTCTACTTCGCATGCCAAAGAGTACTACGTTTTTGGTAAAGTACCAAACCATTACCCGGTTACTTGGCCCCATGAAATTAAGAATTTTCCATGAAAGACCATAATACTAATGTGGAAGGGGAAGAAGGCACTGCATGGAACTGAAGAAGCGGAAGAGGTCCTAAAATGTAACTAAGAGTGTTTGTGTGTTTGTCGTGTCCACAGGGAAAAAGAGACACTATTAAAGTATATTTCAATGGTATACGCAGTCTGTGCCTTTACCAAAGAATACGAAGGAGTTCTTGGCTCTAAAGTTGTTAGTTTTTTTAGCACTTAACTTTTTTCTTGTCAATATTTAAGCAAGTCTTTGCGGTATTGCAAGGCGAAGATTGTCTTCATATCACTGAAGATAAGTAGCACACTTTGACATTAAGAACAAGGTTGTCTTGTTTTTATTGAAGAGGAACATGTCTTTCTGGTACTCAAGAGAGAATTGTCTAACATTAAGTTGGGGGAAGGGAGAGTTTATTTCGTTCTGAGAAGAGTTCTGTCTTCGTGGTGAAGAAATAAGAAAAAATCTTCTTTGGCACTGGGAAAAGAATTCCGAACACTGAAAGCTGCGTCAGCTAAACATTGAGGAAAAAGAATCTTTTGGCAACAGATTTCCATCCGTCTACCCAACTATTTCCTGCCTAAATTCAAATTTATTCCGTATTTTTGTCAATTCTTATCGTACACCATATGCCTCATTTAATCTAGGAGTACGAAAGCAATTGAAAATGAAATCGTTCAGCGTCAGCCAAAGCAAAGTTACAGAATCGCATCATCGTGTGAAAAAGGATTATCATGTAAAGTGACTCCTAACATCTGAATAAAATCGAAGGACTTAAGCCAAGATTAACTCAGGTATCACTATCTTTATATGATTAGCTATCTTCCTTATCCCAGCTTATGACAAGTCTCTTCATCATCCTTTCTCAAGATTCTGAATTTTATCTTCCTATTTCGCTGGCTGAGCAGGTTAGGGCGTCGTTATTTGCGGCGAAGGTCGAGGTGAGGGTGGTTTGAATCCTGCCACTGGCGAAGTTGAACCAAGGGCATGGTTCATTAAATTCCACGCTACAAAGCCCTCTGTGAGGGGCACCGTCCTAGCCTCCCGATAGGGGGGAGTGTGTGACGTTAAACCATATCACATCAACCATATCACATTTCTACATAAGTTAAAAATTTCCCCTTCCTATTTATTATTCTCATCCATAATGTTCTTTACCAAAACTGGCCTCTTTCCAGCAGAAAGGCGCCTCCATGTTAACCTCCTTTCACCTCCTCTTCTTTGGTAATTCTCCTTTCACTAGACTTCCTCTAGTAGTCACCTCATCACCGATGTATAGAATTCCACTTCATGGAACAACTCTCAGTCTCTCTGGTACCTCCACTGAAGTCCGAAGGTGGTGGTACACTTGGCACTTCTCGCTAGCAAGCTGCTTGCGTTTGCTACTTCGTTCAACCAGAAACAACTTTGGTAACGATCTTTTTGTTTCTCAAATTTCCAGATGTCGAATTACTTTTGCTTCATACAGTGAGAAGCTAAATGACGATCTAAGAAAAGTTATACCTAGAATACGAATGTTAGACACATTGTTGAGATGTTCTTACGAAAGTCTAGAATATATATTGTAACTGAAGTCGTTTCTACTCAAACGAAGTAGCAAAAGCAAATAGCATACTAACTTAATGTGCTACCACCACAACGGAACCCCCCCCCCCCCCAGCATCCACACCTAACAAGCCTGGCCCTATTTTCTTCAAGAAAAGCCTCTATATTGTTAGCAAAGAAATACCTCAATGTGAGGTATTTCCTTATACTCTCTATCCATAAGCGCTATCTTCCTATTCTTATTCACATCCAGAATCCCCATACAGTGTCACAGAATCCGTTTAATACCCATATACATACAGTAAGTTCCCTTTAACCAACAGTTTACACATCTTTCCCCTTCCCTCCTTCTCCACATTTCCTTCCTCATCTTC
>NC_134789.1:56418500-56428500 GCF_046742065.1 Oratosquilla oratoria | reverse complement strand
GACTTCGCTCAGTCCTACGATGTCCCACTTGATGCTGTCTAGTTCTTCCATTAAACTCTCCAGCCTATCCGAGAGTTGACACCTTGACGTGGTGGATAGGCTTGAGAATCTTAATGATTACAAAAACTGTGTCGATGGAGAGGAAATCTCTGCAGGGTCACCCATATCGAACAGGTTTTGTAAGAAAGATCAGACAAAGATCAGCTCACACAAACATTCGCAGGATCCACTGCTAACTGGCACGTCCCTCATGGTAAACAGGGAAATTCCCCCATAGATATATGGGGTACCGTCATAATGACGGCGTGGACCACTGGGTACGTTATAGATATATGGGGCTTCACCGAATATAATGAATAAGGTGACACCAGAGAAATATCTCGCCAGACACTAGTCGGCAGGAAGGTGAGATTACTGCCAAAAGCCTTCCGTAGCAAATATTAACAGCACAAACAAAAGAAAACCGGGCGTTCCTGGTGGATTATCGTCTCCGAAAGATCCAACCGCATTGCCTCATGTGCTTACAGGCAGTGTGCCACCGAATGTAAGCACTGTCCAAGCAGATACAAGCCTTGGGCATTAAACAGTATGAAGAATTAATATATATATATATATATATATATATATATATTATATATATATATATATATATATATATGCAAAGTAGACCACTTGGAAAAAGAAACTAACGAAGCAGAGCGCTTTCGTATATTACATCTTCAGTGCAACAAGTACATAGTGATAGGAATACATAGACAATATATACATGATACAAAGGAACAAGGACAGTTTGAATAAGCGTAGCGACCAATTACCCCCTGGAGAGCGGAAGGTCATTGTCAATTATCTTACGATGGTCGGGCGACATCAGGTCACAGTCGCCAAGGAGAGCGGAAGGTCATTGTCAATTATCTTACGATGGTCGGGCGACATCAGGTCACAGTCGCCAAGGGTCACTGTTTCTACTACTTATATAGGGCGACATTAAGTCAATTCGTTGGATTACATTTTACCTGATATTATCTTACTAATTTCTTGACAAATGAAATTATCAAGTTTGTACAAGCCTTTATGTAGGTTGGTATTTTGATTACTAGTGGTATGAATCAAACTGCACTCTATTAAATTTCTTGATATTATGTTGTTGGTATAATAGATTGCCTGGGCATTACCCCAATCAACTGGATGATTATTTAATTCAATATGCTTGAATATACCACTAGAATGATTGCCATCCCTAACATTTTTCTTGTGTTGTTCAATTCTAATGTTTAAGGGTTTGACAGTTTGACCTATGTAAAATTGATTACACATGTTGCAAGGAATTTTATAAATGCATCCTTAATGCGACTTATAAATGCGACTTAATGTCGCCCTATATATAAGTAGTAGAAACAGTGACCCTTGGCGACTGTGACCTGATGTCGCCCGACCATCGTAAGATAATTGACAATGACCTTCCGCTCTCCTTGGCGACTGTGACCTGATGTCGCCCGACCATCGTAAGATAATTGACAATGACCTTCCGCTCTCCAGGGGGTAATTGGTCGCTACGCTTATTCAAACTGTCCTTGCTCCTTTGTGTCATGTATATATTGTCTATGTATTCCTATCACTATGTACTTGTTGCACTGAAGATGTAATATACGAAAGCGCTCTGCTTCGTTAGTTTCTTTTTCCAAGTGGTCTACTTTGCATAAGTGAACACACGTACCCGTGTTCTTATTAGCATCATGGATACCACACGCTTCTTCAACACCTTCATCTCTCTCAACCCTGGTCTGGCTCCGTTTGTGAAGGACTTTGCTTGGGCCTTGACCAAAGCCCATAAACTACGATTACGGCTGCAGTTTCTACAAAATTGCCTGAAGGAACAGGTATTACCGAAGTCTGTTCTTCCCCAACGACTTTTGAAGATGTCAGATCGCCCGTTTGATGATTTCCAACGTATCATCTTGTTGAAGTGTATTGACATTGCCAAATTAGAAGTGAAAGAAGCTTTTAGAATCAAAAGGGTCAAATGGCATATTTTTCAACAAACTATACCATCCATTGATAAGGAAGTGCTTTTAGACTATTGCTTCTGCAATATGAGATCCATTTGTGACCTTCTTGCCAAGAAATTAAAAAATAAGTTACAACAACTTATTGATAATAGTGATTGGACCAAACATGCTAACAGTGAATTTGTAGTTAATCTTTCTGACAAAATTCTTAATACTAATGAGAAAACAGCTTTAGGATATGGACTTAGTTTTGCCAACAATTCAAATCAAAAATATTTTGTCAGCATTGGTAAAGCTTTCTGTAATTTAAAGAACCATGATTTATCAGTTGAAGATTTCAATATTTGTAAAGGAATTGTTTATGGTGCTTTATCACAAGAGGTTGTTCCTAATTGCCCAGAACGTTTTCAGAAGGCAATTATTAGTCTTAAAAAAGATAATCATTTACATTTCACTAAAGCAGATAAATCTAATGCAGTTGTTATTTTAAACAAGGTTGATTATCTTAGAAAAATGAATGATTTATTAGATGATAACAATACTTACACACTTCTTAACAAAAATCCTACAGAAGTAGTTAATAGTTATTATAATAAGAAATTAAAAGAACTGCTTCATAAGAATAGAGACCTCTTACAGAAATTCACTTCAATTAGTCCCCCTTTGCCAAATATGTATGGTCTCATTAAGACTCATAAATGTAACAACCCCGCTAGACCTATTGTTTCGTCAATTGGTTCCGCTTCTTACAAGCTTTCCAAATGGCTAGTTACTATCCTTAGCCCTTTAGTAGGTACAATCTCTTCTTCTCATGTTACAAACACTTCTGATTTAATAGACAAACTCCATAAAATTAAACCTAATTATAAGTTTACATTGGTTAGTTTTGATATAGTCAGTTTTTCACAAAAGTTCCCATAAATGATTTATTATTTTACCTTCAAGATGAACTTAATAAACATGTTCTTCCATTGCCATCATCTACATTGATTGAACTAATTAAATTGTGTGTCAAAGATTATAAGTTTCAATTCAATGGTAATTTCTATTCCCAAAAATTCGGCATGAGTATGGGAAACCCTTTATCCCCAGTTTTAAGTAATTTATACATGGAATTTTTTTAAACTAAAATATTACGCACAATCTTCCCCCCTAACATCCCTTGGCTTAGGTATATTGATGACATCTTATGTCTTTGGCCAGAAGATAAAAATGTCCATAATTTTTTAACTAAGATGAATACCCTTGTTGATTCTATTAAATTTACTTTAGAAATTGAGAAAAATTGTACCTTACCTTTCTTAGATTGCACTATCCTACGTCATGACAATAGCCTTAAATTTAAAGTATATCGTAAACCAACCAATGTAAGTTCATATATTCATTATTCTTCTTCTCATCCAAATAATATTAAACGTACAGTATTTGCCTCAATGTATTTAAGAGCTTTTCGTATTTGTAGTCCTGAATTTATTGATGAAGAAATCAGAAATGTTTTTAACATTGGGCTAGAATTAAAATACCCTAAGCAATTCCTTGATATTGCTTACAATTTTGCAAGGAAATAATTTTTAACTCCTCAGCCTAAATCACCTTTCAATTATCATAATGTTTTAATTTTACCATTTCAAGAAAATTTGTTAAGTATCACAGAATTATTAAAAAGATTTAACGTAAAGGTAGTTTTTAAACATGATAGTACAGTAAAACATAAACTTATCAACAATAGTATTGAAATCAAAAAAGGATGCATTTATAAAATTCCTTGCAAAATGTGTAATCAATTTTACATAGGTCAAACTGTCAAACCCTTAAACATTAGAATTGAACAACACAAGAAAAATGTTAGGGATGGCAATCATTCTAGTGGTATATTCAAGCATATTGAATTAAATAATCATCCAGTTGATTGGGGTAATGCCCAGGCAATCTATTATACCAACAACATAATATCAAGAAATTTAATAGAGTGCAGTTTGATTCATACCACTAGTAATCAAAATACCAACCTACATAAAGGCTTGTACAAACTTGATAATTTCATTTGTCAAGAAATTAGTAAGATAATATCAGGTAGAATGTAATCCAACGAATTGACTTAATGTCGCCCTATATAAGTAGTAGAAACAGTGACCCTTGGCGACTGTGACCTGATGTCGCCCGACCATCGTAAGATAATTGACAATGACCTTCCGCTCTCCTTGGCGACTGTGACCTGATGTCGCCCGACCATCGTAAGATAATTGACAATGACCTTCCGCTCTCCAGGGGGTAATTGGTCGCTACGCTTATTCAAACTGTCCTTGTTCCTTTGTATCATGTATATATTGTCTATGTATTCCTATCACTATGTACTTGTTGCACTGAAGATGTAATATACGAAAGCGCTCTGCTTCGTTAGTTTCTTTTTCCAAGTGGTCTACTTTGCATAAGTGAACACACGTACCCGTGTTCTTATTAGCATATATATACATATATATATATATATATGCATATATGTATATATATACATATATAATGTATATATATACATACATATATATATATATATATATACATACGTATAACATATATACATACATCTATATATAATATATATATATGTATATATATATATATATATATGTATATATATATATATATATATATATATATATATATATTTATATATATATATGAACTTTAATTCTAAGCCATCAACATCGGGAGACCCTGTGGAGGCCAGATGCAGAAATTGAAATGCGTTACTGCCAAGGACTCGAACCTAGCAACCACATGACAAGTGTCGTACTAGCTTACCAACTACGCTTTCAAGAGAGATGTAAGTTGAGCGCAACTTTTCTTATATATTTGTATGCTCGAGTTACATACACATACATGGAATTTTGCGTTCAACCCATCTCCACTACGATAGTACAATTAGAAGTATACAAACGCGGGAAAGTATTTGTATAACACTGAATGGGTACCAGTGATTAGAGATATATTTTAACAACCACAATGCACTTTGATTCTAAGCCATCGACATCGGGAGACCCAATGGAGGCCACATGCAGAAATTGAAATGCGGTACTGCCAAGGAATCGAACCCAGCAACCACATGACAAGTGTCGTAGTAACTTACCAACTACGCTATCAAGATATATCTATATATATATATATATATATATATATATATATACATACATATATATATATATTGGAAGGAGGCCATTTTGAATACAGGCTTTGTTGAAGCCTACAGCAGTAGTAGCATTGTTCAACTTGTAAGAAGTACTCTCGATATTTCGAATGAGAGAGCGGACGTTGGAGGTCAGGGTATTGATAGAATCTCCAAGGTACATGGTGTTTACTCTAGACGTCTTTCGACCCATTCAGGGGTCATCTTCACAAGTTGCAATATACAATGTGAAAACAGGAATGACATACGAGGTGTGGCGGGGGAGATTTTGTACCCGCGAAGAAATTTTTATATGGGCACTATAGAAAGGAGAATTTTTCTGCATCACTCCGAACTTCTACCATCTATATATGTGAGGTACATAGACGATGTTTTCATCAGTGCAGAAAGTGAAAACAGCATTTTAAAAATGGTGAGCACCTTTAAAGGTTATTCCTCCCTTGACTTCACCCATGAACTTGAAGGCAATTATAAACTCCCCTTTTTGGACGTTTTAGTTCACCAAGGCCCTCACTCTTTCTCCACCGAAGTATATGTAAAGGCTATAAACCTGGGTCTTTGTCTCAACGGTGCTATTGAGTGTTCAGGGAAATACCGCAGGAGTGTGGTAAATTCCTTCGTTAAAAGAGCCCTCACACATTCTTCTACTTGGACTTCCACCCATGCTGAATTGCAGAGTCTCACAACTCCTTGCCAATAATGGTTACTCAAAACAATTGGTTGATGAGACAATAAAGCGACATCTAGATAGTTTCGTGACACAAGCCCCCTCTGCAACAGAAAAACCTTGTCATATTTCCCTCTTCTATAAAAACTTCATGTCTTCCGCATATAAAGAAGATGAAAAGGCTTTAAGAAAGATCATCAGCACACATGTCATCCCTACAGACCCCCATGCCATCCTGAAGCTCATCATTTTTTACAAAACAAAAAGAACATCAAGCCTCATCATGAAAAATAGTTGCCTCCCACAGACAAGGCCTTTACAAGAGGTGAATCTTATATACCAATTCCATTGCAACTTTGGTGACTGCAGTCGCCTCAATTCACGGTATATAGGTTCTACCACTACCACCTTGTCAAAAAGGATGACGGCACATTTACAGGATGGGGCAATACTCCGTCACACTAGTAATACACATGGACACTCCCTCACCAGGCAACAACTAGAAACACAAACAACAATACTGTATCGTGAACAAGACAGAAGGAGAATTAGGATGGCTGAATCAATTTTTATTCGTCTGGATCAACCCTCCATTAATATCCAGCTACAGCCTGAAGTTTCACTCCCATCAATAAGGAAGCCCTACCAGCAACCTACAGGGAACCCGTCGGCACTCCGTGGGTAGCTATGCGGACACGACATCTCCCCCGCCACACGACATCTCCCCCGCCACACCTCAGCTGACTTCCTGTCCCAGTGTTTCTTCGCGGGTACAAAATCTCCCCCGCCACACCTCGTATGTCATTCCTGTTTTCACAGTGTATATTGTAACTCCTGAAGATGACCTCTGATTGGGTCGAAAGACGTCTAGAGTAAACACCATGTACCTTGGAGATTCTATCAATACCCTGACCTCCAACCTCCGCTCTCTCATTCGAAATATCGAGAGTACTTCTTACAAGTTGAACAATGCTACTACTGCTGTAGACTTCAACAAAGCCTGTATATATATATATATGTATATATATATATGCATATATATATATGTATATATATATATGTATATATATATATATATATATATATATATATAATATATATGTACATGTATATGTATATCTATGTCTATAGACATCTGCAAAATATACATACACACACATACAGATCTAAATGCATGTATGTATATATGTATATATATATATATATATATATATATATATATACGAGTATATGTATATATCGACATCTGACCCTAACTCCCATTCTTCATTCACATAACTTCATGCCCCGTTGTCGTTTTGCTTTGCTTATGTATTACGTTAACTCTATGTTAAGGTTTTTATTTTCATTTTATCCTTCTCATTATCTAAAAACATATTATAATAAATCACTTCATTTTCTCAATATAATTTCATCCCTGTTTCCTAACTTCCTTGTACCCTAATTCTTCTTACTCATTTCCTTCTTTTCCTCTTTGTTTCATTTCTCTCTGTTTGTCCGTAATCTTTACTTATTTTAGTATTCACCGGCATTCATATGTTTATTCAAATCAGTGCATCGTAACCCTCTTCAGTAATGAGTTACTAACTTAACACTCACTCTAGCACCCTCTAGCACCAATTTTTTTTATTTTTTTTTATTACAACATTTTAATTTTCTCTCTCTCTCTCTCGGTAACCATTATTGTCTTCCTGTTCTCCCTTATCCTCGCTTTCATTCTTCTCTTCTTCAACTTAGTGTATCCTTCGGAAAATCTTACTGAAACCTTGTTTCCCCAGTGTCCTTCATCTTCCTCTCTCCATTCGCTTCCTTTCCCCCGGCCGATCTCCGTCCACGTCTTCCTCTTTCTGTTCTCTGCTCTTTGACCATAACCTCCCTATGGTAAAAAATTGTTATTAATTCTGGACGTTTCAGAGTATTAATGGGCCTTCGAGATTGAATTTCGTGAAGGTATTAGAGAACCACATTTCCTTGGCAGAGAACCCTTGTGTATTGGAGAAGGAGGAAATGGTAAGAGGAGCTCATGTTTGGTATTTATTTTAAACCAACACACGAACTGGTTAAGGTGGGGGTTGTATAACTGAATATAATCACCTGGCGACAATGAGGGATAAAAAAGAAAGGTATGTGCGTTATTGAAATTGTAAGACAGATTCAGTCAAAAGTAAAGGAAAATAGTCATATTTGGGAAAGAATCCTTGAAGGATGTTTTACAGATTCGGTTTCACAAGCATACGTATCATTAGTTACAACCACAATCGTCTGATCATCGATCGACATTTGTTATAATTTTTTCTTTCGTTTATCTATTTGTTTATTTGTTTAGTGATTTACTCACTTATTCATTCATTCATTTATCTCTTCATTTATAGATTTAAAACTTTATGTATCTATTTATTTGTTTATTTTTGTCTTTACAATATTTTTAAAAGGGAGACAAATGTGTTCGGAAGGATGAAGGCTGGATACATGCCTCGTAAGGCTACATGTCTTGTGAGGTGGAAGAAGACTTATGGTGTACAGATAGACAGACAATAGCTAACCTACCTTGACTTTTAGATATATAAACTGTGCCTTAGAGACTCGCAGCTCAGAAGCGGTCTTCGGGTCCTTACGTAAATCTCTTTAAGAAAAAACACTGGAGTGTTGTCTGTCTTACATTAACATGAGTCTCTTTCTGTGTAACCGGGAGGTAGACGAAAGAGAAGGAAAGTATTCATAGGTTGTCAGCTCTCTCTTTGTAAAAAAAAAAAAAAAATGGAAAGAAAAAGGATGAAGGGAGGTAGACGAAAGAGAAGGAAAGTATTCATAGGTTGTCAGTTCTCTCTTTGTAAAAAAAAAAAAGAAAAAAAAGAAGGAATATTTGAACCCAATTGAGAGAGACTTTGAGACCAGTACGGAAACTAAGTGCCAACCCATTATGCAGCGCCTCCAGATAGAAACGAGGCTATTGATGTGATCTGATGATGAGATGCGAGGAAAGAATATCTTCTCCCATGTCCCTCTCATAAGACCATTTCATGAAGGTTTTCGTCGTTCGACCCCTAAGCTTGAAAACATTATCCAAATTACATCCAGAGAGGTGAAAGAAATGCAGAAAGGTGTCAGTTCAAATAAAAGAGCTTCCTAAGGACTAAATTAGCGTACTGTGCATGGAAACACTTCGGCACAAGTTTTTACTCAGCAAAGAAAATCTCCGAAGAGTCATTTTAGTAAAGGGAAAAAAAAAAAACAAAAAAAAAAACACACAGAAGTAGGACAACGCACGCTCATATCTCACTATGAGAGGTAACGAAATAACTGCCTTAATGGACTCTAATGCGCTTCTCGGCAACTAGCGTTGTAAAAACTAGCGTATAATCTTCTAGTTACATGCATTCAAGTCTTTTGATATCGTTGTAGTTTATATCTTACATCCTCTACCTCAGCGTTTCTCAACCAGGGTTCCCCGGAACCCTAAGGTTCCGCAAAAGGTCCCTAAAGGTTCCGCGAGAACAAGTGAGATTAGCTAATGCACTTTTGATCTTTCATTTAATTTAATATACGTAATATGATTAAACACGCACGACATATTCTTGGTTATTGTAATAATGTATGGACATCATCTTATCTAACCTATCATTACAATGAAAATAAAATAAGAAAGATATGGTAGGCCTATATATATATATATATATATATATATATATATATATATATATATATGTATATGTATATGTATATATATATATATATATGTATATGTATATGTATATATATATACATACATATATATATATATATATATATATGTATATACATATATATATATGTATATATATATATATATATATATATATATGTGTATATATATATATATATATATATATATATATATATTTGCGCAGGGGTTCCTTGAGACATGCAATTTGTTCTAAAGGTTACGCAAGGATAAAAACGTTGAGAAACGCTGCTCTACCTGGTGGGATTCAGCTTCTGTGGAAGAAGCCGTCTTCTCCATTTGGTGCAATCTTCGACGATTAACTACAGGATCGAGAATGAAAAACAAGACTGCAGGGAAGAGAAAACGGGAGATAGAAATTCAAGCTGATAATACGATTTTCTTTCTACGAACGTTTTTTTTTCCTCTTATGAATTGTAAAATTG
>NC_134789.1:56408500-56411000 GCF_046742065.1 Oratosquilla oratoria | reverse complement strand
TATAAGTAATATATTTATACAATGCTGTTGTGAAAAAGATATACATTATTCAGGACTGTATAATTCGTGGTGTGTCAAGTACTCCGTGATCTCATTCAGTCCTGAGTGAATTGAAAACAAAACAAAACAAGATTATATATACCCTTTCCATTGTATAAAATCGTTTAGTGCTTGTTATATTAAAATCTATACATTGTAACATTACATGGACTGTTCAACCTTGAGGTCCAGCGCAGGACCACCGGCCTATTCCCTTGTAGTCTGGTCTGTTAAGGGGATTCTAGTGAGGGATTGTGCACATTAGTGCACAAACATGAAATTTGTCACACAAATAGATTTTGATATACTGATCTCAAATCTGCCGAGAGCCAAAGCCGATATTCAATGGGGTCGCCATGTTGGGCGATTCAAAATGGCCGACATTGAAAAACACATTTTTACATTTGTAGCCAATAAAATGTCATGAGATAACAAACAAGAGTACTTTTCCAGTGGTTTTGGCCTTAAGGATTCCAAATCTGGTGAATATCTGAAAGTATCCCTGATAAGGGTGGCCATGTTGGATGATTCAAGATGGCCGCCATTGATATACACATCTTAACATCTCTAGCCATATCAAAAATAAGTTATTCCCCTACAACATAACATATTTCTTATATTCTTGTAACATAAGCATATTTCTTATATTCTGGATAAAGATAAACATCCACCAAGACAAACGCTATCCAATCAATAAATCTATAAATTAATCAAGCATGATACACTCACCATATGACAGGGAGTGGCTAGTACGCAATGCACGGTGTTCATGTGTCCTCATTGTTGACACACCCTCCTTCACATTTGCAAAGATCTGTGCAATGCACACCCACCCTGCTGCAATTGCAGTTCCCTGTGCATGACTTCAGACAGCCACACTGCAAGAGGATGGAGCAGGCTTTGCTGCTGTCCTTGAGGGTTGTCCAAAAAGGAAGCCATCCACTGCTGCTTGTCTTGTGTCGTCCCTAATCCTGAAAGTCAGAAATGTCCTGCTGAACTGAAGTCGCTTGACTCCATAACCTGCAGCATTGCCCTGCGGATGTGCTGATACAGCGCTGCCTGGGTTGGTGGCAAGGCTTCAAGTGAATTCTTTTCACTATTGAAGAGTCGAATCCTTGCTTCATTGACCTTTACAAGGTCACAGCCTTTGCTGTACATGACAGCAACAAAGCGCTCTACGGTTTGCATGTGTGGAACTGCAGGCTGAGCTTCTGGGGACTATTTGTTAGGGCTACCAGTGCGTCTGTCAGTTCAGGGGTGCTCTGCCAGGCTGACTAAGCTGTCTTTTTACCACATCCTAAGAAGTGTGACACAGTGTCACAACCTGTGACTGCTTAAAAAATGTCAAAGCCGGGCATCTCGAAGGTTCCAGCTGGGCAGACGGGGTGTGAATCGGAATATCACATATTTTCTGTCCACTGGCAAGGCAGACCCGCAACTCAGATAGGCCAAGCGATGCACAGTAGAAGGCACGACACAATTGGACCTGAGTTTCTTGAGGGATATTTGGTCACCAGAATCCCCCTTATCAGTCAGCCTTCTCAGGCGAGAATTGCTACAGTAAGTTCTGCAAATATTGTGGTATTTTGCATTGTGTTTCTTGAGGGTCTTGGCAATGCCCTGACCGTCATCTAGCAGAGCCCAAGAAATATGCAACCCAGAAGGTAGAGCACCAGTTGCTCTAAAGCCACTCAGATCCTTCTCAAGTGAAGTAAGTCCTTCCTCCTTAGGTGTCTGTAGTCGATCATTCTTCTCCTCCTGACAGAGACAGCAGAGTTCCCAGTTGATGGTTTCCATCCTCATTGTAAGCAATCATTACTATCGCTAAATCACCACCAGTACAGATAGGATTTCACAGCAAAATGTGTATCTGGAATCAAAGAAAAATTGAGTTAAAGGAAGAACTTTGAGGAAATCCCAAGAATACGTCACATTCCCCAAGCTTCCGGAACACAGTGGCTGAGAACGCCAATTCAGCGCGCGGGGAAGCTAAAATATTTGCTAGTGTATCAGGGACCATAGGGGAACGATTGTGCAAATATGTACACAAGCATGACATTTGATACACAGATAGACAGATTTAGAATCCTTGAGACCTAAAACCATGGAAAAATGTTTATATATATATATATATATATATATATATATATATATATGTATATATATATATATATATATATATATATATATATATATATATATATATATATATATATATATATATAGTCTATGACTTCTTGCTGGCTAGAAATGGGAAAAAATGTATTTTCCGTGGCGGCCATTTTGAATCGTCCAATATTGCGACCTCATTGAGAACCATTTTTGGCTCCAGGCAGATTTGAGTTCAAGAAGGCAAAGTCTATCTGTGTACCAAATTTTATGCTTGTGCACAAGTTTGCGCAATCGTTCTCCAGACTATTGGGGAGGAAATGGCATTACAGAAAAAAAAATGCTTAAAAGT
>NC_134789.1:56391000-56396000 GCF_046742065.1 Oratosquilla oratoria | reverse complement strand
ATAACTACATCGTCCTGTGACCTCCTTATAGAGTATTGGAAAGTTTCCTGAGCGTAGTCAGAGTCTTTGAAGTTTAGTTTACGACGAAAGGAGAAATGTCTGGGGCTCCTTACAAAGTAAAATCAAGCAAAACATTTCCCTTTTATTTATTTATTCATATATTTGTTTATTTATTTATTTATTTATTTATTTATTTATTTATTTATTTATTTATTTATTTATTTATTTATTTATTTATTTATTTATTTATTTATTTATTTATTTATTTATTTATTTATTTATTTATTTATTTATTTATTTATTTATTTATTTATTTATTTATTTATTTATTTCTTTATTTATTTATTTATTTATTTATTTATTTAGTTAGTTAGTTATCTATTAATTAATTGATTGATTGATTGATTGATTGATTGATTGATTGATTGATTGATTGATTGATTGATTGATTGATTGATTGATTGATTGATTGATTTGTTTACTTATTTATTTGTTTGTTTATTTATTGATTTATTAATTTGTTTGGTTGTTTGTTTGTTTATTTAGTTATTTATTTTTTGTTTATTTATTTATTCATTTATTTATTAGTTTGTTTATTTATTTATCTATTTATTTTATTATTTTATATATTTATGCATTTACCTATTTATTTATCTATCATTTATTTATTGGTTTGTTTATTTATCTATTTATCTATCCATTTATTTATCTACTTATTTATTTTACCCCGGGACACCATCTACGTATTTTTTCTCACAAACGTTAAAAACATGGTGACTTAGAATCGATCAAGAGGCCCAGTTTCGTGTATTTAGTCCAAAGATCATCCTATTTCTGACTAAACCTGCCTGTGCTAACCAGGAACAAGGTAAGTCAAGTTACTTGCTTAACTCGAAAGCTCTGCACCATTTAAATCTAATATTACAAAAAAAAAAAAAAAAATCCCCGAAAATAAAGACAAAAATAAACAGGAGAAAAAATAACAATAACACAATGATTATAAAATCTCCTGACCAGAACCCATGGCCCTTAAAGAATAAGAAATAATAAAAAATCAAATAAAATAGAAATAGAAATGAAAAAATGCATGTCTCTACGTCTGCACCGAAGAGCGAATATGATGATTACTATGTACAACATCCCTCCAACACATAATCTCCCTCGAGAGAGGAAGTGCAGAAGCCCATTATGAAACGAGAAACGCGGAACGGGCGTTTCATGAACAGGTTATGAATAAATATCTACGCCTAATGACCTGAGTCTTTGGAAACTTTTGACTTCCACTTGATCTCGTATCTTCAGTTTTCATACACTGAATGGAAGAGGCTAGACCTCGTTCCCCAATGAAAAGTCGTAAAGTAGTGCTCAGTCTTTCAGGAGAAGGGTCACTACTGCGGCATATATACTATATATATATATATATATATATATATATATATATATATATATATATATATATATATATACAGTATATATATATATATATATATATATATATATACAGTATATATATATAATAATATATATATATATTATATATATATATATATATGTGTGTGTGTGTGTGTGTGTGTGTGTGTGTGTGTGTGTGTGTGTGTGTGTGTGTGTGTGTGTGTGTGTGTGTGTGTGTGTGTGTGTGTACTGGCTTGTGTTGGCTGAAATTGCTGAAATGTTAGGAATGCCTTTGTGCATTCATGAGCGCATGTGCGAACACACACACACACACACACACACACACACACATTTTGCGATTTGTTTCTTGTATTCGGCTAGATACATCTATTTGTACATATATATCTATTAATTCATACAATTGTTTACGTTCTTGTTTATTAACTTGTTTATCTATTCATTCATCTATTTATCCATATTTTTTATTCGTATGATTATTATCTATTCATTTATTTATTTCTCCACCGATTCATTTATATCTATATGTGTATTTGTTTATCTGTCTATTTAATGATATATTCATTTACTTATCTAATTGTTTGTTTATTTGCCAATTTCTTTTGTTTTTATTTTTGTTATTTATCTATTTGAATATTAGGAGATATTCATTTGTCTCATTATTTATTTACTTTTTTAATCATTTATTTTTAATTATTTTTGTTTACTGTTTTATTGACTTTGCTTTTATTTCATTCAATTATGCTTTAATTGGTTAATGTTTCTATTGTATTTTATTTGTTAATTAGTTTATTTTTTATCTATGTTTATTTGTTAATTTATGTATCTATTTATCATATTTTGTTTAATTAAATTTTGGTTAATTTCATTTCATTTTATTATTTTTTATACTTTATTTTATTCCGTTTCTTTTTACTTTATTGTATTTCTTCCTTTCGAAGAAATCGCATTTTGTTCAATTTTGCAAGAGGAAGCAAGATTTCAGAAAAGATCTTGTGTATAAGCTCAGCACAGTGGGACTCCGACCGACTGACATATTTTACAATTTTAATGTCTACAAGGACTCCCCTCAGCTGAATAAAGCTGTTTGTCGGCAGCCATAGCAAGTAAAAGGGCCCAATAAAGGCACAAAGGATTAAGTTAATCATTTTGTTTATTTTACAGATGATTTGTTTGTTCACGTCACACGTCACACGCACACCCACACACAAGCAAACACGACTCGGTGGCGCGGTTGGTAGAGTCCCCGACTGTCACTACGGCGGTCCGGGTTCGAGTCCTCCCCAGGGCTGAAATAATTTCAGTATCGCAGCGCTTCGAGTCGTTACTCCAACTCGTCGGCCGGGAGTAGGGTGTGTGTGTGCGTGTAAGGTTACAGCATTACCCATAGATCGGTCATACGAGCTCTGAGCTCTTCCGGGAGGGAAATAGCTGTTGTTCACAAGTCCAGTACGTGATCCAAAGACTAAGTGAAAGACCAAGTGAATACATGCATACACACACACACACTCACACATATGTATGTGTATATATATACAGTATATGTACACACACACACACAAACACACACACACACACACACACACACACACACACACACACACACACACACACACACACATACATATATATATATATATAAATACTGTATATATATTTTTTTAATACACACACAGACACACACACACACATATATATATATATATATATATGTATATATATATTTGAATATCTGGGGAGCAGATTCTCTTGTATGCATGCATTATTAAAATCGACAGCATTAAGGAGGCTGTTAATCTTCTTATGGGTATTCTCCAGCTTTCTAACCAATACTCTGCCATTTGGAGGGTGGGCATAGACCAAGTTGCCAAAACGATTAATTTATTCAACGTTTCGTCTAACAAAGAGACAGAATTTCCTGATGATGTCTCTTTGTAAGACGAAACGTTGAATAAATGAATCATTTTGGCAACTTGGTCTATGCCCACCCTCCAAATGGCAGAGTCTTGGTTAGAAAGCTGGAGAATACCCATAAGAAGATTAACAACCTCCTTAATGCTGTCGATTTTAATAATGCATGCATATATATACATATATATATACATACACACACACACACACACACACACACACACACACACACACACACACACACACACACACACACACACACACACACACACACACACACACACACACACACACACGTCTCGGTGGCGTGGTTGGTAGTTCCCGACTGTCACGACGACGGTCCGGGTTCGAATCCTGCCCAGGGCTGAAATAATTTCAGTATCGCTGCACTTCGAGTCGTTACTCCAACTCTCGTGGGCGGGGAGTTGGGTGTGTGTGTGCGTGTAAGGTCACAGCATTACCCATAGATCGGTCATACGAGCTCTGAGCTCTTCTGGGAGGGAAATAGCTGTCGATCACGAGTCCAGCACGTGATCCAAAGACCAAGGTGAATACAAACACATACATATGTATAGCCTATATACAAGCCGCGGGCTTCGCCCTCCCCGGCTTCGCTGGGGGCTTGGCAGCGCAAAAAGCGGACTTCGGCCGCAGCGCTCCGCGCTCTAATCCCACGATAGGGATCCCGTGCTGGGGATCTCGTGTTGGGTTTCTGCCCCGAGGCCGAGGCCGAGGCCAAACCCAAGGGACATATTTTCCTGGTCAGTTCAAGGGAACATGGCGACCACTGAGGACTTGCGACCACTGAGGACTTGCGACCTTTAAGGACTTGCGACCTTTGAGGACTCGTTACCTTGGAGGACTTGTTACCTTGGAGGACTTGTTACCTTGGAGAACTTGTTACCTTGGAGGACTTGTTACCTTTGAGGACTTGTTACCTTGGAGGAATTCTTACCTAGGAGGACTTATTACCTTGGAGGACTTATTATCTTGGAGGACTTTTTACCTTGGAGGATTTATTACCTTGGAGGATTTACAACCTCGTAGGACTTGCAACTTCAGAGGACTTGCATCCTCGTAGGACTTACGACCTCGGAGGACTTGCAGCCTCGAAGGGCTTACAACTTCGGAGGATTTGCACCCTCGGAGGACTGGCACCCTCGGAGGACTGGCACCCTCGGAGGACTTGCACCCTCGGAGGATATGCACCCACGGAGGATTTGCACCCTTGGAGGACTTGCACCCTCGGAGGACTTGCACCCTTGGAGAACTTGCACCCTCGGAGAACTTACAGCCTCGAAAGGCTTACTGCCTCGGAGAACTTACGACCTCGGAGGACTTACAGACTCCCCTCTCCAAGACATGTAACATTTTTAAAATGTGTCACCTTTGAAATGGTTTTATTTTCATCATTAGTAGATATATTATATATGTATGTGTATATATAAATATATATATAATATGTATATATATATGTGTGTGTGTGTGTGTGTGTGTGTGTGTGTGTGTGTGTGTGTGTGTGTGTGTGTGTGTGTGTATGTGTGCATATGTGTGTGTGCGTATGTGTGTGTAGTATCAAGTGTTCACACATACAACGTCTGTGGTTGTGACATTGCTTGCCCAAAGGGATGCCATACTAAAAGTTCACCCCAAAAGCGATGCCTTGTGACCTAAACGTA
>NC_134789.1:56353500-56363500 GCF_046742065.1 Oratosquilla oratoria | reverse complement strand
AAGTTGTAAATGGACAGGTAAGAGCGAAAGGAGGCAAATCCCAACGAGTTGGGGAAGGTCAGAGGCCAGCGGGTGAGCAAAGATCACTCGATAAGTCCTCAAAGGGTCTCAAAACACACTATGACAACCACGAGGCAGATACAATTTCTGCCGCTGAGTATATATATATATATTTCTAAGCAGATTTCAAGGATTGATGGACGGAGAAGATGAGGGAAAGGGGGAGGGAGGACGGAAGAGAAAGGGGAAGAAGGGGGAGTAGGGACGGGAGAGGAGGATTGAAGACGGGGAAGGGAGAGGAGGAAGGGGAAGGGAGAAGGAAGACGGGGAGAGAGAAGAGGAGGGGAAAGGAGAAGGAGAAGGGGAAGTGGGGGGAAGAGGGGGGAGAGGAGAGGAAGGTGGAGGAGGGTAACTGGTTTCTTTTATAGTGAAAAAAAATTGAGATTTGATAGGAGAATAAAATGTATCAAGGAAAATCTGAAAGTAACAGCTGGTGGGCAGGCCAACTGCCTAAATATAAATTGAATCACAAGGTATTTTTAGTTCTTTTGAAAAGAAAAAAAATATATATATATATTGGCATTTTCCCAGTCGTGGGTTCGAATCCCGAATTTCTCTCCGACTCCCAGCAGAGATCGCTACCTTCCCCTAGAGTTCAAGCACATATGACAAAAGTAATGGCTAATCGGCGCCTCCTGGTGTACGCCCCTTGGCGATCGATGCGTTTGACTTTGCGTGTCTCTGACACCACACAGTGATTTCGATGTTATCTTGGCATCAGTTCGACCCATGCATTTCTAATACGCCTGGGCGCGTCTACTCCGAAGTAACTTCGAAGTAAAAACGTTTACCCGAAACGCGTTGATGTGAGCGGGGCATAAGGAACCGAAGACGTCTTACTGAGTTATTTTGAGACTTAGATTAGAATATTAGTAATAGATAAATAAATGAATAAATAAAAAGATTAATGAATAAATAGATAAACAAATAAATAGATAAATAAATAAATAAATAAATAAATAAATGAATAAATAAATAAATAAATAAATAAATAAATAAATGAATAAATAAATAGATAAATAAATAAATAAATAAATAGATAAATAAATAAATAAATAAATAAATAAATAAATAAATAAATAAATAAATAAATAAATAAATAAATAAATAAATAAATAAATAAATAAACAAATAAACAAATAAACAAATAAACAAATAAACAAATAAGTAAATAAATGAATAAATAGATAAATAGATACATAAATAAATAAATGAATAAATGAATGAATAAAGAAATAAATAAGTAAATAGATGAATAAATAAATAGATGAATAAACAAATAAATAAATAAATAGATAAAAAAATGAATAAATAAATAAATAAATAAATAAATAAATAAATAAATAAATAAATAAATAAATAAATAAATAAATAAATAAATAAATAAATAAATAAATAAATAAATAAATAAATAAATAAATAAATAAATAAAAATTACAGCAACATCTGTTGATGCCGAAGTTTCAGCCCTCAGCTGAATAAAATCAACTAGTAAATTGAATAATGGTGTATACTATAATATGTAACAAAAGGATTAGCTAGCATTCGTTTACATAGTGTGGTTTCTTTAGATGCCTGGCAGAAACCAAAATAAAGTTCAAAACACAATGAAAGTTAACTCCAATTTTTTTCGTAGTTATTCTAAGCATTCAACAGCCAGAAAAAAAGAAGAATACAGTATGTGTAGTCACATACTTATAAGTGATTTACAAGTTCTTCCTATCTGTTTCTCTTCTCGTCCTCATCCTTTGCCATCTGTTCTTCGTAACCTTTGACGTGCTTGACATTTAACGTAACGATGCTAATCAGAAGCCTTTGTTAACAGGGTTAGGTTGGGAGGGGGAGGTGGTCATTAGGACTATCAACAGACAATTCATCCTGATGTCTTGCTGTCATCAACAGTGTTCAGTTTCATTGTTAACTATCCCAGTTGGGAAAATAAATTCTTTGACTCTTTACTTGTGTGTATTCGTACTCAAAAAGAATTTAATCACATCTAACTATAAAAGAGCTTAGTAGTTAATAATGTTCTTGATAGATATAAACAAGAAGCCTTGTTTCCTTATGGACAAAATATCACGACTGTCTTCTTTGTTTTTTGTTACCAAATCCAAAGACTGCACATATGTGTATAGAACTATATTTCTCAGTCGTTTTATATGAATTTCTTTGTGTCTCTTGCCAGGCGATGAGATCTGTTTTTCACTTAAGGTGTTGATGACCGGAATGGCTTCTTCAGACCATTGACCTCTTTTCTGTTGGACACCGGATGTTTTCGTCCACAAAAGAAAAAGTTACGTAGACAGTAAATATTAAGGTGAATTGAATGTGCACAAAGGTAATCAACCATCCAGGGCAAATATCAGTAATAAGATAGATAAAAACGATAAAGGAGATAAGAAAAGAGACAGTAAAGAATATATGAAAAATTTGTATATATGATAATACCAGAAATAGAGGCAAGGAAAATAAATAAAAATGAGAAGAGAATAGCAAAGTGCTGCACAAGTGAAAGAGAAGTTGATGTGATGGAGGGAGAGAGGAAGGGGGAGAAGATAAATGAGAGAAGGAGAGAGTGTTACAGAGAGAAGGAAGGAGGGAGGAGGATTGAGGTGGGCTAACATTAAGTGTGAAAATTGGAGGAAGAGCAAAGGGGAAGGCTTGAAATTATTCCCTTATTAATGACTATAACGATGTTATGTATGCAAACGACTGTTTAGTCTCCTGTTTAGTCATTCCAATAATGAAGTGCACAAATTAGTTGCAATATGTGAAGGCAAATAACGGAGGGTGGGAGGAGGAGGAGGGAGGAAGGGAGCTGAAGTCACTTGTAGTGCCAGAGCAGTCTGTGCCAGAACGGTGCCACTTGGTGATTCCAGACAGCCATTTTCCGTGATCTACAACGAGAGGTTTTGTTCCGTAGAGCATCGTAGGGCAGGATACCCGTAGGAGTTTACTGGTTTGAGAGGAGGGGTCCACCTCAGGTCCAAAGTATTTAATGGTCACAAACCTGGAGCCCTGGGCCCTTTCTGGGTCCAAGGCAGCTTTCATGAAGTACAAGTATGGCTTGAGTTGCGTGACTGACCTGCATAAAGTCACCCCCGAGTCTACTACATATATATTTTTTTTTTATGGGGGAAATAGCTTCATATGTTTTAGTCGATTTTAGTATGATTTATTTCTGATACTTGGAATCAGTTTTGTTGCTCCCACCTATAATTTTCCCAATCTGTCAATGTCTCCAATGAGATCTGGCGACCATATGGACACAGCATATTCTATATGTGGACGGACTAATGATCCTTACAGTTGGTTGAAGACAGATGGACTTTTTTAATATTTTTTCCTAAATGAACGATGGAAACTATCAGAAGAAGAGCTAATGTCTCATGATTAATACCCTTCAAATGAACAATTAAGATGTTGCTTTGGCAGTGAAAGAACATAATAAGGAGATGTATGGGTCATCATTCCTGATGAATCAAACGTGAAAGAGAATCAGGTACATACCAACATGAACGGGTTATCGATCTATCAAAGTTTTATTCATGTCGGGACTTTGCCTCCAGCGTTTGTACAGTTGAGAAAGCAAGTGCATAAACGTTTTGCTAGCACGTACTAGTATAGAAACTGCTTTGATTCACGTATAACACAAAATCGTCTGTTATTTATAAACCTAGTTATAAATGCAAGGAAGAATTTGTTCGGCTATCACAAATTAATAGAAAAAATTCTACTTCTTTGATGACAAAATACAAATAGATACACTCTAGACATCCCGAAGAATTTATTTTTTCAAATGTTTGGTTTACCACAATGTTGTCTCCGCAATTTGCAGCGAACCAACACTTTCCCCTCGGCAGGACATTCAGCGGCACTTAATGACCCTAAAACAGAATGCAATGAGACCTTAAAGAGAGGAAACTTTATAGGCCTTCACAAGGACACTTGGGATCCATCAAAGGATGATACATCGTCACCCCAAACGGGGACTGAATACGAAGACAAGGACACGTTTGAGTGGCACTTACATCGTCACCTCAAACGGGGACTGAATGCGAAGACAAGGACATGCTTGAGTGGCACTGCAGTGTCGAGGATGAGATGCAGTGAAGGAGACGTGAGGAGGGAACAAGTGTCATTGTTGGGAATGGGATGGATGCCATTATAGGGACAGTTCCATGGGACTCCCTAAGGTCTCAGACATCACACCATTGGAACTAATGCTACAGGATGAAGTGTAAGAGTTTTACTAATTGGGTTTCTTGAGGTATGGCCGAGAGAAGCTTCAGGAAGAAGATCTGAAGAGTCCTCGAATATACCCAAAAGTGAGATTATGGACATCCTGAAAGGTGGACGGGGGTAAATGTAAAAAAAACGTCCTTAGCTACTGTAGTGGCGGCACTTTATTATTATAGGTATCACTAGCCTGTCTTATTCACCTTTGTATATCCCGATAGCAGTGGGGCTATATCCCATTTTGATGAACTCATTTCCTGTCGAGTGATACTTTTGCCTTTCTTCTATTAAGTCCAGCGGCAGCCACTTCATTAACATAGGAACCATAGCCTATTTCCACTAACTCATTCATTATCGTATGGTAGATTACCTTTTAGCGTGGATCTGACCAGGTTATTTAATAGATTTCTGTGGCATCGCTGGTAGTGAGGGTTTGATTGTTCACCTTGACTTACCCTTTGAAATTTGGAGTCGCCTCGTTGATCTACAAGGCTGCGTTTACACCGAGCCGGTCTCGGCTGATTCTCCATAACCGTCGTGAGTTCGATTGAGTAGAAACGACTTCGGCTACAACTTAGTATTTTTTTTTTCAATGTTCAGAAGTCAAATTGCCTTTGCGTTATATATTGAGACACTGAATGGTGAAATGAAATGAACTAAACCTTTACGAATATTAGACAGATTGTTGAAGAGTTCTTAGGGAAGTCTAGAATGCTGAACTCAAAGTCTTCTTCTAGCAATTCAAATTCACAGAATTTGGCGAAACTCTGTCTAGACTAGCTCGGTGCAAACGCAGACCAAGAAATCACCGAGGAGAGAAATCACCACCTACGAGTTTTGAAAACTTCACTGGGATAAACCCAATTGGTACACTGTTATACTTGAGGGATTCTATTCTTGCCAAAGTCAGATGATTTTATTTAGATGATAGAGGAACTCCGGGCAGAAATTGATGAAGACTCCCTTGGTGAACACCCGGGTCACAGGGTTGCACTCGAAGGATTTTGTTCTAGGGACAGTAATAGAAAAGGAATTTATATTAAGTTATGGGGAATTTCGACGACGACTGGGGTTAACGAAACTTCAAGGACATCACCACCAGGAAAGACCAAACAAATAAGCAAAAATAGTGATATATATATATATATATATATATATATATATATATATATATATATATATATATGTGTGTGTGTGTGTGTATATATATATATATATATATATATATATATATATATATATGTGTGTGTGTGTGTATATATATATATATATATATATATATATATATATATATACATACATATAAGGATCATATTACCTTTTTTAAATTGTTGAATAACACGCACTAACCCACCATTATACATTGCTGAAAGCCACGAATTTCTGTGCCGCTTGTGGAAGTGGAGGACCAGACGAAGGAGTGGGAGTCACCGATGAAGAAGTGAAAACCTAAAATGGAAGTGGTCGTCACACGACGATAACTAGGTTGCAGGGAGAGAAAGAAAAAACTAAACACGAATTCATGTTTGACTTCCACATTTGCATTAATGAGCAGCTACAGCGCACGCGCCTTCACGCCCGCGCACACACATACATAATTCAACACAATAATCGAACGCACGCACAAACACACACGACTTCGGGGATTAAAGTAGGCGCTCATACGTATAATTCGACTGTATGCGCATGGACGATTGAACCTTCTGTATACCCCCAAATGCAACGATGTGTATGAACATTCTGTCGTTTGCAACATTGCGGCCACTGACCATAAAAATGCGCTTGGAACATTTTGGTCTTCGTTTTATTAGTCCAGAGTCTATATAAAAAGCCTCAATCCCCCTTGTAGTGGATGTGTATATGTATGCATACATATATAGATACGTTTATACTCGTGTATATATATATATATATATGCATATATATATATATATACATATATATATACATATATATACATGTATATACATATATATATATATGTATATATATCTATACATATATATATACATGTGTATATATGTAAATATATATATGTATATATATACATACATATATATATATGTATATACATATATATATATACATATATATGTATATACATATATGTATATATATATGTACATATATATATATATATACATATATATATATATATATATATGTGTGTGTGTGTGCGTGTGCTTGTGTGTGTGTGTGTGTGTGTGTGTGTGTGTGTGTGTGTGTGTGTGTGTGTGTGTGTATGTGTGTGTGTGTGTGTGTGTGTGTGTGTGTGTGTGTGTGTGTGTGTGTGTGTGTGTGTGTGTGTGTGTGTGTGTGTGTGTGTGTGTGTGTGTGTGTGTGTGTGTGTGTGTATACATCTTTTCAACCACAAATCACTTTTAATTCCATGCCATCGCATTCGAGACCGACGAGAGCTCGAAGGACGCACATGTCGGAAATTGAAACGCTGTCGCGCCGAGGACTCGAACTCAGCTCGGACGTGACAAAGTGTCAGTGACTTAGCCCATTACGCTATCAAGAGAAAGATAAGTTGAACACAACTTTCTTATATTTATATACTCGAGTTACATATACATGTGCTCAACTTATATATATGTGTATATGTATGTAACTCGAGCATACAAATATAAGAAAGTTGTGCTCAAATTATATCACTCTTGATAGCGTAATGGGCTAAGTGACTGACGCTTTGTCACGTCCGAGATGAGTTCGAGTCCTCGGTTCGATCACGTTTCAATTTCCAATATATGCTTCCTTCGAGCTCTCGTCAGCCTCGAATGTGATGGCATCAAATTAAAAGTGGTTTGTGGTTGATTACAAAAGATTATAAAGGTGGAGCACGCCGACAGGAGATCCTTTGGTTCATATCTAGGTCGGATGCGAAAAAAATCATAATAATAAATTAATAAATAAAAACTATAATAATGTAAATAACAAATAGAATACATAAATAAATCCATAGGTATAGTTAGATATTACAACAAACAGGCAAATAGTAAATAATAAGGAATTGACATATAACTAATAAAAATGAAAATCAAAACAGACAAATGATAACAAAACAAAAACAAATAATATAAAATAAATTATAATCATTACAGCATCTTGCTTAGGTGTTTATCTAAATGATTTTTAAAGCTTCGAACTGAACTACATTGCACTACTTATGCAGGAAGTTTATTCCATTCATTAACTACACGATAGGCGAAGTTGTTTCTACCTACTTCCAAATTGAATCTATTTCCGGACAGTTTGAGACCATTGTTTCTTGCCTGATTCTCATTTAATGTAAATATTTTGTCACTTTTGATGTTGTCAATTCCCTTTAGAATTTTAAAGACCTGTATCAAGTCACCTCTAAGTCTACGCTTTTTTAGGGAAAACAGATTCATATGTTTTAGTCGATTTTCGTATGATTTATTTTTTATATTTGGAATCAGTTTTGTGGCTCGCCGTTGTACATTTTCCAGTCTGTCAATGTCTTTAATGAGATTCGGTGACCATACGGAAACAGCATATTCCAAATGTGGACGAACTAACGATTTATATAGCTTGTTAACGAGTTGAGGACTTTTGAAATCAAAAGATCGCGCAATCAGTCCTAGAATCTTATTTGCTTTCTCAGAAGCTGAAATACACTGCTTGGATGATTTGAGGTCGTTACTGATAATTACGCCGAGATCTTTTTCACTATCCACTTTTGTTAACGAATTTCCAAATAACTTGTAATCGTACTTACTGTTATTTTTACCTATGTGCATTACCTTGCATTTACTTATGTTAAATTTCATTAGCCACTTTTCAGACCATTACTGTAATTTATCTAAATCTTCTTGAATATCTAATTGGTTTAAGTAATCATTTGTCATTCCGCACAGTTTTATATCATCAGCAAATTTGGCAACAGTAGATTTTAGTCCAGGGTCTATATCATTTGTATATACTATGAATTGAAGTGGCCCAAGAACGGAACCCTGAGGAACTCCACTTGTAAAAAATTTCCATCTAGAAGTTTTTCCATTTAAAGCAACTCTGTTTTCGATCATTAAACCAATTACTAGTCCAACTTAATAGGCTACCACTTATTCCGTGAGAAGCTAATTTAGTAAGTAGTCTTTCGTGTGGGACGGTAACAAAAGCTTTTGCAAAGTCTAGATATATTAAATCTATAGTTTTTCTTTTGTCATAATTCGAGATAACTGTGTTGTAGAATTCGAGTAAGTTAGTCACGCAAGAACGTTTCCGTCTGAAACCAAGCTGGCTATCATTTATCAAACGGTTACTTTCTAAATGATGTTCGATAGCATCTCTGATGATAGTTTCCATTATTTTTTCTACGATTGAAGTCAGACTTATAGGCCTATAGTTATTTGGTTTCTTTTTGTCACCTTTTTTGAATATGGGAGTAACGTTAGCTAGCTTCCATTCTCGTAGGGCTTCTCCGGATATGATGGATTTCTTGAAAAAAGAAAGAAGAAATATATATATATATATATACACATACATACATATATATATATATATATATACATACATATATATATATATATGTATATATATATATATATATGTGTGTGTGTGTGTGTGTGTGTGTGTGTGTGTGTGTGTGTGTGTGTGTGTGTGTGTGTGTGTGTGTGTGTGTGTGTGTGTGTGTGTGTGTGTGTATTCACTTGGTCTTTGGATCACGTGTTGGACTCGTGATCGACAGCTATTTCCCTCCTGGAAGAGAGCTCAGAGCTCGTAGGTCCGATCTATGGGTAATGCTATGACCTTGCACACACACACACCCCCAACTCCCCGCCCACGAGAGTTGGAGTAACACCCCTCAGCGCTGCGATACTGATATTATTTCAGCCCCGGGCGAGGGTCGAACCCGGACCTCCGTAGTGGCAGGCCAGAGCTCTAACCACAGCGCCATGAGGTGTGTGTGTGCGTGCGTGCGTGTGTGTGTGTGTGTGTGTGTGTGTGTGCGTGCGTGTGTGTGTGTGTGTGTGTGTGTGTGTGTGTGTGTGTGTGTGTGTGTGTGTGTGTGTGTGTGTGTGCGTTCGTGCGTGCGTGCGTGTGTGTGTGTGTGTGTGTGTGTGTGTGTCCGTGTGCGTGTGCGTGTGAGTGCGTGTGTGTGTGTGTGTGTGTGTGTGTGTGTGTGTGTGGGTGGGGGTGTGTGTGTGTATGCGCGCGTGTGTGTGCATGTGTGTGTGTGTGCGCGTGCGTGTGTGTGTGTGTCTGTGTGTGTGCGTGCGTGCGTGTGTGTGCGTGCGTGTGTGTGTGCGTGTGTGTGTGTGTGTGTGTGTGTGTGTGTGTGTGTGTGTGTGTGTGTGTGTGTGTGTGTGTGTGTGTGCGTGCGTGCGTGCGTGCGTGTGTGTGTGTGTGTGTGTGTGTGTGTGTGTGTGTGTGTGTGTGTGTGTGTGTGTGTGTGTGTGTGTGTGTGTGTGTGTGTGTGTGTGTGTGTGTGTGTGTGATTCACTATTGTCTTGATCACTTGTCTTGGATCACATGTTGGACTCGTCATCTACATTTATTTCCATCCCTAAAGAGAGCTCAGGGCTCATATTTGACCAATCTATTGATAATGGTGTGACCTTACACGCACACACACACACCCAACTCCCCGCCTACGAGAGCTAGAGGAACGACCCGCAGCGCAGCGATACAGACATTTTTTCAGCCTTGGGCGGGATTCGAACCAGGACCTCCGTAG
>NC_134789.1:56338500-56343500 GCF_046742065.1 Oratosquilla oratoria | reverse complement strand
CTAAATATATGTATGTATATATATACATATGTATATATATATATATACAAATATATATGTATATATATATATATATATAAATATATGTATATATATACATATGCATATATATATATATATATATATATATATATATATATATATATATATATATATATATATGAATGGAATAAACTTCCAGCAGAGTAAGTGTAATGTAGTACAGTTCGAGGTTTTAAGAATAATTTTAGTAAACATCTAAGCAATATACTGTAATGTCTGCAATTTATTCCTCATTATCTATCTATTACTTATTTGTTGATTTTCTATCATTTATTCATCCATTATTTATTGTAATTTATTATTATTTATCTGTTTGGTTATTATCTATTATTATCTATTTGTTTAATCTATCTACTTATTTATTTTGATATATATACATACATATATATATATATATATATAAATATATATGTATGTATATATATATGTATATATATATATATGTAATATATATATATATATATGAATATATATATATATATGTATATATATATGCAGTATTTATGTATATAAAGGGGTGAAGAGAGTGAATTTGTGGGGTGTACGGGGGTAGGTGTCGGTATAGGGAATCAAAGAGACATGTTAACGCACATACACATTCGTTCAACTTAAACACACACACTAGTATGCAGACACAAGCAAGAATAAAAGAGGGAATTGTTGATGAACAGAATGAGAGAGAGAGAGAGAGAGAGAGAGAGAGAGAGAGAGAGAGAGAGAGAGAGAGATGAAGATAGAATAAGATAAAAGACAATATTTAAAAAAACAACATAGGTGTGAATATGAAAGAAAAATAAGAGGGGGTAAAGTTAAAATTGAATTTTAACAATAAAAATTGTGTTTGATCAAGTTGTCTGCACAAGATGATTATTACAAAAGCTCTTACAAAGACAGTTTTCTGTCAGAAGAATGAACATTTGGAGTGCTTATGAAAAGAATTTTTTTCTTCGAATGTACCGAAGATTTGTCTTACTCACAACTGCAAAAGCAACGGCAATATGTGCGTGCTATTGCAACATTTAGTAAATGGGAAACAGAATGCATGGAACAACCGAAATGAAAATGACAATTTACATTTCATGCAGTTCATTTGTCAGTGTAGTCAAAGATGAATTTACTTAACGTCAGTTTAAAACTGGGAGATGTTCTAACGTGAGATCGTTCTTTTGCCGTTTGTACATTTCAATTCAGCTGAAACGCTCTATCATATAAAGCACCAATATATGTATATATATATATATATATATATATATATATGTATATATATATATATGTACATATATATACATATATATATGTATATATATATATATACGTATATATATATATATATACATATATATACACATATATATATATTATATATACATATATAAATATGTGTGTGTGTGTGTGTGTTTGTGTGTGTGTGTGTGTGTGTGTGTGTGTGTGTGTGTGTGTGTGTGTGTGTGTGTGTGTGTGTGTGTGTGTGTGTGTGTGTGTGTGTGTGTGTGTGTGTGTGTGTGTGTGTGTGTGTGTGTGTGTGTGTGTGTGTGTGTGTGTGTGTGTGTGTGTGTGTGTGTGTGTGTGTGTGTGTGTGTGTGCGCACGCGCCCGCGGAGGTCGCAAGCAAACAACGCCAAAACCTAATCAGAGTCAAATACAAGGAGGACCATTTGCAGCGAACGGATGTCGTATATCTCACTCGAATGCAACCCCAGTAACACCGAATATGTGTGTGTGGGGAGGGGAGGGGTTGTCAGAGAAGAATTTGGAAGAGTAGAGAAACGCTAACGAACAGTATGGTGGTTCTAGGGGCGGTCCTATACAGGCATACAACGGAACGCCTTCCAAGTATCAGTTGGAATTGTATTTGGATTTTGTAAACACGAAAAGAGAAGGCTAATTGCGAAGGCATGGGCAACCAAGAAAAACTGCGTTAACAGTAACATTTATATGAGTTCCATTCATTTTGTCACGAGGAACTGCCTCGTATTTTTTTCTTCATCATTTTTCATTCATTTCGTTAGGTGTGACTTCTTCATACCTCGCCATTTATTTCTCCTTTTGCATCACAACGGCACCCAGTACATGTAGCTTACTGTTCACAATGACACCCTTTGTAGCTTTTCAAGTTGCACTCTAGATGGAGATCTCACTCGGTAGTCAAAAGTTTAAGAACTATTTCAATAATGTTTTGTTTGCCATATATGGAAGAAGCGAATGATGCCGTTCAGTGAGGTGCCTACAAGAGAAGGCATGTAACGATCGAAGCCCTATGAGCTTGGAGTGCTGGGGCAGGTAACAGTCATTGCTAGGAATCAGAAAGGAACGTGGGTCTCGAACCCACAACTAAGCAAATGCGAGACCAGCACGCTTCCGATTACGCCACCTGCCTGTGTTGTTTGTGAAAGTCATGGATTCAGAAAGGTGTGAAAATCGGAGGCTCAAATTACATATGCATTCATTCAGATGTGTATGTAAATGCTAATGCAAATCATAAATGCATATTGTAGTACAAAAGCAAATTTGGTATTAATGCAAGCGTTCATTAATCACAATTCGTTCATACTAATTATGGATCATTACTCTGAAACGATAAAAAACACAAATTACTTTAATGACTAATGTCTGAATGCTAAGCATATACAGCAACAATTGCCATGTTGAAAGAAAAAAACAAAATAAATTAGGTCGGCAGACAGGGTGAAAGAGAAAATACTCTAACTGCTGAAATATTACCATCATTAAGCTTCATTAAATGTGGTCTGAATTTGCTCTTCGTCGAAAGCATGCTGGTCAAAGATTGTATTTAGGAAACAATTACTATTGAGGACAGCTGAATCTGACCCATGATGCACCAAAATTTTGAAAGTGATTAGGAAGAGAACCAAGCATAAGCACACGTGGGAGAGGTTGGTGGAGGGATGGGTGGGTGTAAAGGCATTAATGGACTATGTAGTGATATCCAAGAAAAGAGTAGGAAGAGTTCTGGATGTCCGTTTTCTTAGGGGAAAGAGTGGGGGGAATATTAGATGATTTGTTTTTTATGTTGAGAGTGGAGGAGAGGTAAAAAAAGAGGAAAAGGGCGGAAGATAGAGAGGTGCTTAGAGCAAACTGTTTAAATGAGAAGGAAAATGAACAGGAATACAAGAAGCTGAGAGAAGTGTGGAAGGAGATGAAGGAGAGAGTAGAAGTAGGAGTGGAAGAGGAATAGGGATGTTCAAGGAGGAAGTGACAAGGTGTACAAGGATGGTGTGTTGAACAAAGAGGATAAGAGGGAATAGAAGGAAGGGTGGTGAGTGGTGGAAGGATGAGGTGAAGAAGGTAGTAGAAGAGAAGAAGCAAGCATTCAGGGACTGGTTGCAAAGTAGGAATAGAGAAACATATGAGAGGTATAAAGAAAAAAGAAGATAAATAAAACAAAATACAAAAGAAGCAAACAGGAGAACAGAAGAGTATGTTGGAAATATTTGAAAGCAACAGAAAGATGTTTTGGAAAGAAATTAAGATAGGAAGGGAAAGTGAGTCAAGTAGAGAAGAAAAGGTAAAAGATGCAGAGAGATAGATCTTAACAGAAGAGGTGGTAAGGGGAAGATGGGCGAAATATTTTAGGAAGCTGTTGAATGTAGAGGATGATAGGGAGAGGTTGATAGTAGCAGTGGGAGGTACTAAGAAAATGACGGCGATTGGAGAGGAAAATGAAGGAGAAATAAGAAAAGATGAGGTAAAAGTAGCTCTGAAAATAAAATCACGTAAGGCATTTGGGTTATACGAGTGTAATGCAGAGTGTCTGAAGAGAGGGAGATACAGAAATAGTGGGCTGGCTAGTGAGGTTGTTTAATGTGTGTCTAAGGGAGGGTGGAGTATCGGAGGACTGGGGGAGTACCTGTACAATTCCGCTTTACATGGGAAAAGGGAATAAATGTGTGTTGTAATTTCAGAGGGATCATTTTGTTGAGTGTAGTTGGGAGGGCTTATGGAAGGGTTTTAGTTGGGAGGATTAGGAAAGGAACAGAGGGAGAAATTGGTGAAGAACAGTGTGAGATTAGAAATGGTAGGGGTCGTTTTTCGTGGTAAGGCTTTTGTGGTAAGAAAGCTTTAGAAAAAGGTAGGGATGTGTTTTGGTTCTTTATGGATCTGGAAAAGTCTCATGACAAGTTAGACAGAAGGGCACTGTGGGAGGTTTCGCAGATATGTGAGATTTGAGAAAGCTGTTAAGGACAGCCAGGAGTTTTTAAGAGAATGGTATAACATGTGTCAGAATTGGAAATGGAAAGAGCGAGTGGTTTGAGGTAAAGGTGGGGCTACGTCAAGGATGTGTCATGTCGCCATGGCTGTTCATTGTGGACATGGATGGGGTGGTGTGTGAGTTAAGGCGAGGGTAATGGCCAGGGGACTAGAGACTGTTTAAGAAAATGAGGAAAAATAAGTGGAAGGCGAGGCAATTATTATGCATTGATAACACTAAACTTGTGGCAGGGTCAGAGGGTCCATTAAGGGAGTTAGTGACATAGTTTGGGAAGATATGCAAGAGGAGAAAATTGAAGGTAAATGTTGGTAAGAGCAAGGTGATGAGATGTACTAAGGGAGAGAATGGCAGTGAGTTGGAAGTAAGTCTTAAAGAAGAGAGGAAAAATGAAGTGGATAGCTTTAGGTATTTAGGGTCGCATGTGGCAGGAAAGGGAGGAGTGGAGGCGGAGGTAATCTATATATTAAGAGAATCAAGTAAATGCCTTGGGGGATTAAAAAGTGTCATGAGAATTAGATGTCTGAGGATGGATGCAAAGAGATTATATGAAGGGGTGATTGTACCAACGGCATTGTATGGGGCAGAGACTTGGAATTTAAGTGAGGCAGAGAGGAAAATACTAAGAAGTATAGTAGGGGTTACTAGGTTGGTTAGAATGAATAATGAGGCGGTGATGGCACACAGGGCTGAAGAAAGAGTATTGGGATGGTCTGGACATATGGAAAGAA
>NC_134789.1:56326000-56331000 GCF_046742065.1 Oratosquilla oratoria | reverse complement strand
GAAGACGGGGAGAAATCCATCGGGCTGTGTCATTTTTTTTTTCATACATACTTCCTCACCCCCCATCCCCATCCACTCCCCCTCATGCATCACAGCATCATCTATACACAACCCCTCTCCATTCACCCCTATCTTCTGTCCTCTCCCGTCCTTCCTCCACAGATATTCCTCTCTTTTGTAATGCCCCTTTCACCCCATCCATCCATCTCATCCTAGGACGCCCCCTCATATTCACTCCTTCCACCTCTGCCTCCCACACTTCTTTTACTAATTTTTCTTCACTCATTCTTTCCATGTGTCCAAACCATCCTAATACTCTTTCATCAACCCTATCTCCCAGCTCCCTTTCCACCCCTGTTCTCCTCCTCACCTCCTCATTTCTCACTCTATCTAGCCTAGTAACCCCTATCATACTTCTCAGACATTTCATCTCAAACACATTCAAACTCCTTCTCTCTTCCTCTCTCATGTTCCATGTTTCTGCCCCGTACAATGTTGTTGGCACAATCACTCCTTCATATAACCTCCTCTTAGCATCCATTCCAAGATGCCTATTTCTCATTACATTTTTCAATCCACCAAGGCATTTACTCGCTTCTCTCAATCTACATTCTACCTCCACCCCCACTCCTCCCTTTCCTACCACATTCGCACCCAAGTATCTAAAACTATCCACTTCCTCCAGTCTTTCACCCTTAATGCTCACCTCCAGCCTGCTGTCACTCTCTCCCCTTGTACATCTCATCACCTTACTTTTGCCCACATTTATCTTCAGCTTCCTTCTTTCACACACCTTCTCAAACTCTGTCACTAGCTTCCTCAATCCCTCCTCTGATCCTGCTACAAGCGCAGTGTCGTCAGCAAACAACAACTGGCTCACCTCCCACTTTTCTCCATTTTCTTTAATCATCTCCAACCCCTGACCCACTACCCTTGCATTCACCTCTCGCACCACCCCATCTATGTAAAGATTGAACAGCCAGGGCGACATAACACATCCCTGACGAAGTCCCACCTTTACCTCAAACCATTCACTCTCTCCATTTCTAATCCTAACGCAAGCTCTACTACTCTCGTAAAAACCCTTGACTGCTCTTAACAGCTCTCTTCCTATCCCATATATATGCAGTACCTCCCACAGTGCCTTCCTGTCTACCCTGTCATAAGCCTTTCCCAGATCCATAAAAGCCCAAAAAACATCCTTACCTTTTCCTATAGCTTTCTCACATATCTGTCTTACCACAAAGATCTGATCTACATAACCTTACCTGGCCTTAAACCCATACTGTACCTCACCAATTACTCCCTCTGTTCCTCTCCTAATCCTCTCAATCAAGATTCTCCCATAAGCCTTCCCAACTACACTCAACAAGCTGATCCCTCTGAAACCACTACACTCACACTTGTCCCCCTTTTCCTTGTAAAGCGGAACTATACAGGCACTCCTCCAGTCCTCCGGCACTCTACCCTCTCTCAAACAAACATTAAACAACCTCACCAGCCAGTCCACCATCACTGTACCTCCTTTCTTCAGACATTCTGCATGGCATCCATCCAGACCAGGTGCCTTACCTGCTCTCATCATCTTAACGGCTGCTTTCACTTCATCCTTCCCTATTTCTCCTCCATTTTCCTCATTCATCACGGTCATTTTCTTAGAGTTTTCCACTGCAACCACCTTTCCCTCCCTAGCCTCCTTCACATTTAGCAACTCCCTAAAATACTCTGCCCACCCTCTTCTCACTGCCTTCTCTTCCATTATCATCTCTCCATCTGCACCTTTTACCTTTTCTTCTCTACTTGATTCGCCTCCTCTTCCTCTTTTAATTTCCTTCCAAAACATCTTTTTATTGCTTTCAAAAATTTCTGTCATACTCTTACCCCATTTCACATCTGCTCTCCTCTTTGCTTCCTTTATCTTATGCTTAGCTTCCCTTCTCTTTACTTTGTACCTCTCATACGATTCCCTCGTCCTAATTTGCAGCCAATCTATGAATGCCTGCTTCTTCTCTTCTACACATTTCTTTGCTTCCTCATCCCACCACTCACTACCCTTCCTTCTTTTTCCTCCCGCCCTCCTTGTTCCACACACCATATTTGCACACCTTATGACTCCCTCCTTGAACCATCCCCATTCCTCCTCCACTCCTAGTTCTACTCTATCCTTTACTCCCTCCCACTCCTCTTTCAGTTTCTTCTTAAACTCACTCTCCTTTTTTTCCTCATTTAAGCAGTTCACTCTAAGTACCTCCCTACCTTCTGCCCTTTTCCTCTTTCTCCACCTATTCTCCACTCTCATTTTACCTTCCACCAGAAAATGATCTGATATTCCCCCATTCTCTCCCCTTAGAACATGTACATCCTTAACTCTTCCTACCATACTCCTGGTCACCACTATATAGTCCATTAACGCTCTATCTATCACCCTTCCAACCACCAACCTTTTCCATGTGTACTTATGCTTGACTTACTTCTTAAACACTGTATTTGCTATCATCTTCTCTCTTTCAAGACACATCTCCACCATCATTTCTCCACTACGATTTTTACCTGGAACTCCATACTTCCCAATCACTCCGTCTATTGGTTCATTTCCTACCCTAGCATTAAGGTCTCCCAATACAACTACATTGACATTTCTCCCTAATCCCTCTATGCACTCATTTATATCTACCCAAAAAGCCTCCCTTTCCTCTACGCTCTTCTCACTACCAGGTCCATACGCACTTACAAAAACCCACATCTCCTTTCCCAGCTTCACCTTCATGCACATCAACCTTGATGAAACCTCCTTCCACTCCACTACCCGCTTATTTATGTCTTCACTTACTAGTATGGCCACCTCTTCTCTCCCTCGTCCGCTCTTCACTCCTGAGTACCTCCCAGCTACACCCCCAAACTCACAGTTTCCCTTTCCTTTCATTTTAGTTTTACTCAAAGCCAGCACATCCATCTTTCTTCTCACAAACATACTGCCTATCTCTTCCCTTTTACTCTCATCTGTATATATATGTATATATATATATGTATATATATCTATATATATATATATACATACATATGCACTTTATAAGTGCATATGGGCCTGGCAGTGAGAAGAGCATGGAAGAAAGGGAGGCCTTTTGGATAGATTTAAATGAGTGCATAGAGGGTTTAGGAAGAAATGTCAATGTAATAGTACTGGGAGACCTTAATGCTAGGGTGGGAAATGGTCCAATCGATGGAGTGGTTGGGAAGTGTGGAGTTCCAGGAAAGAATCGTAGTGGAGAGTTGATGGTGGAAATGTGTCTAGAAAGAGAGTTGATGATAGCAAATACAGTGTTTCGGAAGAAAGTCAAGCATAAGTACACATGGGAGAGGGTGGTGGAGGGAAGGGTGGTAGATAGAGCGCTAATGGATTATGTAGTGGTAAATAGGATTATGATAGGAAGAGTTAAGGATGTACATGTGCTAAGGGGAGAGGGTGGGGGAATATCAGATCATTTTTTGGTGGAAGGTAAGCTGAGAGTGGAGGATAGATGGAGAAGGAGGAAAGGGACAAAAGGTAGGGAGGTTCTTAGAGTGAACTCCTTGAATGAAAAGGAAAAGGAGAAGGAGTACGAAAAGAAGCTGAAGGAGGAGTGGGAGGGAGTAAAGGATAGAGCAGAGATGGGGGTGGAGGAGGAATGGGGATGGTTCAAGGAGGGAGTCTTAAAGTGTGCAAGGATGGTGTGTGGAACAAGAAGGACAGGGGGAAATAGAAGAAAGGGTAGTGAATGGTGGGATGATGAAATGAAGAAGGTTGTAGAAGAGAAGAAGCGAGCATTCACAGATTGGTTACAAAAGAGGGCAGGGGAGTCATATGAGACGTACAAAGAAAAGAAAAGAGAAGTAAAGCAAAAGGTAAAGGAGGCAAAGAGGAGAGCAGATGTGAAATAGGGTAGGAGTATGACAGAAAATTTTGAAAGTAATAAAAAGATGTTTTGGAAAGAAATTAAGAGAGGAAGAGGAGGCGAATCAAGTAGAGAAGAAAAGGTAAAAGGTACAGATGGAGAGATGATAATGGAAGAGATGGCAGTGAGGGGAAGATGGGCAGAATATTTTAGGGAGTTGCTGAATGTGAAGGAGGATAGGGAAGGAAAGATAGCTGCAGTGGGAAATGCGAAGAAAATGAGAGTGATGAGTGAGGAGAATGGAGGAGAAATAAGGAAGGATGAAGTGAAGGCAGTTGTAAAGATGATGAAAGCAGGTAAGGCACCTGGTCTGGATGGATGCCATGCAGAATGTCTGAAAAAGGGAGGTTCAGTGATGGTGGACTGGTTGGTGAGGTTATTTAATGTTTGCTGGAGAGAGGGTAGAGTACCGGAGGACTGGAGTAGTGCCTGTATAGTTCCTCTTTACAAGGGAAAAGGGGACAAGTGTGAATGTAGTAATTTTAGAGGGATTAGCCTGTTGAGTGTAGTAGGGAAGGCTTATGGGAGGATCTTAATTGAGAGGATTAGGAGAGGAACAGAAGGAGTAATTGGTGAGGAACAGTGTGGATTTAGGACGGGTAGAGGTTGTGTAGATCAGATCTTTGTGGTAAGACAGATATGTGAGAAAGCTATAGGAAAGGGGAAGGATGTTTTTTGGGCTTTTATGGATCTGGAAAAGGCTTATGATAGGGTAGACAGAAAGGCACTGTGGGAGGTTATGCAGATTTATGGGATAGGAGGAAAGCTTTTGGGAGCTGTCAAGAGTTTTTATGAGAGTAGTAGAGCATGTGTTAGGATTAAAAATGGAGAGAGTGAGTGGTTTGAAGTAAAGGTGGGACTTCGTCAAGGATGCGTTATGTCGCCCTGGCTGTTCAACTTATACATGGATGGGGTGGTGCGAGAGGTGAATGCTAGGGTAGTGAGTCAGGGATTGGAGATGGTTAAAGAAAATGGAGAAAAGTGGGAGGTGAGCCAGCTGTTGTTTGCGGACGACACTGCGCTTGTGGCAGGGTCAGAGGAGGGATTGAGGAAGCTGGTGGCAGAGTT
>NC_134789.1:56268500-56273500 GCF_046742065.1 Oratosquilla oratoria | reverse complement strand
CCTTTCTTTGAGTTGTCTCTATGTACCACTGTGGCTCCTTCCCAGTCAATATTGTGTTGTGATTCATTAATGTGTTTGTAGTGCTGAGGCTGCACTTTGTTGTATTTTATGTTATTTTATTATTTTATTTTATTATATTTATTTCCTCCGCGTGGAAGTGCGTAATGCATTTTTCAACTGTTGCACAAGTGTCAGTTTATTTTATTTTATTCTATTTTAGTACAATTTATTTCATTGCATTTTAATATATTGTATTGTACTTTTGTTGTATTTCATTTTATTATGTTACACTTATTCTTTGTAAATTAAATATGTGAGGTGGTCCAGTCGTCCGATACTCGGAGGGACTGGAAGAGGAGGGGAACCCGGACAGCTTCGGCTTTGCGGATTACCTCTCCCAATTCCAACCACGGACAGTTAATAGATCACGTGAACATTTTCACACCCCTGAAGACGGTCCTAGGACTAGGACCGAAACGTCGGGCATTAAACTTCCCACTTCGAGTCTGGTGTTCACGCTTCTCCCCTTGCAACATGGATCCCAGACTCCAGATCTTCGCACATATTGAACATATGTATGTATATATATATATACATATATATATATACATATGTATATATATACATATATATATATATATATATAGACACACAAATATGAGAGAAAATTGGGTGGGGAAGGGCTAAAGGAAGATGTGCTGGTAATTTATTACCCTAACGTTGCGACCAACTTGGTCTTCTTCAGAGGACTTCTGTTATATAATCAGATCTCGTAGCGAGAGGGAACGCGCCAAGCTATGAGTGGATGGATGTGTCAGGTTTTCCATTTGGCTACCGATTTAATTACCAAGACATTGGCTGCTTTTGAGAGGCATTTGACTCCATTTCTGTCGTTGTTTTACCTGGTGACCATATGTGCAGTTTCCACAGTTTTTCTCATCTTCTCAAGTTCCTCGTGTAGAATTTATATATATATATATATATATATATATATATATATATATATGTATATATATATATATTTATATATATACATATATATATATACACACACACACACACACACACACACACATATATATATATATATATATATATATATATATATACATACACTCATTGATAATGTGAATATATCACGAAAACGCTCGAACTCCGTGTGTTTTTCCTTTTCCTAGTGGACTCTGCATATTTGTGATTCACGTGTGACTTGTGAAATTTTTGCATATATATATATATATATATATATATATATATATATATATATATGTATAAAGTTTCGACATGACTATCTCCATATTGTTATGACGTGATAGCTTCAATCTCTCTTCACAAGAAAAGGACCCGAGATCGAGTCTTGCCTTGGCTGTTTGTGTACGTAAGGCAAATGTGTTGGCTTAAGTTGCAGCTCAGTCCTTTGTGTCCAATCTCTTGATTGTATTATTTATTAATTTATTTATCTATTTATTTATTCATTTATCTATCTATCTATTTATCTTTTTATCTGTTACTCTATTAATTCATCTATTCATTCATTTTTATTCACTTATTTAGTTGTTTAATTGTTCATTAATTTACTTAAAAACAAAGAATAAACTGAATTAATTTGTGTCTCTTCTTCCTTATGTGTACTGGAGGACTCGAGTTGATTACCCAGGATATTGGTATTTGTTGAGGAGGCCATTTCGATATGGCTTGATTGTTTTTACTTGAGCCCTTGCCCTGTTCAGCTGTTCTCCCGACGCTAGGCAATCTTATTCACCTGAAAAGGAAATTTTCGTTCATTTTTTCAAAGGATTATTAATTGGACGTTTTGCTCCCTGCGTTTGGGAAACAACAGATTTCAATGGAAAAAAAAAAACACGATTACAACGAAAAATAGTGTTTCAGTATCCAGGAAATACCAACCACTCAGACCTCTGAAATTGGTCCCGACTTTGAACTTGAACCTTTAAGAGATACCACATATTCAGCATTCCTGAATTATTCGTACATCTCTGCTCTCTCTCATGTTTGAAGACAGTCGATTTTCCGGGAATGATATATGCCTCTACCATTCGGGAAGATTTAAAAGTTTAACTTTATTTAAAAAAAAATAACAATAATAGTAATAGTAAAATAAACAATATGAACTTTAGTTGGAAAACTAAGTAATATTCTATGAATGTTTCACAAGCAAATTAATCATGTCATGACCAAGATAGTGGATAAAGAAAAGAAAGATCTATTGGTGTAGAATTATGTCAACATGATCTATATTGAAGGTTGAAAATCCTTAACCCTATCTTCAGTCAGAACAAAATATGTAAAGTACGCCATTGGATCGAAAAGAAATTAACTGATATAACATTTACCTTTTCCCCAGGAAATCATACCCTTAACTGAATTACATTACATGGGAGGTGTGACAGTTTCTTATCTTATCGTTTTTCGTTGTTTTTATCAAATTGTGTGCATAAAGTTTATTTTGAAAATGTGTTTATTGGTGCTGTTGCACTAATGTGTTCGTGATCTTGATTTTTTATGAGTAGTGATTCATATTTATTTGTGAGATTTTAGCATTTTTTTTTATTTCATATTTGTTTATTTTGTTTTATTATTTATGGTGTTTACGTGTCACCCCAATTTTCTTTTATTTTGTTGTTTATTTATTTTGTGATGTCATTATTTAGTTGTTGATATACTTCTTTGTCTTGTTTTGTGGGTTTCAATTTACTTTTCAGCTTATTTCTCGGTTTTTGAAAATGACTTTCTGATAGTTGGGATTTATTTATTTTTTCCAATAGTCTTTAGTAATATGCTTCTTCTCGGCTTTCTGTATGGATATTGTAATATTTTTTTCTGCTTTGTTTATGGATGGAAATTGGTTTCCAGTGAAGATTTCTGTCGTTTTCTATCTACTCCGTGTAATCTTGATATTTTGCTTTCTTGTCATTTTTATCTATTTATTTATTTATTTAATTTTTACGTGCGATTTATTTTCTCTTAGAATTATAGTGATTTTTATTGGAAACCATTATGAGCGGAAAAGTTAATATACACATGTAGATAGATAAAGAAGGACATGGAAGGATAAATATCAAATGACGAATCAATTGAGAGCTTCATCTAGCAACAAGACCTTTTAGCTATTGTACTGCAAATCATCTATCCAGAACAAACAGCCAATCTGAAATTCTATAATCACAGATGAAAAACATAAAAAATTTGCATATTTTTTGCAGCGAAAACATTGCTCACATTGTACGTTGTATAAACACATTCAGATGATAAGCTTTTCATATCAATAAAATGGTTCCTGAATGTTGTAGCATCAGTGAGTGCTTGACGTAGCGAATTTATTGTACTTATTGTAAACACGGAAAGTTTGTTATCAATTATATTGATGACAGAAAAGTATCGAGCGAATATGTGATAGATATAAACCTGTGTGTGCTTATTTACAAACTTTATTCACACGAAGGGTTCTTTTTCGTAACTAAAAAGGACGTTTTTTTATCATATCTATGGAAACAACCTGTTAGAAAAGAGAGAAAATCGAAACCGGTGGCAGCTTTATGAATATTTCAAATTACTTGCACTGGCAAATTAATACACTTACTTAATCAACATACAAAAACACACTCCATATTGATCAAGTTGCCTGGAGGTATTTAGGTTAGGTTGTGGAACGAAGTCTCAGGGTTAATTGAGGAAATTGGCTTACGATCATTTTCAACGCTTTCCCTACACTTTAGCTGAGTAAAATCACCTTTCGGCAGTGTGTCTGATTCACCATGGTCTTGGATCACGTGTTGGACTCGTGATCAATAGATATTTTGCTCCCGTAAGAGAGCTCAGAGCTCATATATGTGTATATATCAAGGACTACTATTACACAGAACGTGCGCACCCAGATTCCTGGCTCCGCTGGCGGAGGCCATTCCTTTCTTTGTAGCCTAACATTTTATATTGGACAAATATATCAAAACTAGAAACCTAACAATGTACATAGGACAAATATATAAACCATTGACTTATTCAATGCAGTTTAAGTTAATATAAACTTTTATAGTGAAATAAGAAACTATTTTTAAGGCACTGTTATGCATTGAAATGCCAATTTTAGCCGGACTTAACAGGTATTATTGTATGAGGGTAGTGGACACCAGGGTTGGTGATTTTTTTTTTTTTTTCATCTTTTTAAAATATAAAAAATCATTTTTTTTATTATTTAAATCAGATTTATTCTATTTAGATAGATTTTTTATGGATTTTAAATATTGTGGGATTGCTATCTGATATACGATCTGATTGCTAAAGGACATTTTTAGCATATCAATATAAGGAGCAGTGTTATATAGACTTCCCACAAGTGTACAAGGAACGGTACAATCTACATGTGCAGCCTGTGCAGCCCACAAGTTTCAACAAGATTCTTGTTGAAACTTGTTCTAGGTAAGCAGCTTCTCACTGAGCCATTTGCTACTTTGGAATCAACCAGGAAGGATGTCTTCTGAACCTGGCAGAGAGGTTCCTTCAGGCAGAAAAAATTATCCTGTCTGGAATTATTTTGAAAAACTACCAACAACTTCTGGCAAAGGGTACCGAGCTAAATGCAAAGACTGCAGCCAAGAACCACAGGGCATTGTGTCAAGATTAAAATCTCACAGAGATAAATGCCAAGGTCAGCCACAGCATACAGAAGAAGAAACTGATGACCCAGGTAAATGATTTTACTTATATTGTGTGTATTTCTCCCTTTTTTCTTACGCAACTATATAAATTTGGTGAACAATGGAGAGTATGTGCAATAAAAATGTGAAGGCCTAAAGAGATGATAGTTCAACTTCATTAATTCTAAATTTGGGTAATGACTATATCACTATGATATACTGTATCCACTCAACTTTGGGTCCTAGATGATTGTTATTAATTTCATTCAACATTGTGTAATATATTTCATAGGTTCCTTTGGAATTCAGCCCACATAGGATTCACCCTAAAGGGATTTAACCTAA
>NC_134789.1:56241000-56246000 GCF_046742065.1 Oratosquilla oratoria | reverse complement strand
CATCCATCCATCTCCTAGGGATCCACGTGGGCATTCAGCCATTCACGAACAACAATAGCAAAGTGTGGAGCGGCGCCATCTTACATGAAAATCAAATCTTCAATGTTCTCCCAAGTACTGACAACTGGCCAGATTTCATCTCTCAGCCAGCATAGTGCATGAGGTAGGTACCTTTCGGCACTCGTGGTATCTCGAAGGAGTAAGGGACCCACAATCCTGTCCGAAGTCATTCCACACCATACCGTTACCTTGGGCCGATTCTGCATTTTTTCAGAGGTAATACGAGGATCTTCTCCCGCCCAGTAGTGGCAGTTGTGACGGTTCACAAACCCACCGATGTGAAATACCGCTTCATCACTCCAGAGGATATTTTTAAAGAGATCAGACCAATCTTCATACAAAGCCAACATCATCTCCCCAAATTCTACACGAATGTCGCAGTCTTCAACAGAGAGTGTTTGGCAGTAATGCGGCTTCCAAGCACGCCATTTAAGCTCATTTTTAAGCACATTTCGTACACAGTGAAAGGAGAGCTCACTTTCCCTTGCTGCTTGTCGAATTGACTTTTTCGGGCTACGGGTAAACATTTATTGAACAACTTGCACAACCTCCGGGTCTCTGGAATTGGAAGGGCGACCTCTTCTTCGAGTATCAGCCACAGATCCTGTGGCGATGAGTTTTGCATGACAATTCTTGATCGTCTTAGCATCAACTTCAGTATGTCTTCCTTTAATGGTTCTCCACCATCTTTGTACTTGAACAACGGATCTCCAAACTTCGTAGCGTGCCGCCAGCTGAGTACGTTCCTGTAGGGTGAGACGTGTAGGGCTTTGAAATTTCAAACAAATCATAGATCTGAATAGTAAACAAGAACAGAGATTTAATTCCCGTACTTCATGGAACATATGCAAAAAAAAAAGGGAAAAATATTACAGCATTTGAATTAATCATATGTATTTTAGAATAGGGAGTTATTTTTAAATCGCCCTGTATATGTTGTGTGCGTGTGTATCTATATATATGTGTGTATGTTTATCTATATACATATATATACACACATGTACATACATATATATATATATATATATACATATATATACACACATGTACATACATATTTATAATATATATATATATACATATATGTATGTATATATATATATATATATATATATGTATATATATATATATATATATATATATATATATATATATATGTATATATATATATATATATATATATAAATTATATATTGTATGTATATGTATATATGTGTACATATATATATATATATATATATATATATATATATATATGTGTGTGTGTGTGTGTGTGTGTGTGTGTGTGTGTGTGTGTGTGTGTGTGTGTGTGTGTGTGTGTGTGTGTGTGTGTGTGTGTGTGTGTGTGTGTGTGTGTGTGTGTGTGTGTGCGTGCGTGTGTGTGTGTGTGTGTGTGTGCGTGCGTGCGTGCGTGTGTGTGTGTGTGTGTGTGTGTGTGTGTGTGTGTGTGTGTGTGTGTGTGTGTGTGTGTGTGTGTGTGTGTGTGTGTGTGTGTGATCTACCTACTTTTATTTTATCTATTCTGTTTCATACAATCATTTGCTTATTTATTTATCTATCCACTTAATTTTTCATGCATTTTATTCCCTGCTATTGTATCTATTATATATTTATACATTTCATTAATGCATTAATTTATTTATTAATTATTTAGTTTATTTATTTATCTATTTACATGTTCTTTTATTTTTTATTTGTTTATTTATATATTTATCTGTGTATTTATTCATTTATTCATTCTTTTATCCGTTTACGTATTTTTCCATACTTTTTTTTATCCAATTGTTTATCTAATTGTTTACTCGTATTAACTCATTTCGTTTTTGCTTCACAAGAAGAACGGTTCGTGTCCTGTATCCCCTTGAAGAAAGAGTTGAGAAGCTTATGCAAAGAGGGTTTCAACTGCAGTTGCAACAACTATACAATTGTGTATGTTTCTTAAGACAGATTGAACATTTTTAGAAGCGCAGCCATGGGATACGAACCCTGACCCGTGCGTCGAAAATCACGAGGTCAAGACGTTAGCAACCATCACCGTAGCATAGTTGCTAACGTCTTGACCTCGTGATTTTCGACGCACGGGTCAGGGTTCGTATCCCATGGCGGAGCTTCTAAAAATGTTCAACTATACAATTCCCATCCAGCAGTAGTCGCAACACTCATTCCAAACTCTTTAGGTTTAGGGGTTGGGAACAAAACTAAATCTCCTTGTGAAGACATGAGTTCTCTCAAGAATCTAATGATCTATTAGACTCTTAGCCTCGTAGACCAAAGGTGCTGGGAGGTTCCTTCTCCTGCGACTGGAAGAAAAATATACACAAAGGTTTTCGTCGTAGTGCATGGGTTAATCGAATGGGGTGTAATTGCGTAGAGGATAGTGGCCGTTTGATTAATAAGTGAATAAAAATCTTAGGGGTACATTTCAATGATAAAACAATTAAAGTGGTAACTATGACGTGAAGAGCGAAGAGGCGAGGGTTCCGTGCGGTGCGCCTCATTAAGAGAGGAGTAAAGAGACTCTTGATATGTGAATTAGACGTCAAGTGAAGCCTACATGCAAAGGGGTAAAGCCAGTGAATGCTCTTTACGTGAGATTCTCATCGTGTACGAAAGAAGATTAAGGATCCTCGCCTCGTGAATAGAGAAGGCAAAGGATTTTCAACGTCCGAGAGGGAAGGTGAGAGTCTCCCCCTCAGAGAGCAGCCAAAAGCCACTCAACAGGTTATGGGAGAAATTGAAGGTCATTTCATTATGTGGTGTAGAGCTGGCGGTTGATACCGCGTCAGCAAATACTTCATGGAATTGAGTGCATAATTGAACAGATAACATATCCATCATGGTGACGATGTTTGCAGATTTTATTCTGGCTGGTTCTAGGGGAGCCTGGCTAAGAACGAAATAGGTTTTCGAGCACCAAGACCTCGTTCCGTTGACAATCGTTTCATTTGAGAAAATCGTCTAGCATTAGCAATAATGAAGGGATTAAACGGTATTCGTCAAGTAAAAGGGACACCCCAGAAGAAATTCATCATGTTAAGTCTCAACCAATGGATGCTAATCGCGTGAGGGGAAGGTACAAGGGTGACGTCACCAGATGAATAGAAAGGTAAATAGACGCTTAAAAGATTAAAGAGCAAATGGGCATTACCAAAGTTGGTAGAGTTCCCGGCGGCCACTACGGCGGTCCGGGTTCGAATCGCGCCCAGGATTGAAATAACTTCAGTATCGCTGCGCTGCGAATTGTTACTCCAACTCTCGTGGGTGGGGGGTTGGTGTGTGTGTGTGTGTGTGTGTAAGGTCATAGCATTACCCATAGATCGGTCATATATGAGCTCTGAGCTCTCATTTGGGAGGGAAATAGCTGTCGATCACGAGTCTAACACGTGATCCAAGACCATGGTGAATCACATAAGGAAACAAGAAGTCAGCATCACGTGAAGACGTACTCGGTCACCATCACGTGATCACGTGAAAAAGCATCCGGTCGCCACCACGTCCCATGGAAGACGAGAGGAGTTGGTCACGATGTGACGAATCGAAGTACCCCGCCGAGGACCAATAAAATGCAAATCCGGAGAGAATCGAACTTGCAATCTAGAGGGGATTGTTTTGCCAACGGATTCGAAGGGGGAAAGGAGGAGGAAGAGGAGGAAGAGGAGGAAGAGGAGGAGAAGAGGGACCTGGTTAGGGGGATGGAGAGGGGACACTCTTCTCCCTCTCGTCCCCTCGGGAAGAGGAGCTTGGTGTTCGAGGGGAAAGGGGAGGGAGGACGCGAACGTGGGACGTCAAGGGTGTGGAGGGATTGGCCAACTGAATGGAAAGAGGTTTATCTTGTTCTTTTAATCCTTGGTCCTGTGACTGGGGACTTGGCTATTCGTTTTCGGTGTCGCCGGGCGGTTTTTATTCAGTAGAGCAATGGTTCCCAAACTTTTTCAGTTTGTTACCCAGTTTACTATGCCGCATTAAGCACGTTACCCCTTTCACAAAATTTTGTCAACATTGATATATATGGCTAAACTAAAACACTAGAGATATTTTCGTTTGTTTATTGGAAAGACGCAGAGTGCGGGGTGATCTAATAGAAGTGTTCAAGTGGATCAAAGGCTATAACAAGGGTGAAGCAAACAAGGTCATCATATTAAAACAACAGGGTAGGACTCGCAGTAATGGGTATAAACTGGACAAATTTAGATTTAAGAAGGGTTTACTATTAGGGTGGTCGATGAATGGAATAAACTTAGTAACCATGTAGTAAGCGCTGAAACTATCAGTTGTTTTAAAAAACGATTAGACAACTTTATGGATGGGGATGACAGATGGTGATGGATACGGAGCTGCCTAGTGTAGGCCTTATGGTCTCTTGCAGTCTCCTTTTATTCTTATGTTCTTATTGTGCATCTCTAATGACTATTGCCAAAAATGTCAAGAACATCAGTTGGGTGGATGGAGTTGCATGCTTGAAGCTAATTGAGGAATTCTTGGCTTCTTGATTTTCAGAATTCTTAACTTTTATTTTCTATCACCCCTCCATTACCCCCCGAAAAATTGTTGAATTACCCCCCAGGGGGAAATTTACCCCCAGTTTGGGAACCACGGCAGTAGAGGGAAACATTCATCCTCACCCCACACCCCCGAACCCGAAATGCTTCAGTCTCTCTTGATTATTTCCTTTGCTAGTATGAACAATTTGTACATATGTTCTGGTTCCAGACAGCCGATTGCGTGTAAAAAAAAAAGAGTTGTTGTATCGCTGTTCCTTCACGTAGTAATATGATACAAAAATAATTCTGTTTTATCCCTTTTAACACGGTGAACTAGACTGTAGATATATTTTTCTTCTGGCTTACATGAAACTATCCCTATCTTTTTATTTTCTATTCATTTACTTACTTGTTTGTTTATTTATTGCCACATAAGGAGCTTGATTTGTATACAATCAC
>NC_134789.1:56213500-56218500 GCF_046742065.1 Oratosquilla oratoria | reverse complement strand
GGACATTCGTATAGAGACTTTCCACGTCCAGAGATGCAAGCATTCCGTGGGGGTTAGAATTTTTAAGAAATTCAACAAATTCATCCGTAGAGCGGAGAGTGTGGAAGGTGGGGATGTATGGGGTGATCAGTTCATTTAGTTGTTTTGCTAAATGGTATGTAGGTGTGGTTATTTGTGAGATGATAGGTCTCAACTTGTGTCCAGGTTTGTGGGTTTTGACATTTCCATAGAAATATCCCGGTTCGTAGTGACCTTGTAGTGGGGCAAATTTAACACCATCAATCAAAGCTATATATATATATATATATATATATATATATATATATATATATATATATATATACAGACATACATATACCAAGGCTTTTTCTCACTTACAAGGGAGGTAGCCAAAAAGGGAAAGGCAGAAAATCCTTTCCACTCATTCCATCCCTGAATACACTCCACATTCCTCCACCCTCCCTCTTATCTTAGCACCTCCTGGATGACTGGTCATCCCTGCACCTTTTCCACTGCCTTGGGTCAGAAACAGTGTCGCAAGACACAGCACATCCACAGCAAGGCCGCTTCATTTAATCGGCGACTCCCCTCTCCGTCCCCCCATTGCATAAAAGGAGAAGACGGGGAGAAATCTCTTTGGGCTGCGTCAAATTTTGCTCACACATACTACCTCACCCCCCCCCCATCCCCCCGCCCATTCCACCTCATGCAATCACAACATCATCCATATACAACCATTCTCCACTCATCTCTGTCTTCTGTCCTCTCCCGTCCTTCATCAACAGACATTCCCCTCTTCCCCAAAGCCCCTTTCACCCCATCCATCCACATCATCCTAGGACGTCCCCTCATGTTCACTCCCTCCACATCTGCCTTCCATACCTCTTTTACTAGTCTTTCTTCACTCATTCTTTCCATGTGTCAAAACCATCCTAAAATTCTTTCATCAACCCTATCTCCCAGCTCCCTTTCCACCCCTGTTCTCCTCCTCACCTCCTCATTTGTCACTCTATCTATCCTAGTAATCCCCATCATACTTCTCGGATACCTCATCTCAAACACATTCAAACTCCTTTTCTCTTCCTCTCTTATGTTCCATGTTTCTGCCCCATACAGTGCTGTTGGCACAATCACTCCTTCATACAGTCTCCTCTTCGCATCCATTCCCAAATGTCTATTCCTCATTACACTCTTTAATCCACGAAGGCATTTACTCGCTTCTCTCAATCTACATTCTACCTCCACCTTCACTCCACCTATTCCTGCCACATTTGCACCCAAGTATCTAAAACTATCCACATTCTCCAGTCGCTCTCCCTTAATGCTCACTTCCAGTCTACTGCCACTTTCACCCCTTGTACATCTCATCACCTTACTTTTACCCACATTTATCTTCAATTTTCTTTCACACACTCTCCAAAACTCTGGCACCAACTTCCTCAATCCCTCCTCCGATCCTGCCACAAGCACAGTGTCGTCCGCAAATAACAGCTGGCTCACATCCCACTTTTCTCCATTTTCTTTAACCATCTCCAATTCCTGACCCACTACCCTTGCATTTACCTCTCGCACCACCCCATCCATGTATAAGTTGAACAGCGAGGACGACATAACGTATCCTTGACGAAGTCCCATCTTTACCTCGAACCACTCACTCTCTCCATTTCTAATCCTGACACAAGCTCTACTACTCTCATAAAAACTCTTGACAGCTCTTGACAGCTCCTATCCCGTATATCTGCATAACCCCCACAGTGCCTTTCTGTCTACCCTATTATAAGCCTTTTCCAGATTCATAAAAGCCCCAAAAACATCCTTCCCCTTTTCTATAGCTTTCTCACATATCTGTCTTACCACAAAGATCTGATCTACACAACCTCTACCTGTCCTAAATCCACACTGTTCCTCACCAATTACTCTTTCTGTTCCTCTCCTAATCCTCTCAATCAAGATCCTCCCATAAGCCTTCCCAACTACAATTAACAAGCTAATCCCTCTGAAACTACTACATTCACACTTGTCCCCTTTCCCCTTGTAAAGAGGAACTATACAGGCACTCTTCCAGTCCTCCGACACTCTACCCTCTCTCCAGCAAACATTAAATAGCCTCATCAGCCAGTCCACCATCACTGTACCTCCCTTTTTCAGACATTCTGCATGGCATCCATCCAGACCAGTGCCTTACCTGCTTTCATCATCTTAACAACTGCCTTCACCTCATTCTTCCTAAGTTCTCCTCTATTCTCCTCACTCATCACTCTCATTTTCTTCGCATTTCCCTCTGCAACTATCTTTCCCTCCCTATCCTCCTTCACATTTAGCAACTCCCTAAAATATTCTGCCCATCTTCTCCTTACTGCCTTCTCTTCCATTATCATCTCTCCATCTGCACCTTTTACCTTTTCTTCTCTACTTGATTCGCCTCCTCTTCCTCTCTTAATTTCTTTCCAAAACATCTTTTTATTACTTTTAAAATTTTCTGTCATACTCTTACCCCATTTCACATCTGCTCTCCTCTTCGCCTCCTTTACCTGCTTTATTTTATCTTTATCTTGTCCTTTATCTCTTCTCTTTTCTTTGTACCTCTCATATGACTCCCTCGTCCTATTTTGTAACTAATCTGTAAAAGCTTGCTTCTTCTCTTCTACAACCTTCTTTGTGTCCTCATCCCACAACTCACTACCCTTCCTTCTATTTCCTCCTGTCCTTCTTGTTCCACACACCATCCTTGCACACTTTACGACTCCCCCTTTGAACCATCCCGATTCCTCCTCCACACCTAGCTCTACTCTATCCTTCACTTCCTCCCACTTCTCCTTCAGCTTCTTTTCGTACTCCCTCATCCTTTTCCTTTTCATTACCATATATATATACACATGTACGTACCATTACCACTTTACTAATATTACCACCACCACTGCCTCCCCTGGCGTCCTCAAGAGGCCTTACCTTTCCATTCGTCCTTGCCCTCCTCACTTCCTATGTTTGCTGATCACAAACAACACACGGTTACCATGACAACAGTAATCAAAATGACAAACATCATCTCCAAGAACAGCATTCTTCTTTGTTATCTCGGCTTCTTATCCTGATTTGCCAACTGATACTACCATCACCGCATCTATCACCACGATTTTCACAAAAAATTCATCACCTGAGTCCTCGTCATTGAGTTATTTTTACTATTATTGTCTCCAGTTCAGTTACTATATCGTCATCAATACCATCACGCCAGCCATTATCATCATTACTACCACCGTCATAATTACCATCATCTCACCATTTCCTCCAATATACATCACCATTATTGTCATTACCATTTTTAACTCACAATTACCGCTACTACAATCACCAAGAACAGCCTCATCTCACCACCAATAACATATTGATGTTCAATTTCCATTATCAGTATTGTCATGATTTTAGTTATATACTAACATTGTAATCAAAACATAATGTTTCTTCATCACAATCAAGCTATGTATTGATGGTATCATACAGTTCCAAGTATTATCAACAAGGAAAGCACACTGGAACCCTCAAGACATTATCTATATGAATAGATACCATCCTGAATTCATTTAATTAGAAAGCTCCCTACACGACGATAATCACCATAAGCTTCTTCCCGGTATGTAGCCTCGGGCAAATTGCAGTGGATGTACCAAAGAACGAGCAACCAACGTTCTCGACCAAGCGCAGTCGCCGAGCAGCAGAACGCGGGCCACCCCGTATCGTCACAGCGGTAGTACCTACGGGAACAGCTTGCAGTCCATTTGGATGATTACTTATATTACCTGCCAGCCTTTGAGCAAACTAATTTCAACTTTATGTCATCATCCTTTCGTGTTGTTGTTTGAACAGTAACAATCTGGCCCTAGAGCAAAGTAATTCCGACCTTATGATTGTCACGATCCTTTCGTTTCCTTGTTTAAACAGTTATAATTTGTTGGAGTGTAAATTTGTATTTATTTTCAACTCCAAAGGCACAAAGAATCTTTACAGACTAACCATGATATATAGCAATTCAAGATTAATCCCCTTAACCCTCTCACTCCCGAGGAGTTGCCACGAAGGTGAATAATCTGATAATAACCCAAATAAAATGAAAAGTGCGAAGTGATACGGAAGGGGTGAATGGAAATATTCACCCCTTCCCGTATTATTTAGCACTTTCCCTGTTATTTCGGTTATCATTAGATTATTCATTCACTTCCTTGATATCTCCTGGGGAGAGGAAGAGGGTTAAAGAAATGAAACTCATTAACTAGCAATTAAGTTATATTCTAAATCAGCACATGAGTTGTACACATGAAATAAAATCAAGGGTGATAATTAAAATAATACGTTTATTCTAAGACGGCGTATTGATGAAAGTATAAGATCTGCCTATAAAATGAAAAACTCTCACCTAAAGAAGCTTAGCTCTGGCCGAAGCTGTTAACCAGTAACCGATGTGGAAGTTACAAATAATCAACACAGGTCTCGGGTCCAGACGCTTACTACACGAGCGTTGATATCAAAAAGGCTATTCGAAACAGGAACTCTCTTTAACGACCATCTAGTCCACAGTGACCCGCACTCTCCCATGCATAACCATGCGTTCTACATGACCTCTCTTTCCACAACCTCCACATATATCACACCCTTCTCTCCCTTCATCCTCCTCTTCCCTCCTCCTCCTCTTCTGCTCCTCTCGCTTTAACCTTATAACTCCACCTCTCTCTTTCTCCTCCTTATTCTTCCTTCTCCTCCTCCCTTCCTCCTTTCCTCCCTTCCTCTTTCCCCTCCTTCCTCATTCTTCTCGATTTCTTCTTTCCCCCCTTCCTCCTCCTCTTCCTTCCTCCTCCTCTCCTACTCCTCCCGCCTTATCCCCGTACGCCCTTCCTTTTCTTTCTCTTCCTCCTTTTTCTTTTATCCCCTCTTTCTCCTCCTTCCTTTTCCTCCATCTCTCCTTCCTCCCTCTCCACTTTCTTTCCCTTCTCTTTTTCTCTCCTTCC
>NC_134789.1:56193500-56198500 GCF_046742065.1 Oratosquilla oratoria | reverse complement strand
GTGACGGAGTTAAAAAGGAAGATTTCGATGGACGAAGATCTCCCAGGCAATAACCCAGTGTTGAGGTAAATACTGGGCTTTATAGGCAGATGACAAACTCACTACCTATACTTCACTCGGCCAGATTACATGAGTGATGGTATTATACAAAAGAAGATGCAAACAGCAAAAAACCTACTGGTCCTTACGGGGGGCATTTGCAAATTGAAAGGTGTAAACAATGGATTTTTTTTTTTAACTATTTTCTTTTATTTCAGTGTATGAGATCATAATGCTGGGAAATAAGACCGTGTGTGTGTGTTGTTTACGATGCACACAATCGTCGTGCTACAAAATACCTATATGGGTATCTATGTACATTGCCGCGCTGTTGTCTGCAAAGCAGGTGTAAGATGCTATAGCGCAAAGACCATAAGGAAAACACAGTACCTATACATGTACTTTAGTTTTTTTTTTAAGATAAGAAAAAATTATATATAAACAAAAGCAGTTATCAAATCAAAGACCGTATTGAAAAGACAGTACCTATACATGTCCTTTAGATTGTTTTAAGATATGAAAAAAATTGTATATAAACAAAAGTAGTTATCAAATCAAAGACCATAAGGAAAAGACAGTACCTATACATGTACTTTATTTTTTTTAAGATGTGAAAAAATTGTATATAAACAAAAGTAGTTATCAAATCAAATACCGTATGGAAAAGATAGTATCTATACGTGTACTTTGGATTGTTTTAAGATGTGAAAAAATTGTATATAAACAAAAGTAGTTATCAAATCAAAGATCGTATTGAAAAGACAGTACCTATACATGTACTTAATTTTTTTTTTAAGATATGAATTTTTTTTTTATATAAACAAAAGAAGTTATCAAATCAAAGACCGTATGGAAAAGACAGTACTTATACATGTCCTTTAGATTATTTTAAGATGTGAAAAAAATTATATAAACAAAAGTAGTTATCAAATCAAAGACCATAAGGAGAAGACAGTACCTATAAATGTACTTTAGATTGTTTTAAGATGTGAAAAATTGTATATAAACAAAAGTAGCTATCAAATCAAAGACCGTATGGAAAAGACAACACCTATACATGTACTTTAGATTGTTTTAAGATGTGAAAAATTTTAAATAAACAAAAGTAGTTATCAAATCAAAGATGGTACACGGCTACGGTATTGGTGATATCCATTAAATGTTGCGAAACAGCAAAATATTTCTAGAAACCGTAGTCTTGGAAAGTAGGAAAATATATTTGGGAAAAAGGAGCCCCACAAAAATTTGAGGGGATGGGGAAAAGAGCCCCGGAAATTAAAAAAAGAAAAAGAAAAAATCATTACATACAACCCCCTGATAGGCTTATAACCCTCATTTATTAGCTACAAATATCTGCCATGTTCTACAAATCATTTCCAGACACAATAAACATTTTGTAGGCATATATGAAATAGATGTTATAGCCTCGCCTTCAAACAACCCCACGAATGTTAAAACACTCTCGTGTAAACGACTTCTGAAGGCGGTGGAGCCGATCGGAGACCATCGAAGGTGATAAGGTCCTACTCAACGTGAAGGGCTTTGGAGGTTGTCCTTCGAGTGTCACCCAACACGCGTAGGAATGTCGTCCTTTTGAAAGCCAATTAACTCCCAATAACATCTACGATGTATTGTGTCACCGCCACCTCGAATCGTCGCGCCAAGACCGTTGCCAACTTTCACCACATCACTGACCACCAACATCGGTATCACAAACTGACAGTGAAAGGTCATTCTCCTTCCTGTCGCCACTACGAAATTTTGTTATTACTGCACTAACGCTCACTACATCATTACCAACCCCACTAACCTTAGCACTGCCAACAACACATTTTCTTTTCATTACTACAATTCTCAGTGCCACTATTACCAGCACTTTTGTCATTACTAATATAAATTCTAATAGAGCCCCATTCTCGAAAATTACATACTAAAACCACTAACATGAAATCCGATACCCTAAGTACCTCATCATGGCCACTTCAGCCACTACCACTCCCCTACAAACGTATCCAATCACACAATAATAAAGTTCCATTATCACCAAACAACCACTGTTATCACCATCACTATCACCATCTCACCTATACTCACCACTACAGATGTCCATTATCACCATTAATACTACTGCTGTCTCCATCACCACCACAACTACCACCACCAATACCAACACCAACACCAGCACCAGTCCCAACTCTGTGCCCACATTCGCGAAAGTCTAGTCATTACCATTAGTATCATCCTTGCTCCTTCATTCTTATGTTCTTATATGGGGATGACAGGTGGTGATGGATACGGAGCGCTGCCTAGTGTAGGCCTTATGGTCTCTTGCAGTCTCCTTCATTCTTATGTTCTTATGTACAACATTTCCTCCACCTTCCTTCTCCTCCACTTTCACCATACCACCCATAGCGTCACGCGCGACCCATCACGCATCATTCAATACGGCCTTTTTCACTGGACACGGTGATACAGATAACTGATCAGTTTTAAATGGGACAGAGGGGAGAGGGAGAGGGAGTGTTACGTGACAGGGAACAGAGAAGGGAAGGGAATGGATCTAGGGAGTGGTTAGGGACAGTATCATTGAAGTTATGCATGTATTGTATACTGTATTCCACTTCAGAAAAGCATCGCGTTGTATTGGTTTCTTGTCCATTGTTTATGAATTGTTAAGATTCGGATCTGTGGCGCATTTCCTTACTCCACCTAAAAGATGATGAAGAAAACACAACAACTATCGGCAACATTCCGAGACAAGTGAGACATAAAGGAATGAAGATGTAACCCAAGACAAGGTTAGCTACAGGGAACGCGATCCACTCACAAGAACCTTTGACATCGATGGCATCTCCGGTTCCGAAGCCGTTCCCTTTAAAAGGCGACATTACGTCACACAGTCACATGACAATATGACGTCACAAGGTCACTCATCCAAACGACTCGAATTTCCTACACAACACGAAACTAATAAGCGGAGGAACATGGATAGACTCACACACACAAACATATGCATACATACATACATACATACATATATATATATATATATATATATATGTATATATATACATATGTATGTATATATATATATATACAAATAATATATATGTATGTATGTATATATATACATATGTATGTATGTATGTATATATATATATATATATATATATATAAATATCATATATATATATACATATATATACATACATACATATATATGTATATATATATATATATATATGTATATATATACATATATATATATATATATATATATACATACATACATATACCAAGGCTTTTTTCCCCCTTACAAGGGGGGTAGCCAAAAAGAAAAAGGCATAAAATCATTCCCACCCATTCCATCCCTGAATACACTCCACACCCCTCCACCCTCCCTCTTATCTTAGCACCTCCCGAATGACGGGTCATCCCTGCACCCTGTCCACTGTCCTGGGTCAGAAGCAGTGTCGCAAGACACAGCACATCCACATATGTATGTGTGTGTGTGTGTGTGTGTGTGTGTGTGTGTGTGTGTGTGTGTGTGTGTGTGTGTGTGTGTGTGTGTGTGTGTGTGTGTGTGTGTGTGTGTGTGTGTGTGTGTGTGTGTGTGTGTGTGTGTTTATTGGTAGGATCGTAAAAATCGGCATGTGAATACCTATGTGTCCAGAGACGACTTTGAACTTGCTCCTTGTGTGTAAACAATGGCTATATATGAGGAGGAAGTACTGGGCAGAGGCTGCCTCCTATTAATAATACGCCTCTCGATCGATATCCTACACGGCGTCATGGAGTCACGTGACCCAAAGTTGACGTCATGGATACACGTGACGTCATGGGGGAGCCTGATGAGACTCAGACCGAATCGCCAGCGAGAGCAAGACGCCTGATGGAGGTTTTGGATCGAACTGACCATATAGACAAACTAGTCTAAGGAGAAAGGGTCACCTCGATAGCACCTTCTGGCGCCAGTCAGGACGAAAGGTGCGGTGCACGTGTTGGAAGGGTTCAGGTGGCACGGTTGGAGTGTTGGGCGGCACAGGAGTGGTGTTGGCACGAGGCAGATGGTTGTGGTGGCAGAGGATGGGATGGCAGTCGCCAGGAAGCTTTATTCAGCTCAGAGATACCCACTTTTTTCCATCTCGACTAGGTCGGAATTCATCTTTGTTTCCTATATTGTTCGTATTTTATTATTTTACTTTTTTTTTTTTTTTTTGCACGCCAATGTCTTTTTTTTGCAAAGCTGTTTGTTTGTTTTTTTGTTTTGTTTTTATTAGGTCGGGCTTTATCTTTGTTTCCTGTATTTTTGTATTTTATCATGTTACTTTTTTCTCGACATTTTTTGTTTTGTTTTGTTTTTTCTAACATCCCGTTAGCCGCAAGTTTAACGTACCGCGCCGACGGATCCTTCCTCGAAGACCGCATCAGGAGTCTGCTGGGGCGTGGGAGTCCGGCGAGGCTCCTGTTGTGCCCTGTCCTCCGCTCGATCCTCTGCAGCTCTTCTCAGGTTCTCGGTCGCGCTGTTCCCGAAAGGTTTGGCTTCGACCTCGGGGCTCGGGGGACTGGAAGACCTCCTCAAGCGGCGTCGTCGTCGTCGTCTCCTTCGGGTCCCAAGGCGACCAAGGAAGGCTCGGCCAGGGTATCTACCCGGCGCTGGACCGAGAGACAACCCGGATGAGCTCGAGACATGAGTCGCTGGACAATGACATTCAAAGTGCTCACAGAAGAAATTACACACACACACACACACACACACACACACACACACACACACACACACACACACACACACACACACACACACACACACACACACACACATATATATATATATATATAATATATATATATATATAATATATATACATGTATAATTTATCTTATATTATTTGTTTTTGTTTTGTTATCATTTGTCTGTCTGATTTTTATTTATTATTAGTTATATGTCAATTTATTAT
>NC_134789.1:56171000-56173500 GCF_046742065.1 Oratosquilla oratoria | reverse complement strand
TATAGATAGGGCTCCCTTTATGTATCCAAGCCTTTGTATACGGAAGTATCTTAATTAGATGTAGAAACCTACGTCCATATTTTTAATACCCTTGCACACGGGTTACTTTTATGCATGCCACCACTCGACCACATGCATAACACACACACACACACACACACACACAGACAGACACACATACACACACACACACACACACACACACACACACACACACACACACACACACACACACACACACACACACACACACACACACACACACACACACACACACACACACACACATATATATATATATATATATGTATATATATATATATACATATATACATATACATATATATATATACACAATTATATACATACATATATACATATACATATACATATACATATACATATACATATACATATACATATACATATACATGTACATGTACATATACATATACATATATACAGATATATACATGTACAAATGCATGTGCTAATGTATATATATATATACTGTATATATATATATATGAGAGAGAATGTGTGTGTGTGTGTGTGTGTGTGTGTGTGTGTGTGTGTGTGTGTGTGTGTGTGTGTGTGTGTGTGTGTGTGTGTGTGTGTGTGTGTGTGTGTGTGTGTGTGTGTGTGTGTGTGTGTGTGTGTGTGTGTGTGTGTGTGTGTGTGTGTGTGTGTGTGTGTGTGTGTATTAAGACATTATGACAGGTTGACGTAAGTGGAGTAGGGAATACATTCAGACTAAGGCTTCTTTGTTTCCTACTCCATATATATATATATATATATATATTTATATATATGCATATATATAATATATATATGTACGTATATATACATATATATACATATATATAAACATATATATACATGTATATACATATATATACATATATATATATATATTATATATACATACATACATATACCAAGGCTTTTTCCCCCTTCCAAGGGAGGTAGCCAAAAAAGGGAAAGGCATAAAAACACTCCCACCCATTTCATCCCTAAATACACTCCACACCCCTCCCACCCTTCCTCTCATCTGAGCACCTCCTGGATGACGGGTCATCCCTGCACCCTGCCCACCGCCCTGGGTCAGAAGCAATGTCGCAAGACACAGTACATCCACAGCAAGGCCGCTTCATTTAATCGGCGACCCCCCCGTCTCTGTCCCCCTTTGCATATAAGGCGAGGACGGGGAGAAATCACACACACACACACACACACACACACACACACACACACACACACACACACACACACACACACACACACACACACACACACACACACACACACACACACACACACACACACACACACACACACATATACAGACATACACACACACACACACACACACACACACACACACACACATACAGACATACACACATACATACATATACACACACATGAACGCACGAACGCACACACACATACACGCACACTTACAGCACACACACACATGCATACACAAACACACGCACATGCATGTGCGTTTACGCTTGTGCAGTATACATAAGAGCCTATGTGCACTTTTACGTGCACATAAATGCATTTATGAGTCTAAATCGGATTACGAAACCATTTTTGAAGCTCTTCGGAAGATTCGGGTGAATCTGAGATTCAACGGACTTTCTCCCTCGCCCCTTGTCCCCAATCGATGATTCAACCTTGCCGATCAAAGCGACTCGGAAAATTAATTAATTTCTTAGGAGTGATGGCAAACCCTCGCCCTACTAATGGACTTCTATTCTGCAACTCCTCTAATTATACCTGTGCCTTCACCACAACCTTCCAATGCCATCACCACCTCCTTTTCCACCAAAACCACAAAACAATAAAATTGTTGCTACTGCTACCGCTATCTCTACTATAACCATCACCACGAGCACCAACGTCCTCGCTACTATTGTCACCACCAACGCTACCACCACCACAACCTGTTCCACTTCAATCGTCACTTCCAGTTCCACCTCCACCATCGGTACCGCCACCATTACTACCACCATCACTAGTATGATGTTTATCATCATTATCGTCATTGTCATTGTCTTCGTCGTCAGTGTCGTCTCCAGCACATTCAGGTTTGTACGACACTTACTTCTGCCCTTCCTCTTCGAAGAGCTTTGATGTTGGGTCGGTCACTCTTTGTCCCAGGCTTCCAGTCAGGGGTTAGATAGTCCTTCGAAATAAACACCATGTGAGACGGAACCTTTATTAGTAGGACGTTCCGTTTGATGAATTTTTTTTCAAGTACATAATCGTAATACTCATTACTGAGATTAAACAAGAGGAACGGGGTAACGAAGGTGGGAGGGAGAGAAGGAGGTAAAGAGAGGTCACTGAATACTAGTAAAGGTTAAGGAGAAGGTGGACCAAATGTCTGGGAACGGGAAAGGTTAAGGATAAGATGAAACAATTGACTAGGTGAAGGACATTAGCTCACAACCTAGGAACAAAAGAAGAAAATAAGAAGGGTGAGCAA
>NC_134789.1:56156000-56158500 GCF_046742065.1 Oratosquilla oratoria | reverse complement strand
ACACACACACACACACACACACACACACACACACACACACACACACACACACACACACACACACACACACACACACACACACATATATATATATATATATATATATATATATATATATGCATATATATGTACATATATATATATATACATATATATATGCACATATTCATGCATACATACATACATGTATGTATATATCACTCTATCATTGATACACAGCCTTTCTCCACTCACCCCTGTCTCCTGTCTTCTCCTTTCCTTGTTCAGCAGACATTCTCCCTTTATTCAAAGTCCGTCTCACCTTATCTATCCGTGTCATCCTCGGTCTTCCCCTCAAGTTTGCTCCATCCACCTTTGCCTTCCACACCTCTTTTACTAATCTTTCCTCACTCGTCCATTTGTGTCTAAACCATTCCAATACTCTTTCATTAGCCTTATTTGCCGTCTCCTTTTCCACCCCCGCTCTCCTCTTCACCTCCTCATTTCTCTCCCTATCCAGCCTTGTAACCCCTAACATACGTTTCAGACATTTCATCTTAAACTTATTTAAATTTCTCCTCTCTTCTCATAAATTCCAAGTCTACGTTCTATATTGTACCACGGAAAGGGTATGATATGTGGTAGGTGGGAGTAGGGAGTGTTTATGGGTGAATGATATTTAGACGCATCCCGAAGGGACTTCACCCCATCTTCTCATTTTCTTCATAGTCATCGAGTAAGTGAAGTGGCCTTGCTGTGGATGTACTGCGTCTTGCTGTATTGCTTTTGACCCAAGGCAGTGAGCGGGATACAGAGATGACCCGTCATCCATGAGGAACTATGATAAGAATGAGGAGCTAAAATGAGAGGGAGAAAATGTTGGTGGATCGAAGTGGAATGGGTGGAAATGAAATGGGTGGAAGTCGGTACGTGTCTTCTGACTTGGTTACTCCCCTTATAAGGAGTGGAAGGCTTTTGAAAAAAACAAAAATCTATATATATATCTATATATATATATATATATATATATGCAGAGTCCACTAGGAAAAGGAAAAACACACGGAGTCCGAGCGCTTTCGTGATATATTCACATTTTTCTGTACTTGATAATGTGAATATATCACGAAAGCGCTCGGACTCTGTGTGTTTTTCCTTTTCCTAGTGGACTCTGCATATTTGTGATTCGCGTGTGACTTGTGAAATTTGTGCATATATATATATATATATATATATATATATATATATATATATGTGTGTGTGTGTGTGTGTGTGTGTGTGTGTGTGTGTGTGTGTGTGTGTGTGTGTGTGTGTGTGTGTGTGTGTGTGTGTGTGTGTGTGTGTGTGTGTGTGTGTGTGTGTGTGTGTGTGTGTGTGTGTGTGTGTGTGTGTGTGTGTGTGTGTGTGTGTGTGTGTGTGTGTATGTTTGTATGTATTATGTTTTCAAAAATCGTCAAAAGATGTAATACAAGAAAAATCTAATTTTATCCTTTTCTCTTTTCTTATTTCTGCCATATTTACACCAGTTGTTTCAAAGGCACTTGGAACAGATGTGATATATTTATATTGAGACTCATAACTCACGGAAACCGTTGAGTTCCCTTAGTTGAATGAAATATTATTATCGTTTGCTATAAAACCTTTTACACAAAAAGATTTGGTAGGGAGAAGTTCCAGTATTATGCAGAATGATAATACACTTCTTCAACGTGATAAAAACACGGACAAGACCAGGTTGTTACGAGAGAAAAAACAGTGATCTTGATGATATTATACCCTTGAGGCCCCAGAGGATAAAGATGGGATTAAGGAGAGGGAGCAGAAAAGAATGACAGGTTCAATCAGGGGATTAAAGGATGCCGAACGCCGTAAGAAGACCCGAAAGAAGCCTATTACTTTGCGAAGCTGTAATAAAATTCACTAAAGCTGGGGAGAGTATTAAGTCGGTAGGTGTTTATTCTTAACATAGTGTGGATATCTTATGTATAGTATTTAGGGATTATCTTCGTTCTGCGATCTGATTGTAAGGGTCATATTATAAATGGAATCAAGACAGTCATAAACCTTATCAACATGAGTTAGCTTGGGGCCAAATATTTATTCATCTATTCATCTATTTTATATATATTCTCTCTCTCTCTCTCTCTCTCTCTCTCTCTCTCTCTCTCTCTCTCTCTCTCTCTCTCTCTCTCTCTCTCTCTCTCTCTCTCTCTCTCTCTCTCTCTCTCTCTCTCTCTCTCTCTCTCTCTCTCTCTCTCTCTCTCTCTCTCTCTCTCTCTCTCTCTCTCTCTCTCTCTCTCTCTCTCTCTCTCTCTCTCTCTCTCTCTCTCTCTCTCTCTCTCTCTCCTCTCTCTCTCTCTCTCTCTCTCTCTCTCTCTCTCTCTCTCTCTCTCTCTCTCTCGTGTCACTATCTCTCTCTCTCTCTCTCTCTCGCTCGCTCTCTCTCTCTATCTCTCTCTCTCTCTCTCTCTCTCTCTCTCTCTCTCTCTCTCTCTCTCTCTCTCTCTCTCTCTCTCTCTCTCTC
>NC_134789.1:56143500-56148500 GCF_046742065.1 Oratosquilla oratoria | reverse complement strand
GATAAATGATAGCCAGCATGGTTTCAGACGGAAACGTTCTTGCGTGACTAACTTACTCGAATTCTACAACACATGCATTACTAACTCCATAGTAATGCATGTGGATAAACATGGCCACCTTCCAGACTGGAACAACACAACCGTATTAAATAAAGGATCATCAAAGAAACTAAGGAAGACAATTGAAGCAGCATATATCAACACTAATAACAACATTAATCATAGAGAAGGCTATATATGTTTAGCAAAAGCCACAAGCTTATTAATAATAAAAGAATACTCAAATAAAATTACAAGCTCTCCGAAGCGTCCCATGAGATGACCCGTCCATGTATAAAATATCCTGTTACGTTTGAGTCGTTAGCTTTGTGATCAAGACCCTGCGGGTCGAAACGTTAAAGCGTGAAATTCTCCCATTATTCCTCGTCTGCTTCTTCCACCTTCAGTCTTATATATATATATATATATTTATATATATATATATACAGTACATATATATATATATATATACATATACATATATATACATATATATATGCATATATACATATATACATAAATACATATATACATATATATATATATATATATATATATATATATGTGTGTGTGTGTGTGTGTGTGTGTGTGTGTGTTTATGGGTTATTATGTGCTTCATTCATACAGTTTTGCACCTTCGAGGTACTATAGCATAAAAGGAAGAGAAGAGAATGCTTTTCATATCAGAATTTATTTTCGTCTATTTCTATATTATTTTATTGTAGCTTGAGACCAGGCAGAGCTTTGAATAGATGAAAATGCATGCCGATTCTCCGTGCACTGCATTAGGTTACGTAAGTCAATAGAATAATTTCTGAAAAAGATTATGAGGAATATTAACTGTGTCACTTGAATGACACATGCAGAGGCCTGTCCAGTGACAAAGCCTGACAGAACGTCAGCCTCTTTTTGATGTTAAGATAGTGTCCCCCGTAATATATATATATATATATATATACATATATATATATATATATTTATATATATATTTATATATATATATGTATATATACACATATATATACATATATATATATATATATATATATATATATGTTGAAGTACGTAGGACAGAATGAGTGGAAGGGTGGTGAGGTAAACACCAGGAACCGTTGGAGTTTTTATTTGGGAAAGAACAGAGGTGCTGCATAAAGGTCTAACAAAACAGAGAAGAAAAGTAATTGAGGCAGCCTATATCAATTAAAATCCATGTAGCAACCACCGTGATGGATTTGTAAAGTTGGCGAGAGTAACGGCCAGCTTGGTTATTCGTGATGCCGAACGGGGGTGCATGAGGAGCGAAGACGAACGGGGAGGAACGGTTTAAGCTGTGGGTATATAAGCTGTCAATTATTTGTTTGTGTACACTCTGAGGAAGTCCTTTCAGGACGAAACGTTAGAAATAAAAACTCCAACGGTTCCTGGTGTTTACCTCACCACCCTTCCACTCATATATATATATATATATATATATATATATAATAAATATGAATATATATAAACTTTTGATCCCACAGTCGGAGAAAAGAAGACACTAATGTCGAACGTTCTGTATATTTCGATCACTAACTGTGACCCTCTTCAGCTGAATGAATACATAGTGGAAGGCATATGCTTATATAAAAAAAATGTGAGGTGAGAAAAGGAACAAGCTCAGGTTACGTGACCGATGCTCCGCAGGTCGCGTGGGGTTTTGTGACCTTGGAGTACATGAGGTAGCACATGGCTGACTGCTGAGGTAGTGATGCAGTCAGGTGACCACTGGCCATTTGATATATTAAAATTAGGTAAAAAAATTATTAGGGAAGACTCAATTATTTTCCTTTTGAAGCTACATGTTGATCTATAGATTATTTCAGCATCTTCCCAATTCATGCGGTGATCTTTATTGGCAATGTGCTGAAATACCGGGAAATTTAATTGACCATATCTAACAGAATTTTTATGTTCTTTAATTCTGGTTGCCAAATCTCTTCCAGTTTGTCCCCAATAGACAGAATCACAATCTAAGCATGGCAACTTATATACACCTGGGTTAATGTCACTTGATGGTCTACGGTGTACATTAACTATTTTCCTAAACAGTGTATTAGGATAATTGAAGATGACATTGATGTTATCTTTAGGTAATGATTGGGACATTTCATTTATGGAATCATTATAGGGTAATTTTATACATTTATTATCCCATTTGTGTTTGTTAGTAGAGTGGGGAGTAGATTTGTGGAAACTTATTTTAGCCTTGCTAAGGGCTTTTTGCAAAAACCAATCCGGGTATCCTAATCTTGTAAGTTGTTTTCTTATGGTTGATATTTCTGTATCTAAATATTGTGAGCTGCAAATTCTTATAAGAAAACAACTTACAAGATTAGGATACCCGGATTGGTTTTTGTATATATATATAGTTTATAGATATATATATATATATATATATATATATATATATATATATATATATATATATGTATATATATATATATATATATATCTATATAAGTATAAATATATATATATATATATATGTATATATATATATATATATACATTTCCGTAGTATTCATCATAAAAATCCAGTTATACTGTTTATGATTCTCTGAATATAAAGTACAATACTGAAATTCCATGTAGAAAAAGAATAATAATAAAATAAATAAAAAAAGAAGGGTCGGCCTAAGTGCCAGACAGACTCTTTTGGGCAAATTGCTGACATGTGCTGCAGGTTGACTCGAATGGTTAGTCATTATCATTAAGAAGAAAGGAGGGGGTCCCGGTCGTACACGAGATGTTTGCTCAAGGGGTAATTCACCCAAAGGGTAATTGTCGTAGTGCTTAGACGCTCAGCTGTAATTGTCCTGGAGAGGGGAAAAGGACCCTCCGGGCAATTGTCGCAGGGATTGTTCCTTCCACTGTTTAGGGGAGGGGGAGAGGTTGAAGGGGAGGGGAAAAAGGGAGGGGGAGAGGGAGGGGGGACGGGGGACGAGGGAAGGGGGGTGGAAGGTGGACGGGGAGGGGGGAGGAGGAGGTGGAATGAGGAGCGGGACGGGGGAAGGGGAGTGGAAGGTGGACGGGGGACAGGGGATGGGGGACGGGGGAAGGGGGGTGGAAGGTTGACGTGGGAGGGGGGAGGAGGAGGTGAAATGAGGAGGGGGACTGGGGAAGGGGAGTGGAAGGTGGACGGGGGACGGGGAAAGTGGGGGTGGAAGGTGGACGGGGGAGGGGGGAGGAGGAGGTGGAATGAGGAACGGGACGGGGGAAGGGGAGTGGAAGGTGGACGAGGGACGGGGAACGAGTGAAAGGGGGTGGATGGTGGACGGGGAGGGGGGAGGAGGAGGTGGAATGAGGAAGGGGGACGGGGGAAGGGGAGTGGAAGGTGGACGAGGGACGGGGGAAGGGGGGGGTGGAAGGTGGACGGGGGAGGAGGAGGAGGAGGTGGAATGAGGAAGGGACGGGGGAAGGGTAGTGGAAGGTGGACGGGGAAGGGTGGGACGGGGGATGGAGGAAGGGGGGGTGGAAGGTGGACGTGGGAGGGAGGAGGAGGAGGAGGTAGAATGAAGAGGGGGACGGGGGAAGGGGAGTGGAAGGTGGATGGGGGACGGGGGACGGGGGACGGGGGACGGGGGAAGGGGGGTGGAAGGTGGACGGGGGAGGGGAGAGGAGGAGGTGGAATGAGGAGAGGGACGAGGGAAGGGTAGTGGATGGAGGACGGTGGACGGGGGACGGTGGACGGGGGACGGGGGACGGGGGAAGGGGGGTGGAAGGCGGACGGGGGACGGAGGAGGAGGAGGAGGAGGTGAAATGAGGAACGGGGACGGGGAAAGGGGGGTGGAAGGTGGACGGAGGAAGGGGGATGGGGGACGGAGGAAGGGGGGTAGAAGGCAGACGGGGGAGGGGGGAAGAGGAGGTGGAATGATGAGGGGACGGGGGAAGGGGAGTGGAAGGTGGACGGGGGAGGGTGGGACGGGGGACTGGGGAAGGGGGGTGGAAGGTGGACGGGGGAGGGGAGAGGAGGTGGTAGAATGAGGAAGGGGGACGAGGGAAGGGGAGTGGAAGGTGGACGGGGGACGGGGGACGGGGGAGGGAGATGGAACAGCTAACGTCGCGTGCAGAAGAAAGGGTTGTGGGAGCCGGCCTCCTCGGGTGAGCCTGGATGAGGTCTGTGCAATCCCTTTCGCGTGTTTTCTCCTTCTCTTCGCTTTAGAATAATGCTTGGGGGGGAGATTAAGTGTCCTCCACCGTTTATTTGGTCTCACATTTTATTACATATCATTCTGACTGATCTATTTTTGCTTTATGTTATTCTATTTTGAATTGTTTTGTTATTCATTTTGTTCTACATTATTCTATTTTATTTCTATTTTGATTCTCTTTCCTCCACCGTTTATTTGCTCTCACATTTTATTACATATCATTCTGACTGATCTAGTTTTGTTTTGTGTTATCTTATTTTGAATTATTTTGTTATTCGTTTTGTATCTTCATTGGATTTGTTTTCATTTTGTTTTAAACTATTCTATTTTATTCTTATTCTAGTTCATGAATTGTTTGGATTTAATTTTCTTTCTATTGCGTCTACTTGATAGTCCGCGGCTCAAACTGATAACTAGAAATGTGAGGTGCTTACGTTAGGTGGCGCTTAATTTCGGCCACAGTGGTCACCTTTGCCCAATGTATTTGGTGTGCCCGAGCAAGTAGCAGACGCCTCCAGTCGCCTCATTCAAAGTTGAACGTGCAAGAGTCACAACAAAACATGATACGTTTGAGCGTAAATACATATTCGTTTTCCTATTGTCATTTCTGTTTCAGCATAAATACGAATCGAACAGCGTGTCCATGTTGGGATTTTCACCGTAATAGAAATACATACATACATACACATACATATGCCAAGGCTTTTTCCCCCTTACAAGGGAGGTAGCCAAAAAGGAAAAGGCATAAAATCATTCCCACCCATTCCATCCCTG
>NC_134789.1:56133500-56138500 GCF_046742065.1 Oratosquilla oratoria | reverse complement strand
ACGTGATAACATATGTGACATAAATATCACAGCAAAGAGTTCAGATCCCTCTTTGTAGCAAAGGAAAGAAGACGGAGTTGGAGTGAAAGGAGTTGATAGAGTTGTAAAGGGAGAAGATGGAGAAGGAGTAAGAAATGGGATAGAAGGAATAAAGGAGGACCAGAATAAAGAAGACGAGGAGGAGAACGAGAAAGAGGAGAAGGGAGAAGAAGAATACAGAGGAAAAGAGAAACAGGAGGAGGAAGGGAAAAACACAAAAAGAGGAGGAAATGAAGATATAGATGAGGAAAAGAAAGAAGAGAGGAGAATAGGAGTAAAGAAGGACGAGGATGAGAAGGAGATGGGTGAAAAGGAAGGAGGCGGAAGAGAAAATGAAGAGGAGAAGAAGAGGTCAAAGAAGAGGAGGAAAGGAATATAAGGAAAAGGAGAAGAAAGAAGAGAAAGAAAGAGACGTAAAGGAGTAAGTGGGAAAGGAGGAATAGGAGGTGGGGTAGAAGAGAGAGAAGGAATAGGAATAGGAGGTGGAATAGGACAGAGAGAAGGAATAGGAGTAGGAGGAGAAAGAAATAAAAAGAGAAAAAACGAAAAGGGTGGAGAGGATAACGAGGGAAAATAGAAAGAGGAAAAAATAGGAGGAAAGCATGGGAAGTAGGAAAAGAAGGAAGATGAGGAGGAGGAGGAGGAGTAGGAGGAGTAGGAGGAGGAGGAGGAGGAGCGGCCCCAGGTATTTGTGAGGGATGGTGGCAACTCACGCAAACCATTTTAGGAAGGAAGGAAGGAAGGAAGGAAGGAAGGAAGGAAGGGAGGATGGTAGGAAGGAAGGAAGGAGGGAAGGAAGGAGGAAGGGAAAAAAGGAAACAAGGGAAGGGAGGAAGATGGAAGAAAGGAAGGAAGGAAGGAAGGAAGGAAGGAAGGAGGGAAGGAAGGAAGGAAGGAAGGAAGGAAGGAAGGAAGGAAGGAGGAAGGAAGGAAGGAAGGAAGGAAGGAAGGAAGGAAGGAAGGAAGGAAGGAAGGAAGAAGGAAGGAGGGAAGGAAGGAAGGAAAGGAAGGAAGGAAGGAAGGAGGGAAGGAAGGAAGGATGGAAGGAAGGAAGGAAGGAAGGATGGAAGGAAGGAAGGAAGGAAGGAAGGAAGGAAGGAAGGAAGGAAGGAAGGAAGGAAGGAAGGAAGGAAGGAAGGAAGGAAAGAAGGAAGGAAAGAAGGAAGGAAGGAAGGAAAGAAGGAAGGAAGGAAGGAAGGAAGGAAAGAAGGAAGGAAGGAAGGAAGGAAGGAAGGAAGGAAGGAAGGAAGGAAGGAAGGAAAGGAAGGAAGGAAGGAAGGAAGGAAGGTCCACTTCCTTCCCAAGTAAGGACCAATGTAGGGACCAAATGAGGAGGATTTTTACATGGTTGTAGGAGAGTAAGGCTATAAGTTTACAAATAAGGCCCACCTTCAGTAGTAGAGAAGTAAAGGATGGGAAGAGGAAAGCCACATCTAAAGAGTGTAAAGTAATGTCTTATTACTTTCAAGGAGATAAGCTCATAATGAGCCACACAGAATAGTAAGTTCTAACAGCAATCATAACGAAGCTTAGCACTTTTCCAGGTAAATTATGTTTTTTATTTTCCTGAAAGTATTTCTAACGAGTCTCTATAAGGTCACGAAAAGGCGCTGACCGAATACTTTAGAGAGGATTGCTTCCACACAGAACTCTAAGAATCACGACGAAACATTGCGGGAAAAGGGGCTGATTGATGTGCTGCTTTTGGAGTGACCGAATTATAGGCGCAACCTATGCCTAACGTATGTAAGCGTAAAAAATAGAAATTTGCTTTGGAATTATTGATGATCAAGGTTGGCTTTGAACGACTTATATGACCTTGATTAAACTAAGTCTCAATGCAGTGGCTTTATGCTATGTCCTTATGAGTTACACCAGAATTCCATGTAATTAATCAGGATGATTTCGGTTGATCAGATTCCAATTGGATAATATTTTTTTTCCTTCCAGTTGACTGAAATTGTGTGGCATCCAGCTCCAGTATCTAGGAAGTACGTCGCTGATCCTATATCTTTTTTATTATTTATTTGTATGATTATTTCTTTATATATTTTCATTTATTCATCTATTCCTTTATCAATTCATTCTTTCATTTATCTATTTGTTTGTTTTCTATTTATCTATTTATTTATCTATATGTCTAAATTTATTTTTTACCACATTAATGAGCTTAAAGTCTTTCAACCTAAATGACACGATTGAAAAGTTTTGCTTAGATGAGCTTTAAGCAATTTCACTCATCTAGAAAGGAAATTCTGAATAAGAAGCTCCTCAGTTGGCGAAATTTGCATTGTGACCTAAAATGAAATATATAAATTTTGCTATCAGCCTGTAGGATCCAAGCTTTCACATTTGTGTTATGGATTCGGATTTTGGTATTTTATTTGTTTATTTTTTATTCTTTTTTTTTTTTTACTTGGGAGTGAAATGTCACTCCGAGGGCTTTGAGTAAACGAAAATCATCGGGAGATACTCGAATCACCAGCGCTTCTGTCCTTGAAGACAATATCTTCCAATAGAAATGAAGTTATAGGGTTACTAAAAGGAAGATTTAAGGAAGACACAAGAAAAGATAGATTGTAGATGTAAAAAGTGATCAGCTTTCTCTTGGAAAGTAGTTTTCGATCGCAAAACAAGACTTCGTGATTCTGGTCCTCAAGGATGTCAGTAAAGCTTCAAGAATATTGACTGGATAAACCTTACATTATCAATATATTGACAATGAAAGGAATGTCAACGGAGACCAGATTCCGTTAAAACCGTTAAATTTGAGATCCTCTTACTCGCGTGACGTCACGGATTCAAACCCTGCGCTCGTGAACTTCAACCTAGCGTTCAAAAGAAGTAACTTAATTTTGTCATTCATAAATGATGTTCACTTGAATACACGTTTGAAAGCACTTCTCATTTCAGTTCGTTACGTTTCTTTTCATTGCGTTCAAGCGTTTGCTCTGCTGTGCAATTCATACAGATTTCACCATGCGATGTTGGAACGAGAATAATTCATTTTGAAATTCTCGCTCTAAAAACGATGGACTACGGCAGATCTGTCTTTAGTTAGGTATTTGATAATATTGCTTGCAGGAATTAGTTCAAGGCAAGTTACATATATATAAATATATATATATAATATATATATATATATATATATATATATATATATACACACACACACACGCACACACACACACACACACACCATATATACACATATATATATGTATATATATATGTATATATATGTATACATGTATGTATAAGTATATATATATATATATATATATATAAAGAGAGAGAGAGAGAGAGAGAGAGAGAGAGAGAGAGAGAGAGAGAGAGAGAGAGAGTATATCAAAACAGCCATGTTGCTGAACAAAGACCTATTTCATAGCATTTCATGTTCCACGCGACGGCGCCAACCTCTGCCACGTCAATCCTGCAAACTTCTCAATCTCATCTCTCCACTTTCTGTCTGGTCTCCCTTTTCATCGCTTTCCATCTCGCGGCGTCCAATCAGTAACACACTTGCTCCATCGCTCATCAGTCATTCGCGCTAACTTACCTGCCCAATTCCACTTCCTTTCTTTTACCACCTCCACAATATCTCTCACTCTAGTCTGCTCTCTCACTCAACTTGATCTCTTTTGGTCTCTTAGCGTTATCCCCATCGTTTAGCTCTCCATTCTCCTCTGTGCAGTCCTTAGTATTGTCTCCATCGCCTTCATCAGTTTCCAAATCTAACACCCGTAGAATATTGCTGGGAGAATGCATTGATTGTAAACTTTACGGTTCAAACATAAAGGTAAAGAGCCTCTCAGGATTTTATTATACCAACCAAACACTTTTCAATCAATTGCAATACGCCTTTTTATATAATTATCATGATCTTTGGTCACTTTCACCATCTTGCATAAACAATTATACTCTTCAACATGTTGAAGAATCTCACCATCGATTATAGTCGCTTTACTTTGTACTTTCGTGTTGAACATTACTTTGGTTTTACTCTTATTTATTTCTTAACCTTCTCTGAGACTTTCCTTGTTCAGATCACTCAGCATATCTTGCACGTCTTCTGTTATTTCTGAAACAAAAATAACGCCAACAGCAAATCTTGGGTGGTTCAAATATTCGCCATTAATCTTCAAACCTTTCTTTTCCCAACTCAACCTTCTGAAAATCTCTTCCAAGAGAGCTGTAATTTGGTTGAAATTGTATCGCCTTGCCATATTCCTTTCTCGATCTTGATTTTTTCCGTATCTTTATGTAGTCGAATTACAGCAGTACATTTCGTATAAATATTTGTAGAACACATACGATCTGTTTGTTTGTACCCTGCTTGCGTGGCGAGTTTAGAATTGCTATTTGTTCTACCGAGTCAAAGGCCTTCTCGTAATCTACGAAAGGTAAACAAAGAAGTATTGTATATTGTATTCTGTCTTTTTTTCGATTAGTTGGTTCATCGCCTGCAAATGGACTAGAGTTGCATATCTGCTTCTAAAGCCTGCCTGTTCTCTCGGTTGGTTTTCATAAAAAATTTGACTTGGTCTGTAAGGAGCTTGGAGAATACTTTATACACATTTAATAGCAAGCTAAATTGATCTGCAATTACTAAGATCCTTCTGGTCTTCTATTTTATGAAGCAAAATTACTATAGTATTACACCACAATTCAGGAATGTTTTCTTGACGTAAACAGTGGGTGTATAACTAAGCTAACTTAATATGAAATTCTTTCCCTGCGCCTTTAAAAGGTCTGTCGATGTACCATATATTCTGGGCCAAATTCTATTTTTTCTTATATAATTTCTGGTACAATACTAACATGATCCAAGACCATGGTGAACCACACACACACACACACACACACACACACACACACACACACACACACACACACACACACACACACACACACACACACACACACACACACACACACACACACACACACACACACACACA
>NC_134789.1:56121000-56126000 GCF_046742065.1 Oratosquilla oratoria | reverse complement strand
TAAAGAGTGTAATGAGGAATAGACATTTGGGAATGGATGCTAAGAGGAGACTGTATGAAGGAGTGATTGTGCCAACAGCACTGTATGGGGCAGAAACATGGAACATAAGAGAGGAAGAGAGAAGGAGTTTGAATGTGTTTGAGATGAGGTGTCTGAGAAGTATGATGGGGGTTACTAGGCTAGATAGTGAGAAATGAGGAGGTGAGGAGGAGAACGGGGGTGGAAAAGGAGCTGGGAGATAGGGTTGATGAAAGAATATTAGGATGGTTTGGACACATGGAAAGAATGAGTGAAGAAAGACTAGTAAAAGAGGTGTGGAAGGCAGATGTGGAGGGAGTGAACATGAGGGGGGCTTCCTAGGATGAGGTGGATGGATGGGGTGAAGGGGGCTTTGGGGAAGAGGGGAATGTCTGTTGAGGAAGGACGGGAGAGGACAGAAGACAGGGGTGAATGGAGAATGGTTGTATATGGATGATGTTGTGATGGCATGAGGTGGAATGGGCGGGGGGATGGGGGGTGAGGTAGTATGTGTGAGCAAAATTTGACGCAGCCCGAAGGGATTTCTCCCCGTCCTCTCATTTTATGCAATGGGGGGACGGAGAGGGGGGGTAGCCGATTTAATGAAGCGGCCTTGCTGCATATACATATGCGTGCGTGCGAGGACGAATGATAGAGCGGTGATTCTCTCCGACGTCCGTCTCGCAAGGCCACCAATTGCAAGTATTCGTCGCTGGAGTGGAGTACGGAATCTGGGGATTCCCCTTTCCGTGTTTTTTCCCCACGAGGAGTGAAGACAAGCCTTCATTTGGCTACCCTCCCTTACAAAATGAGGAAAATGAAATTTGATTCGGTTAGTTACCACATGGTAAATGGGTATTCATCCGTAAGAGAAGGATTAAATTAAATTCTAAATCTCTTAGGACTTAGGATATTACCCGTCCGCCATTACATAAATTATATACAATCAATTTTTTATTACTTTGTACATTTTATAGAGCAATGTTACATTGAGATGCTTTTTTATCTTACAAGGGCGATCCTAGTATGTGGCAATATTATTTATAATATATAATTTGATTACAAAGGACACATAATGGTTTGACCAAGATTAGTAATTTTATTTTACAAAAATGCTATGTACGTTAAGGGGACACTGCAGTAGCGACGTGGTGCCACAAACTGCTATTTGTACATGAAAGCAAATATAAAAGATTGACACACAGGTGCATGGTTTGACATAGGAGTTCCATTCTGTTTAGAAAGGTCTCCCAAAATAGATAAATTTCTAGTGTCTATTACATCAAATTTTATACAGTGAGTCACTGGACTCAAAGAGATAACGCTGAGTGTTTGAAGAGATGGTGTAATGGTTTAAGTCACTACAGCTGTTACCTTCACGGGTGGATAGACGCAGGAGTAGTGGATGAGAGAAAATTTGTGACTGCTTGAAGAACTTCGACCTTGATTTGGAAAAGAAAACAGAGGCAGGAGATGGATAGATAGATAGATAGATAGATAGATAGATAGATAGATAGATAGATAGATAGATAGATAGATAGATAGATAGATGTATAAAGAGAGAAAGATATATATATATATATATATATATATATATTTAGAGAGAGAGAGAGAGAGAGAGAGAGAGAGAGAGAGAGAGAGAGAGAGAGAGAGAGAGAGAGAGAGAGAGAGAGAGAGAGAGATTATTGAGCAGGCAAATAGTGACTGAAAATAAAAAATAGTTAAGGAGAAAACAAAGAAAGAAATCAGATAAATAAACAGAGTAAATAAAAATAAGAACGAAAAAAGGGAGAAAAATAAAAAAGACAAGTGAAAAATAAATCGGTCGCCAGAGAGAATGAGGGGAATGAAGAGGAGGGTGCTGAGGAGGAGTTGGGGGAGGAACAATGAGAATAAATTACGAAGAAGAGAGAGAACGAAAAGAAGAAGAATGCAGAATGAGGTGCTGGAAAGGAAGTGACGAGTGGCTTATCCCTTGCGATCGGTGACGCGGACTCTATCTCCTTGTCTTCATTGACGCAAGGAGATTTTATTTAGTTTTTCGACACCTGATGGGGTCTTGATCAATCAAGATCTTATTTAGTTTCGCGTTCGTCCCTTCAGATGAATGAGATCTGTCGACGTTAGCTGGAATGAAGGTCTATAGGTGCGTCACCGTGTAGAAGTACTTGAAGGGGATGTGCGAGCATTGGGATAAGCGAGGAAAATAAACGAGAACCCTAAAGAAAACGGAAGTAGACGAGAAATGATACTATGTATATATATGTATATATATATATATATATATGTATATATGTATATATGTATATATATATATATATATATATAACTACAAAGTAATGACGTAACACATTCGTAAAATTCAACAAGAACCCACTGTGTTGGATAAGAAGAAAAGAAATAGATGATATCCATATATTTCGATCATGGACTGTGATCCTCTTCAGTGGAATATGTATATGTATATATATATATATATATATATATGTATATATATATATAAATATACATATTTATATATATATATGTATAAATACATATATATATATATATATATATATACATATATATATATATATATATACATATATATAACTACAAAGTAATGTCGTAACACAGTCGTAAAATTCAACAAGAACCCACTGTGTTGGATAAGAAGAAAAAAAATAGAGGATATTCATATATTTCGATCATGGACTGTGATCCTCTTCAGTGGAATATGTATATGTATATATATATATAAATATATATATGTATATATATATATATATATATATATATATATATATGTATATTTATATATATATATAACAAAGATCAAATAAAGAAATAAATTGATTAATTATTAAGAAACAATCAAGTGAATAGATAAATAAATAAAAACAAACGGATAAGTAGAAAAAAATAAGTAAATCAATAAATTAATAATAGATAAATAGGTACGCAAATGAATAGATAAATGAAAAAATAAATGAATAAACAGATAAATCAATTAAAAAGTAAGTGAATAGATAAATGAATAATAAATAATAAGCAAAACAATGAAAAGGCAACTTTTATAAGGACCAACAGGGCCCTAATTTATCATTCTATTAAATTACATAAGAAAGAAGAAATTGATAAATAGGAGAGAATGAAGGAGAAGAAAAAGAAGAAGAAAATAAAGTCAGAGGAAAAATTAAGACAATGGATAAATAAATAAAAATAATATGTATAAATACAAATATAAAATTGAGGATGGAGGTGAAGCTAAAGTTGAAGACGAAGAAGTCGAAGGCAAAGATAAAAACAAAGACAAACACGAAGGTGAAGACGAAGACAGAGATGAAGATAAAGACAAAAATAAAGATAAGGATTAAGTGAAACAAAAAATAAAGAAAAATGAGAGAAAAAATACAAAGAGAAAGAAGATAAAAGTACAGATACAGATATAGGTACAGAAGCAGATAAAATAAATACAAAAATAAAGGTAAAATAAGATAAAGATAAAGACAAAGATTCATATAAAATAAAGATAAAGATGGAGACAAACACGAAGGCGAAGACGAAGACGAAGACAAAGACAAAGACAAAGACAAAGACAAAGACAAAGACAAAGACAAAGACAAAGACAAAGACAAAGAAAAAGAAAAAGACAAAGACAATGATAAAGACAACGGCAAAGACAAAGACAAAGACAAAGACAAAGACAAAGACAAAGACAAAGACGAAGACGAAGACAAAGACAAAGACAAAGACAAAGACAAAGACAAAGACAAAGACAAAGACAAAGACAAAGACAAAGACAAAGACAAAGACGAAGTCAAAGACAAAGACAAAGATAAAGAAAAAGATAAAGATAAAGATGAAGATGAAGACGAAGACGAAGACGAAGACGAAGACGAAGACGAAGACGAAGACGAAGACGAAGACGAAGACGAAGACGAAGACGAAGACGAAGACGAAGACGAAGACGAAGACGAAGACAAAGACGAAGACGAAGACGAAGTCGAAGACGAAGACGAAGACGAAGACGAAGAAGAAGACGAAGACGAAGACGAAAAAGAAGACGAAGACGAGGACGACAGCACCATGACATTGGGCAGGTAAAGAAGAGAAAGAGAAAAGGTTGATAAAGAAAAAAAAAAAAGTGTGAAGAAAGGAGACAACAAAAGGGTAGTAGAGAATGAAGAAATGGAAATACAATGAAAACAAACGATGACGGAAATAGAAGAGAACTGAGGATACGAAAGATGGTCTGGAAAGATGAGAAGGACGGAAGGAAATGAAAAAGAAAAATGGAGGGCGAGGGTGTGACTGTGGAGATTAAAAGAGAAGGAAGAGGACCAGAAGAAGAAGGAAGAAAGGGACACAGAAAAGGAGGATGAGGAGGAGGAAGAGGAGGATTAGAAAGAAGGTAGAGGAAGAAGAGGAGGGGGATGAGAGAAGGAAGGGAATGAAGGAGGATAAAGAAGAGGAGGAACAGAAGCAGACAGAATATGAAGAGGAAGAGGAAGAACAGGAGGAGTGAGGAGAAGGAGGACAACTGGAGGAGGTGTAAAACAAGAGATGGATAAGGAGGGTGGATAGGAAGAGAAGGAGGAAGAGGAGGATGAGGAGAGGAAGAAAAGAGGGACCAGAGTGAGGATCCTGATGAGTGCTTGGAGGACGAAGAGCAATTAGATTTAAGGCGATGAATGGATTTATTGCCCACAAAAAATCAATACCCCCAACCCCCCCTGAACTGCAAGAGGGAAAGGGTAAGGATTGTGGAGGACGGAAGAGGAACAAGGAGAGGAGGAGGAGAAGGAGGAGAAAGGGGAGAAGGGAGAGAAGGAGGAGAAGAAGTAGGAGGAGAAGGGGAAGAAGGAGGAGAAGGAGGAGAAGGAGGAGAAGGGTGAGATGGGGGAGAAGGGGGAGAAGAAGGAGAAGAAGGAGAAGGAGGAGAAGGGGAAGAAGGAGGAGAATAAGGAGAAGGAAGAGAAGAAGGAGGAGGAGAAGGG
>NC_134789.1:56098500-56103500 GCF_046742065.1 Oratosquilla oratoria | reverse complement strand
AGATAAAAATGTATGTTTAGTGGTAAAATAAAAATAAATAATTATAGATCCTAACAATCTCCTTCCTTTTTTTTTTTGTCTCTCTCTCTCCTCGTTCGCCCATTCCTAACCACCCAATTATATCTTCTTCCTTTTTTTTTGTACTTTATTCCCTCCTACTCCTCCTCTTCTCTCTCTCTTCCTCCTCCTCCTCCTCCCATTTTTCGTCCTCATCCTTACTCTCATCCCTTTTCTAGTCTTATCCCCACTCTTCCTCCTCTTCCTCCTCCTCCTACTCTTCTTACCTCCTCTTCATCCTCTTCCTCTTTCTCTCCCTCCTCCTTCTCTACCTCCACCTCCAGCTTCACCTCAACCCATCCTCTACAGTCTACACTCTACTCCACTTATACCAACTACTTCGTCTAATCCTTCTCTCTATCCTCCTCCTCACCAATTATGTAGTTATTATCCTACGCCTCTTCTTTCTTATTTTCCTTCACCTCCTTCTCATCCCCTTTCTATTTATTCCTCCTTCTCCATTTCCGTCTCTATACCTTGTTAAGCTCCTGCACTCACTATATCTATTTCCTTTTCTCCTTCATATTTCTACTCTTTTGGATCAAAAATACCATCACACTTTACCTCCTCCTTACCTCCATTCCTCCTCCTTCACCTCCACTTCTTCTACACACACCTCCATTCGCCTCCACGCGCCCACCTCCATCTCCGCATCCCTTCCTTGAATTCAAAGGAGGGGAGATCAAATTCCCTTGGGAAAGGGGGAAAAAATTGAGATCCTCCTACATCGTGGCAACCTTCCTTAGAGAACGTTGCCAAACGTACGACAAGTGGCAGGTGGGGAATCTTATGACGCAGACTGTCGTTTCCCATCTGCAGGAATGCATAAGAAAACGAAACGGGTAGACTTCCTCCATGTTTTTTTTTTTTCAACAGGAAGAGACGCAGTTTTGCCAGATAAATGGGTTATTTCACAGAAAACCGACCGTCTTTGAGGTTATCTACTGATGTTTTCGAGTCCCTTTTTAGATGCATAAAACGTTCTGAACGTTTCTGAATGTCGTCACATCCTATTCGGAAAATGTCAATATTTTGAAAGCGTCAGGCAAAGGAAGAAGTACGAAAATTCAGATTTTGGTGAGCGAATTAAAAAAAAAAAAAAAAAAAAGTGCGCGTTTCAAACACCGCAGGGGGGGGAGAAAAACACTTGAACTAATTATTTCTATCATTGCTTTTACGCAAGGGGCCAACACAGCAAACCGTCATGGCGGAGTAAGTGTCGTCCTTGACTTAAAACCATTAAGATCCGGGATTGATTTCCATCAGTTACTGATGACTGCCATCAACCAGGACTATCTGATCATACAAAGCAAGTAAAGGAGCATACTGATGGAAGTTTTTCAACACTCCTCTCTCACTCTCTCTCTCTCTCTCTCTCTCTCTCTCTCTATATATATATATATATATATATATATATATATATATATCTATATACTGTATATATATATACATATATATATATATATAATCTATCTATCTATGTATCTATTTATCTATCTATCTATCTATCTATCTATCTATCTATCTATCTATCTATCTATCTGTCTGTCTCTCTCTCTCTCTCTCTCTCTCTCTCTCTCTCTCTCTCTCTCTCTCTCTCTCTCTCTCTCTCTCTCTCTCTCTCTATCTCTTATGTGATAGGCGGAATACAGTGCAATATTCCTTGTCGATTTCTACCACACATATGAAGAAACAAATCCTCTTCTTTGTAGAAGCAAACCTGATGATTTTGGAAATATTCTCAACCTGCCTTACCCCTCCTGTACCCCAACACCTGCCACTCGTCTGACCTAATTTGATGACAGAATTGTCTCTTGCCTACAGTGTTGTATCTGCTGTCGCTTACGGCAGGTTATTTCATTCAGTTGTGTTCATTCATTCATCTATAAGAGACCGTTATATTCCAATGTGTTCCCTTCTTACCAAGGACACACTCGTTGGTATGTTCAGGTGAACTAGATCAATGTTCACGAGAACATTTTGTGAACGAAGATCTTAAACCCGGAAGAAGAATTTCGTTCTGCCTTACGTCAGAAGGGTTTTATTCAACGGGAGGACCAACCCCGACATCCTAAGAATACTTGATAAATTTCCCAAGATAATAGAACGACTAAATCTTTGTAGAACGACAGAGATGTTGAGAGCAGTTGCTGAGATGCCATATCTCACCATAAAAATGAATAAATAATAACACCAGAAATTCGATACGCCATCAACGGTTTCGAGAGATCCGATTTCCACTCCTCCCCCTCCTCTCTCACTCCCCCTCCACCATCCTCCTCCCTGCTCCTCCTCCCTCTCTCACCCTCCCTCCACCTCTACACCTCTCCCCTACACCGCCTCGCCTCCTCCCCTTCCCTCCTGCCCCCTCCCCTTCCCTCCCCTTCCCTTTCTCTTCCTCAAACAATAAATATAATTGATCGGCCTCTGATTACTCGACCCGTGGCGCATTGGTTTCATGCTCTTGTCGGAAGTACAAAGTCTTCCATTTGATTCGACAATTATTCATGTCTATTGCTTGTCCTGGCTGTCCAGGCACAAAAGGCAAAGGTGACTTTTTTTCTCGAAGCTCTTTAGTAGAGACACAAACTTGGTCCTGTTTACACTAGTGGTTTGAACCACACGGAAACCAAGGGGGTACCACATAGTCAAGGGAAAACTTGCGCGGTTGTGTGTGAACGCCTCCATTGACTTACATTGTAATTGAACCGCTGCAGTTCAAACCGGCGCAGTGGTGTGGACAGGGCTATAGCTTTCCAGTGATAGCCACTCACCCAGGCAATTCGAGTATTCACACGTGGCAGTTTCGGCCGCAGGTAATCTTGAGGTGTCCCTGATCACTCGACCAGTTCGGAAAGCAAGTATGTGGTATGAGGTGCTGGGAAGTTCTTATGAGGCTTTATGAGGCGTTATGTGATGTGATACAGTTTTCTCCAACTACATAGAATCGCCTTTAGGCAGTCAGAACAAAACTTTTATGATTTAGATCGTAATTGAGTGGATAATATCAGTGAATATATGTTAAATGCCCGTGAAGGGGATTTCTTTAGTTGAATAAAACCGATATTCTAAATACAAGCGGAGGTGATAGCACGAGGTCAAGCTAAAATAGAATAAAATAATCTGATGTTAACCAAAAGAAAATGTACACAGTTCTTCACTCAGGGTGTCATGATAGTTCGGTGATTAGCGCGCGCCGCTCGCATTATCAATGTCCAAGGTTCGAATCCATCCTGGTAGGGTCTCGAATCGTCTAGATCAGGACTTCTTAAACTACTTTTTTCCAATGTGCCACGTATTTCGTAGTAACATTGATTTATACCGGAAACGATATATATAATGAATAAAATAAAACCTGGCCATTTCTTTTTATCTTCTATTCATTTTGTAAACAATTAATACAATATCGAAACATATAAAAAAGTAATAAAAAATAACCAGCAGTTTATTAACACATGCCCCGGCCGCTAGCTGCGTACCAGTAGCTAATGGCTCGCGGACCACCACTTTGAGTAGCACCGGTCTAGATCCGTGGTTCTTAATCTTTTTCATCCTATGACCCCCCGAGACTCTTCAAGGTATTACCGTATTCTCTTTAAGAAATTTTGAAACGTTGAACCTCGTGAAAAGGCAAGATAAAACACTGGATGTGGTTGGTACGTTTACTGTAGCAAGCCACCACACTTGTGACTAGTGTTGCATTCACCAAATCGGTAAAACCCCAAGTGTCTAATTCAAACATATAAAAATAGATACATTCCCGAGTTCTTTGCGACCCCCTAAGACACCCTAAATGACCCCAGGTTAAGAACCGTTGGTCTAGGTGCTAGAAAATCGCCCACTCTCCTATCCCCTCTAGTATTTTATTTTTTATTTGTATTTTATTTTTTATTTTTACATTATTATAGTTTTAATTTATTATTAATATGATTTTTTTTTTTTTTTTTTTTTTTTTTTTTGCATCCGACCTAGATATGGATCAAAAGGTCTCCTGTCGGCATGCTCCGCCTTTGTAATCCTTTGTAATCCTTTGTAAATTGTTTTTCACGCGTAGAAGATTCTCTAAGCTGAATAAGATCGTATGATGTTAGCTAGAACGAAACCGTTATGTATTCTATAATTTGGGTTTGAACGAGTTATGAACTTATGAGAGGAGGTAGGATTTCTCTTAGTCTGACAAAATCGTCTGGTTCTAGCCTATACAAAATCTAGAAAGGGGCTGTGAACCTAACTGAGAAAGGGCCGTACTATCATCAAACAACGACAATCGTAAGACATATCCACCTCTCACCAGAAAAGATCTAAACGCTCTGTCTAAGAGAGCGACGACTCAAAATCTGTCAAAAAAATATAAAACAATATTAAATCGAAAAGATATGATATTGAAATTTTGATATTTCACTGCGTGTATTATGAATGTCATACTAACTGTATCATGCAGAAACCACAGGGAAAATGAAGTTTGGAATACTAAACGTTTTCGTCTGTTACGACATCCTCCCTCTCAGGATGTCGTAATAGACGAAAACGTTTAGTATTCCGAACTTTATTTTCCATGTGGTTTCTGCATGATCATTTAGTCACGCGTTTTTTGTGATTATTTTTGCACTAACTGTATGTAGAATGTTTTCACTTTAAGGACGAATATATTCATGACCATTTAACAGTAATGTCACTTTATTTTTTTTTTCCACCACCCCACTTTCTCTTTTCTACACAAAACCTCCTCTTTTCCATCTCAATAACTCCACCTCTTAAGGGGTTATTACATTGGGCTATTTTACCTCCGACTGTCGGAGCTGATTTGCAGCCCGCAGCTTTCGAGAAGGAACCTGATATGCTGGAGGGAAATAATTTCCCTTCAGTATGTCAAATGGCGTTTTATGTATATTTGAAAAAAAAAAAAAAAAACAGAATGTTTTGCCGTAGCGATTTTACGTCGG
>NC_134789.1:56073500-56086000 GCF_046742065.1 Oratosquilla oratoria | reverse complement strand
GACCAAGATATCTCTCTGTCAACTACGTTTTTATTGCAAACCACTTTAAAACTCAAGGAGGTCTGGCAACTAGCGACTGCTCTCCTATTGTCAGCTGATGACGTAGGAAGTCTCACTCTAATACAACACAGTCCAAGACGTATTTCCAGAGAGACATGTCGAAGGACCAGAGAATCAGTTTCAGGTTCCGTGATGCTGAGGGTTTCCAGTCAGTAAAACTCGAAGTGGTAATCAAATTAATCTCTTCGTGGTCAAAGATTACCTCGCTTTCTTTTACTTTTTGGATTTTCTTTGGACTTCCCCGCCTCTCCTTATCCAAATATATGCATGTATGTGTATATGTATGTATGTATTTGGCGTAGGAAAAATCAGAATAATGGCAGATGTAGTTTAATCTCTTCAGTTTTGGCTATACGGTTTCTTCAGCGAGAATGACAAACACACATATCGTCTTATATACTTATATGTCTCGATGGTTGTCTTGGGCGGCCCGCACGTGATCCGCACTTGCTAGTCTCGTTTTCTTTGTTTTTTGTTTCTGCAGCTATAAGTTTCCCGGTTGTTTTGGCTATGTTGACGAATCCTTCTCTGTAATTGGTGGTGTCCTCTGTGTTGATGTGCGCTGCCTCAGTTGTTTACCTTGTTTTCTTATCAAGTCCCTTGTTAATCACTTCCGTACTATGTCAGTCTGGAAGGCGTCCGTTTTATCCAAATATACGACCAATGAGTTGTTTGTTTTATGGTGTTTGATGTCATTCCTGTGTTCGTAAATACGCTTGTCTATGCCACGTGACGACTCGCCAATGTAAACACGTGAGCGTCCATTACATTGTACCTTGTATATCACGCTATTTTCGCTCTTCATGTTTTCTGTTCTAGGTTTCAACTAGTAATTTTTCTATTTGAGGTATACGCTACCTTAATTCCGGCTATCTGCATAAGAATTTTGATGAATTTGGCTTTCTTTGAGTGTGGTCCTAGGATGTATTCATTCTTGGATTTATCTTCAGTTTTCTTCCATGTGGCAATTTCAATAGCTTTGCTTTTTAACTTGTTTAGCAATCCCGCTGGGTATTTCAGTTTCTTAAATGCTTCGATAATGTATTCATATTCACTCTCAGTGAACTCTGTACTTCGTATCTGGATTGCCCTTAGGAAAAAAAAAATCTCGTTTCGCTCTTTCGCTGTGTGGTGACTGATAGTGGATGAAGTCATCTCTGTTGGTTGGTTTCCTGTAAACCGAAAATTTAACACTCTTCCACTCTTCCACTCGTCGTCTAGGAAGGGTAATTTTTTGCCAGCCTCTATCTCCACCGTCAATTCTATGTTGTTGTCTACATTATGTCTTCTGAATTTATCATCTACACGTGTAATCTCAGGCATGATGACTAAGATGTTATCCACTTAACGGAACCAGGAACTTCCTCTTCCCATAATTCGCTTAAAGTGATACGTTTCTAGACACTATCAACAACGAAGCCATCACGTCTGATAATGGAGAACACATGACCAAGCCTCTGTTTGAACTTTTGGGTAAATGTCCATAAGTTGACACATAGAGACACTAATTTCAAGTAGTTATATTATCTTACTGGAAGCTCGTCGTCGTCGATGTTGTTGACTGGTCGTTCCACCAAGTCTCGGGGCATATTTATCCTGAGGTTAATGTCGAGCGTTTTTTCGTCATAGCTGGCTAGTTTCTTTCCATGGAAAATCAAACATTTGAGACGTTCGATATATAAGAACATAAGAATGAAGGAGACTGCAAGAGACCATAAGGCCTACACTAGGCATTTCTATGTACATCCCCACCTTTCATCCCCATCCATAATGTTGTCTTACCGTTTCTTAAAACAACTGATAGTTTCAGCGCTCACTACATGGTTACTGAGTCTATTCCATTCGTTGACCAACCTATTAGGAAACCAATTCTTGCCTATTTCCTTCTTAAATCTAAATTTGTCCAGTTTAGATCCATTACTGCGAGTCCTGCCCTGTTGTTTTAATATGATGACCTTGTTAAAACCTTTGATCCACTTTAACAAGGGTGATGCAAAGAAGGTCATCATATTAAAACAACAGGGCAGGACTCGCAGTAATGGATTTAAACTGGACAAATTGCTAACCTATGAAGTGCGCTTTCGATTCCTGATATCATCGGCTTCATTGGTATTCCAGGCTTATGAACCTTGGGGAGACCTTTTATCCTGAGCGGCCTGGAATCTTCCAGAAGTCCTAGTAGTTGCTTTCCTTTTTCCGTCTTCTTTAAAATTCTCCTGACTTCTGCCTTGAACTCGCCGGTTTTACTTTTTGCAAAACCCCTCGTGTTTCTTCTCATATGTTGTAGTGTCATCCAATAAGTCCATCATTTTGTTCACATAGTCACTTTTATGCAGAATCCACTAGGAAGAGGAAAAACAGCCGGAGTCCAAGCGCTTTCGTGATATACAAGGAATACAGAAAAGTGAGTCACTCACTCACTTTTCTGTATTCCTTGATAATGTGAATTTATCACGAAAGCGCTCGGACTCTGTGTTTTTTCTCTTCCTAATGGATTCTGCATATTTGTGATTCACGTGTGCCTTATGAAACTTGTTCATAGTCACTTTTGTTAAGTATTATCACTCCGACAGCTTGGTTAAGTGATTACAATGTCTTGACACAAATCTTCACCAAGGCCTCGCTGTATCTTCTCGACATCGCGTTTTCTTCATCATTTGCCAACATTTCGAGACCCTATTTGAAACCCTTATCCAAATCTTCTACCTGACCTTACACCGCATGATCCTTGGTCACTAATTGAGTAAGGGCAAGTGTCTTTTTTTTTTTTTAAGAGTCTGCTATATAAGAATAGTACCCTCCTCTCATTCTGTACTACTGAAGAGGACTGTAGCTTACAGTCGAAGTATATAGATTCACCGTTTCCAGATTTTTCTTCTCCGACTGTGGTTTCAGTTCTGATATATATACATATATATATATATATGTGTGTGTGTGTGTGTGTGTGTGTGTGTGTGTGTGTGTGTGTGTGTGTGTGTGTGTGTGTGTGTGTGTGTGTGTGTGTGTGTGTGTGTGTGTGTGTAATGCCCTTTTTAAACATGTTCGTGACTTTGACCATCCTATTGACTGGGAAAATACTTCAAAAATTGTGTAGTGTAAAAATATAACAGAAATATCATAAAGTCAGGAATTATCAAATACAATTAAGACCAACTTATTAATAATAGCTTAGGATTATATAAATTAGATCCATATATTGTCAATGATATGAATAATACATATTTCAAAAGTTGATGTGACAAAATGTCTCTGTTTCCACGACCTCGCCGAGGGACCCAACATGAGCATTCAGTCTTCGGAGAGGAGGGTAAATGTCACTTGTCCTATTTATACTCTGTATCTTAACTTGTTTGTACTCAATTTTCTATATTCCTTGATAATTTGAATATATCACGAAAGCGCTCGGACTCCGTGTGTTTTTCCTCTTCCTTGTAGATTCTGCATATTTGTGATTCACGTGTGTCTTGTGAAATTTGTGCGTATGTATGTATATGTCCTACTGTCCTTATCACCCATTTTCTATTTTTTTCCTTGTCCTTCTTCTATTCTTACCTGCGCATCATTTCCCACCCATTTTCACCCCCTTCCACCCGCTAAATATCCTTCTTCCTTCTCATTGCTCTTGTCCACTCCTGCCCACCCTATCCCCTCTCTTTACCCTCCCTCTTCCCCTCCCTTTCTTACTCCTCTCCCCTTCCTCCTCCCACTCCCCTTCCTCGTCGTCCTGCCCCTATCACACCCTTCCTCTTCCCCCTCCCCTATCCTTCTTCCCGTTTTGTACTATGAGTCTCTATCACACGCCGTCTCTCGTCGCCTCTGCAGGCCATGCATCAAGCAAAGCATATTTGTATCGTTTCCCTTTCCTTCCACTTTTGCAATTCCTTTCCTTTTTCTTCCCCTTCTCCTGATTCTCCCCTTTTCTTCCTCCCCCTCTCCCTCCCCCTCCTCCTCCTCCTCCTTACCATCCTCCCCTTCTTACTCTCTAGTCTTCTTCCCTTCTAATGTAATGTTTATTTTTTTTCACTCCTAAGTATTTTCTATTTATCTTTTCTGTCCTTACATCCCCCCACCTTGCTTCATCCTTATACTCATTTTTCTTTCTCCTATTCTTCGCCATACCTTTGCCTTTATCAATCCTTTTCCCCGTCCTGCTTCATCTACCATATATCTCATCGTCACCCAAATTTTCACAATTTCCCCCACATTTACATTCTCACCATATACCACAATGCCTTGCCCTACCCGGAACTAGTTCATCCTAAAACTCCCTCATTATGTCACCCTTACTAAACAGTGCTTTCGCCATAAATTGGTCTTACCTGACTTTGCGATCACTTACCCTCACTCATACCCCAATCCTCACTCACACACCCACCCTCGCTCTAATCCTCACACTCACGCTCACCCCCTCATACTCAAACTCACCCTTCTTCTCTTTCTCCACTACCTCTTTTTCTTCTCCCCTCCCCTTCTCTCTCTCTCTCTCTCTCTCTCTCTATATATATATATATATATATATATATATATATGTATATACATATATATATATATATATATATATATATATATAGAACACACAGGAACCCACAGTCGGATCACGAATAAACTTTGAATAAAGAATAATCCTATATTTCGGCTATCAACTGTAGCCCTCTTCAGGTACTTTCCTGAAGAGGGCTACAGTTGATAGCCGAAATATAGGATTATTCTTTATTCAAAGTTTATTCTTTCTCCGACTGTGGGTTCCTGTGTGTTATTTACAAATGTGCTACTACATTTCTATTTAGAAATATATATATATATATATATATATATATATATGTATGTATGTATGTATGTATGTATGTACAACACTGAATGGGTCCCAGTGATTAGAGATATATTTTAACAATCACAATGCATTTTAATTCTAAGCCATCAAAGGCCGACATGCAGAAATTGAGATGCATTACTGCCAATGACTCGAACCCGGCATCTTCATGACAAGTGTGGTAGTGCCTTACCATCGAAGCTATCAAGAGAGATATAAGTTGAGCGCAATTTTTCTTATATATTTGTATCTCTCTCGATAGCTTAGTTGGTAAGTCACTACCGCACTTTTCATGAGGATGCTGGGTTCGAGTCCTTGGTAATACCGCATTTCAATTTCTGCATGTCGGCCGTTGTAGGCTTAGAATTAAAGTGTATTGTGGTTGTTGATATATATATATATATATATATATATATATATATATATATATATATACGTGTGTGTATATATATATATATATATCCTTCTCTCTCTCGCTCTCTCTCTCTCTCTCTCTCTCTCTCTCTCTCTCTCTCACACACACACACACACACACACACACACACACACACACACACACACACACACACACACACACACACACACACACACACACACATACACACACACACCCTTCCCCCTTACCTTCAACCTCACCCTCACTCTCCCCCCAAAACTTACCTTCATTGTCAACCCTTACCCCTCTCGCACGTGTAAGGAAAACCAATAGACAGAAGCCAAACTGGCAACTAAACAAAATTTATCGAATTACATGTACACCCTTCACGGGAACAGCTGCGGCGTTGCTGTTGCAATAAAGGTATTCGGAAAACAATATCTAAATGGAAAAAAGAAAAATTGCAATCAAACTTCCACCCTCCCTCTCCTCCTCCTCAACCTCCCTCATACCCAAATCCTCACTTTTACCCTCATCTTTAGTCTTCCCAGCAACTTAAGACCCATCCTCAACTTCACCCTCAATCTCACCCTCAAACCCTTAACATGACCCAGTCCCTCAACCTTCCTCTCAACCTCATTCACGTCCTTTCACTTTCCTCCTTCCTACTTTCTTGCGGCGTTTACCTCGCTTTTACCCTTACCCTCATACCTAACCCTTTACTCCCTCTGTTTTCAACGACATGTCCCTTCCCTATGGTATTTCTACCCACCCTCGGTCTCAGCCTTCCCCCATCTCGTTATTCTCGAGACCCTCTGTGTTTCTCTCCACGGACAAACCCCGTTATGTAAACATAGGTCGTCTTTGATAACCAAAGAGGAATCTTCCGCCAGCAGTGAAGTTGTAGACTGGTTTTCCGACAATAGTCGAATGGCCACGTTTTGGCTTTGTTTACAAACACGGACGTTGATGAGCGCTACCTGCGGTCAGGGTTTTCCTTTCTCCTAATCTGACACTTTCTTCTAGTATATACAGTATATATATATATATATATATATATATATATATATATATATATATATGTATGTATGTATGTATATGTACAGTACATATCTATATATATATATCTATACATATATATATATGTATATACATGCATATATAAATATATATATATATACATATATATACATATGTGTGTGTGTGTGTGTATGTATATATACATATACACACACACACACACACACACACACATATATATATATATATATATATATATATGTTGAAATTAAAGTTGACAGTGTTAGTGTATTTGCCGTTGGAAAACTCAGAAAGATGGCAGAGGTACATTATTCTCTTACATTTCGGCTTCACGCCGAAAACTAAGAGAAGGCGTGTGGCCGAAACACAAGAGAATAAAGTACCTCTGCCATCATTTTGACTTTTCCAACCCCAAACACACACACACACACACACACACACACACACACACACACACACACACACACACACACACACACACACACACACACACACACACACACACACACACACACACACACACACACACACACACACACACACACACACACACACACATACACACACACACACACACACACAACACACACACACACACACACACACACACACACACGCACACACACACACACACACAAACATACACACACACACACACACACACACACACACACACACACACACACACACACACACACACACACACACACACACACACACACACATATATATATATATATATATATATATATATATATATATATACATATATATATGTATATATATATATATGTATATATATGTATATATATATATATATATATATATATTATATATATATATATATGTGTGTGTGTGTGTGTGTGTGTGTGTGTGTGTGTGTGTGTGTGTGTGTGTGTGTGTGTGTGTGTGTGTGTGTGTGTGTGTGTGTGTGTGTACAAATGTAGGAAACGCAGGAGTCTTGGTCTTGAGTTTATTCCTGACTAGTTTCGCAGGTATGCTTTATCAAAGGAAAGGTAAAGCATACCTACGAAACTAGTCAGGAATAAACTCAAGACCAAGACTCCTGCGTTTCCTACTCCGCTTACGTCATATATATATATATATATATATATATATATATATATATATATATATATATATATATATATATATATATATATATATATATATATATATATATATATATATATATATATACTCGTATATATACTTGTTCACTGACGACCGTCTGAATAATAGGAAACTCTCCACTCGAGACGAAAATGAAATAATCGAGACCTTTGATCACCCCTTTCATACCATGACTGAAATATCCTGACGGCCGTCCCGAATAAGAAGAGGACCACCCGGCACGAAAGCAGGAGGTCGTCTTCAACTTCGGGGAAGAATGAGCTTGAGTCGCGCAACCAAATGCCATATATGTGTCGTCTCACCCGTAAATACTGCGACCACCGAGACGGCAACACCGTAATGCGAGACGTGACGTCAGAACGAGTGTCAAAAGAGGTCATTAGGGTCAAACATAGATGGCACTAAGGGAAGAACGATGCGTACTATTGGGTCAGTCTCAAATGTTCAGCTTTTAGATAGAAATTATTCCATTACTAGGATCTGCAGTCACCAGCCACATCAAAATCAGATCGAATAAGAAAAATGTAAAGAAGTTTATAGAAAATAATTAATTAATTAATAAATACAAAATACAAAGTGGTAAGGTGTTTATTTATCGTTTGTTATTCTCGCTGATGTCATATAGTTTTATTTACTGTGGTGGAAAGTCCGAATACGAATAGGTTTAGGTAAATTCCAATATTCCTCGTCTATATTAACATCTGGATGTATGATTCTAGCTTACATCAGATGATCTTATTAAGATGAAGGAGAGTTACGAACGGGATTTGGATTCTGACAAAATTTGAAAAGTAAACGAATAGAAAATTAAATGAATAAATGAATAAATGAATAAATAATAGATAAAGGACAAGCAAACAAACAAAGAATTACAAAGGATTACAAAGGCGGAGCATGCCGACAGGAGACCTTTTGGTCCATATCTAGGTCGGATGCGAAAAAAAAAAAAAAACTATAATAATGTAAATAACAAATAGAATACATAAATAAATGCATAGGTATAGTTAAATAATAAACAAATTTGGAGACTAAACTGCATCTTTCACGAGAATATGCTGCACCACAACATTAATGTTGATAGAATATTCTAAACATGTAATGGACTCCAAAACTTTTAATGGACTTCAAACATTTAATGGAATCCAAACATTTTAGACATGTTTATAAAGTTGGTTAACGAGGAATTGAAACCTAATCGTGCTTTACATATTTCAAAACATTTACAAAGGATTACAAAGGCGGAGCATGCCGACAGGAGACCTTTTGATCCATATCTAGGTCGGATGCGAAAAAAAAAAAAAAATAAACACATATACATACACATACATATACATATATATATATATATATATATACATATACATATATATACATACACATACACATACATACACATATACACATATATATCATATTAATAATAAATTAAAACTATAATAATGTAAAAATAACAAATAAAATACATAAATAAATGCATAGGTATAGTTGAATAACAAACAAACAGGTAAATAGTAAATGATTATAAATTGACATATAACTAATAATAAATGAAAATCAGACAGACAAATTATAACAAAACAAAAACAAATAATATAAGATAAATTATAATCATTACAGCATCTTACTTAGGTATTTATCTAAATGATTCTTAAAGCTTTGAACTGAACTACATTGCACTACCTGTGCAGGAAGTTTATTCCATTCATTAACTACACGGTTGGCAAAGTTGTTTCTACCTACTTCCAAATTGAATCTATTTCCGGACAGTTTGAGACCATTGTTTCTTGTCTGATTCTCATTCAATGTGAAAATTTGGTCACTTTTGATGTTGTCAATTCCCTTTAAAATCTTAAAGACCTGTATCAAGTCACCTCTGAGTCTACGCTTTTTTAGGGAAAACAGATTCATGTGCTTAAGTCGATTTTCGTATGATTTATTTTTGATATTTGGAATCAGTTTTGTGGCTCGCCGTTGTACTTTTTCCAGTCTGTCAATGTCTTTAATGAGATTCGGTGACCATACGGAAACAGCATATTCCAAATGTGGACGAACTAACGATTTATATAGCTTGTTAATGAGTGATGGACTTTTGAAATCAAAAGATCGCGCAATCAATCCCAGAATCTTATTTGCTTTCTCAGAGGCTGAAATACACTGCTTGGATGATTTGAGGTCGTTACTGATAATTACGCCGAGATCTTTTTCACTATCCACTTTTGTTAACGAATTTCCAAATAACTTGTAATCGTACTTACTGTTATTTTTACCTATGTGCATTACCTTGCATTTACTTGTGTTAAATTTCATTAGCCACTTTTCAGACCATTGCTGTAATTGATCTAAATCTTCTTGAATATCTAATTGGTTTGAGTGATCATTTGCCACTCCGCACAGTTTTGTATCATCAGCAAATTTGGAAACAGTAGATTTTAGTCCATGGTCTATATAATTTATATATACTATGAATAGAAGTGGCCCAAGAACGGAACCCTGAGGAACTCCACTTGCAACACTTTTCCATCCAGAAGTTTTTCCATTTAAAACAACTCTCTGTTTTCGACCTTTCAACCAATTACTAGTCCAACCTAATAGGCTACCACTTATTCCATGCAAAGCTAATTTAGTAAGTAGTCTTTCGTGTGGGACGGTATCAAAAGCTTTTGCAAAGTCTAGATATATTAAATCTATAGTTTCTTTTGTCATAATTCGAGATAACTGTGTTGTAGAATTCGAGTAAGTTAGTCACGCAAGAACGTTTCCGTCTGAAACCATGCTGGCTATCATTTATCAAACGGTTACTTTCTAAATTATATTCGATAGCATCTCTGAAGATAGTTTCCATTATTTTTCCTACGATCGAAGTCAAACTTATAGGCCTATAGTTATTTGGTTTCTTTTTGTCACCTTTTTTGAATATGGGAGTAACGTTAGCTAGCTTCCATTCTCTTGGGACATCTCCGGATATGATGGATTTCTTGAAAATAATTTCTAATGGAACAACAATCTCATTTTTCATTTCCTTTAAGATTCTTGGATGCCAACCGTCAGGCCCTGGTGTTTTATTAACTTTGAGTTTGTCTATACACCTTTTGATTTTTTCTTTTGTTATATTTACCGTAGTGAGTAAGTTTACCCCAGACTTTTCACAGGTTTCAGTTTGGAATTCACTTTGAGGTGTTTCGTTTACGAATACCGAGCTAAAATAATTGTTTAAGATATTACACATTGCTTCATTTGAATATTCAAGTTGACCGTCAGCAGATAATAGTGGACCAATGTGATTCCTAACAACCTTTTTATCTCTAATGTAACTATAGAATTCTTTGGGATTCTCTTTGGATTTATCAGCGATGTTCATTTCGTATTGTCGTTTTCTTTTTCTTATTGTCTTTTTTAAATCTCTCTGTATTGATACATAACTTTCATAGTCATTAGATGCACCCGAGCACTTATATTTCTTATAAGCCTGTCTCTTTTTAGCAATACTTTTTTCAGTTTCTTTGTCGAGCCACTTTGGGCGAGCCTGATTTGGTGGACGTGTCCTTAAAAGGAATGTAAGTTTGAATCATCTTAGTGAGCGTATTTTGAAATATTTCCCACATCTGATCTACAGGCCTTTCGTTTAATTTTGCCTCCCAATCTGTAAGCTGAAGCTCCTGACGTAGTTCTATGAACTGAGCTTTACTGAAATCGGGTATTTTAGAAGCACAAGTATCTATTCTAAAATTGTTTAGGAGTTTGAATCTGACTAAGTTGTGATCGCTATTTGCAACAGATTCACCGACTTCTACATCACTTACCATGCTTTTGCGGCTAGTGATCAATAAATCGAGTAAGTTTCCATATCTTGTGGGCTCTTTTACATGCTGAATTAAGTAATTGTCACCAAGAAAATCAATCAAGCGACTACCTATATGGCCATGTTCAAGGGTCATCCAATCAATGTCAGTAAAATTGAAATCACCCATTATCAATAAATCCCGGTTGCAGAAACTAGACAGTTCTTGAAATAACAGTTTGTCGTCTGCTAATGATAATGTCTTTGGCCTATATATTACACCTATATTCATTTTTTGTCCATTTGTTTGGGTTAACTCTACCCACAAACTGTCATATGCATCCTGTTTCACTTTCTCTAAAACACAAGCATGAACATTGTTTTTAACGTACAGTAGAACACCCCCACCTTTCTTGTGGTTTCTATCCTGATGAAAGTGTTTAAATCCCGCAATATTAAATTCAGCTTCGAACTCTGTACCATTTAACCATGTCTCAGTTATTCCTATCATATCGAGATTTTCGCTTTTGACATACGCCTGTATTTCTTGAAATTTGTTCCTAATACTACGAGCATTAAAGTACATAGTTTTAAGAAACTCATGATTATTTCTTTTTGACATATTTTGAGTTTCAATATCATGTCTTATATTATCATTTTGTTTTTTATTTATGCCTTGCTCTATATTATTATTATTTGGTCCTTCATTGACATTCAATGCCTCATTAACATTTCTCCTATCAAAATTAACATTTCCCCCATCACGGACATCTGGTCGATTACGGTCATCCGATCTATTTTGTACATTTTGTCCCCCTACGTCACCGTGATTCACGCCGGCCTCCCGTCGTTCAGTGACATTATGTCCGGCATCCCTTTCTAAAATTATATTTTGTCCTCCAGTGACATTATATCCTACCGTGATATTTTTTCCTCCACTATAATTACATCCCATCGTGATCTTTTGTCTTCCACTGTCATTACATCCTATCTTGATATTTTGGTCTTCATTGACATTCTGTCCGGTATCTCTTCCTAAAATTATATTTTGTCCTTCACTGACAGTATATCCTACCGTGATATTTTCTCCTCCATTATCATTACATCCTATCGTGATATTTTGTTCTCCACTTTCATTATTTCCCATCGTGATCTTTTGTCCTCCACTGTCATTACATCCCATTGAAATAGAATAAGACAAAATAAAATGAAATATAATAAAATATAATAAAATAAAGCAAAATAAAATAAAACACAACGAAATAACATTAGATAGAATTAGATCAAATAAAGTAAAAGAA
>NC_134789.1:56043500-56048500 GCF_046742065.1 Oratosquilla oratoria | reverse complement strand
CTGCAGATCCTCAGAGCTCTGAGGAAAAAACCGATCACCACTCCTGTTTTGGTTCGTTCGTCATGTGCACTGTAAAAATGTAAAAGGTCATCTTTGTTGGTAGGTTTCCTATAAACTCTAAAATGTGCTTTGTTATCCTCTCTAATAATCTCCGTGTCGAGAAAAGGCAGGCGACCACGGGACTCAATCTCCATAGTGAATTGTATTATTAGTCACTTCATTTAACTTTGACAAAATCTCCTCAGCATCTGTCCTCTGCAGGGGAAATGAATAGGCAATCATCTACATACCTTAGCCAATGTGAACCCTTTGGGAGAATTTTTAAAAAATGATCCCTCTCCAATACCTCTAGGTAGAGGTTTGCTGCCACTGCACTCAAAGGAGATCCCATGGGAAGGCCTTCCAACTGGTGGTATTCTTGGTTGTCAAATCTGAAAGAGCCAAATCTCATACATTTTTCTGTGAGCTGCATGTAGTCTCTTTTGCAGATCGGTAGGCTATTTTCGTCGATGGTTTGTAGTGCTTCCTTGATAGCGTTGATGGCGCCTTTTATGGAGACATGGGTAAATAACGATGTTACATCGTAACTGATTAATCTTTTCTGTGAAAAGTCTATGTTGTTGAGTTTCTCGATTAAGTCTGTGGAATTTTGGAGATGCGTACTACTGATGTTACCAAGGGCGGACGATAGGGGTTTGGCTAGGATTTTAGCTAACCTGTGCGGGGCGCTTCCAATACCTGAAGTAATGGGTCTAAGCGGTATCTCCTGTTTGTGGATCTTGGGGAGTCCTTTCAAGGTCGGTGTCTTGGGGTCTTCTTCTAAGAGATGTAACATTTTCTTACCCTTTTCGGTTCTCTTCAAAATCTTTCTTGTGGTTTTGTTGAACTGTTCCGCTTCCTCTTTTGCTTTGCCGGTGTTTTGTTTGGTGTATGTGGACGGGTCGGATAAGAGATCCTCCATTTTGCGTACGTAATCCAATTTATCAAGGATCACTATACCTCCGCCTTTATCAGCTGTTGTGATCAAGATGTCGTTGTTGTCTCGGAGTTCTTTTAGTGCACGTGTGTACCTTCTGGGGATGGCTGGCTCACGTTTTCTCGAGGCTAGTGAGCAGCATAATATTTAGACCCTGTTTGAATCCGTTCTCTAATTCACTGTCCCTCCAATTATATTTATATTTGTATTTGTATTTTCATTTTATCTGGATATTTATCTTTATTATATTATTTAATACTATAAGTTATCATATGACACTTTTTAGGATTCACACATTTCTACACCACTCACTTCACTTACAATGTTACACCCTCGATCAACATTCCACACACACCGGAGCTGTTTTGTAATAACATCACAACAATTTATTGTATTTTTATCACTATTGTATTAAAAAACCATTGTACAACCAAACGTAACCCACCTCCAAGGAGGGAACGCGGTCTTACTCAGACTATGTATACCGCCAGCTTCACTCCAGAGTCACATTCCTCTGAAGAAGCATAGAGCGAAACCGGTCAGGAATAAACTCAGTAACTCGGAACTAGACCCGTGACTTCTTTTTCCACCTTCATCAATAATAATAATAATAATAATAACAACAACAATAGCAATAACAATAACAATAACAATAACAATAATAAAAATTATAATAATTATAGTAATAATAATAATAACAATAATAATAATAATAGTAATAATAATAATAATAACAATGATAATATTGATAATAATAACAATGATAACAATAATGATAATAATAATGACAATAACAATAATAATGATAATAATAATAATAATAATAATAATGATAATAATAATAATAATAATAATAATAATAATAACAATAATAATAATAATAATAATAATAATAATAACAATAATAATAATAATAACCATAATAACAATAACTAATAATAATAATAATAATAACAATGATAATATTGATAATAATAACAATAATAATAATAATGATAATAATTATGACAATAACAATAATAATAATAATAATGATAATAATAATAATAATAATAATAATAATAATAATAATAATAATAATAATAATAATAATAATAATAATAATAATAATAATAATAATAATAATAATAATGATGATGATGATGATGATGATGATGATGATGATGATGATGATGATGATGATGATGATGATGATGATGATGATGATGATGATGATGATGATGATGATGATGATGATGATGATGATGATGATGATGATAATGATGATGATGATGATGATGATGATGATGATGATGATGATGATGATGATGATGATGATGATGATGATGATGATGATGATGATGATGATGATGTTTAATAATAATAATAATAATAATAATAATAATAATAATAATAATAATAATAATAATAATAATAATAATAATAATAATAATAATAATAATAATAATAATAATAATAATAATAATAATAATAATAATAATAATAATAATAATACATACATACATATACCAAGGCTTTTTCCCCTTCCAAGGGAGGTAGCCAAAAAGGGAAAGGCATAAAAACACTCCCACCCATTTCATCCCTAAATACACTCCACACCCCTCCCACCCTTCCTCTCATCTGAGCACCTCCTGGATGACGGGTCATCCCTGCACCCTGCCCACCGCCCTGGGTCAGAAGCAGTGTCGCAAGACACAGTACATCCACAGCAAGGCCGCTTCATTTAATCGGCGACCCCCCCTCTCCGTCCCCCTTTGCATATAAGGCGAGGACGGGGAGAAATCACTTCGGGCTGCGTCAAAATTTACTCACACACATACTACCCCACCCCCCACCCCCCCGCCCATTTCCTCCTCACGCAGTCACAACATCATCCATATACAACCATTCTCCACTCACCTCTGTCTTCCGTCCTCTCCCTTCCTTCCTCAACAGACATTCCCCTCTTCCCCAAAGCCCCCTTCACCCCATCCATCCACCTCATCCTAGGACGTCCCCTCATGTTCACTCCCTCCACATCTGCCTTCCATACCTCTTTTACTAGTCTTTCTTCACTCATTCTTTCCATATGTCCAAACCATCCTAATATTCTTTCATCAACCCTATCTCCCAAATTCTTGTTTACCCCTGTTCTCTCCTCCTCACCTCCTCATTTCTCACTCTATCCAGCCTAGTAACCCCCACCATACTTCTCAGACACCTCATCTCAAACACATTCAAACTCCTTCTCTCTTCTTCTCTTATGTTCCACGTTTCTGCCCCATACAGTGCTGTTGGCACAATCACTCCTTCATACAGTCTCCTCTTCGCATCCATTCCCAAATGTCTTTTCCTCATTACACTCTTTAAACCACCAAGGCATTTACTCGCTTCTCTCAATCTACATTCTACCTCCACCTTCACTCCACCTTTTCCTGCCACATTTGCACCCAAGTATCTAAAACTATCCACTTCCTCCAGTCGCTCTCCCTTAATGTTCACTTCCAGTCTACTGCCACTTTCACCCCTTGTACATCTCATCACCTTACTTTTACCCACATTTATCTTTAGCTTTCTTCTATCACATACTCTCCCAAACTCTGCCACCAGCTTCCTCAATCCCTCCTCTGACCCTGCCACAAGCGCAGTGTCGTCCGCAAACAACAGCTGGCTCACCTCCCACGTTTCTCCATTTTCTTTAACCATCTCCAATCCCTGACTCACTACCCTAGCATTCACCTCTCGCACCACTCCATCCATGTATAAGTTGAACAGCCAGGGCGACATAACGCATCCTTGACGAAGTCCCACCTTTACTTCAAACCACTCACTCTCTCCATTTCTAATCCTAACACATGCTCTACTACTCTCATAAAAACTCTTGACAGCTCCCAAAAGCTTTCCTCCTATCCCATAAATCTGCATAACCTCCCACAGTGCCTTTCTGTCTACCCTATCATAAGCTTTTTCCAGATCCATAAAAGCCCAAAAAACATCCTTCCCCTTTCCTATAGCTTTCTCACATATCTGTCTTACCACAAAGATCTGATCTACACAACCTCTACCCGTCCTAAATCCACACTGTTCCTCACCAATTACTCCTTCTGTTCCTCTCCTAATCCTCTCATTTAAGATCCTCCCACAAGCCTTCCCTACTACACTCAACAGGCTAATCCCTCTGAAATTACTACATTCACACTTGTCCCCTTTTCCCTTGTAAAGAGGAACTATACAGGCACTACTCCAGTCCTCCGGTACTCTACCCTCTCTCCAGCAAACATTAAATAAACTCACCAGCCAGTCCACCATCACTGAACCTCCCTTTTTCAGACATTCTGCATGACATCCATCCAGACCAGGTGCCTTACCTGCTTTCATCATCTTTACAACTGCCTTCACCTCATCCTTCCTTATTTCTCCTCCATTCTCCTCACTCATCACTCTCATTTTCTTCGCATTTCCCCCTGCAGCTATCTTTCCCTCCCTATCATCCTTCACATTCAGCAACTCCCTAAAATATTCTGCCCATCTTCCCCTCACTGCCATCTCCTCCATTATCATCTCTCCATCTGTACCTTTTACCTTTTCTTCCCTACCTTTTCTTCCCTACTTGATTCTTTCCAAAATATTTTTTTATTACTTTCAAAATTTTCTGTCATACTCCTACCCCATTTCACATCTGCTCTCCTCTTTGCCTCCTTTACCTTTTGCTTTACTTCTCTTTTCTTTTTTTTGTACGTCTCATATGACTCCCCTGTCCTCTTTTGTAACCAATCTGTGAATGCTCGCTTCTTCTCTTCTACAACCTTCTTTGTTTCCTCATCCCACCATTCACTACCCTTTCTTCTAATTCCCCATATCCTACTTGTACCACACACCATCATAGCACACTTTAAGACTCCCTCCATGAACCATCCCCATTCCTCCTCCACACCCATCTCTGCTCTATCCTTTACTCCCTCCCACTCCTCCTTCAGCTTCTTTTCGTACTCCTTCTCCTTTTCCTTTTCATTCAAGGAGTTCACTCTAAGAACCTCCCTACCTT
>NC_134789.1:56003500-56006000 GCF_046742065.1 Oratosquilla oratoria | reverse complement strand
TATAGAACTTTCTGAAGTATTAAATGAACAAATACACACACACACACACACACACACACACACACACACACACACACACACACACACACACACACACACACACACACACACACACACACACACACACACACACACACACACACACACACACACACACACACACACACACACACACACACACACACACACACACACACACACACACACACACACACACACACACATGTATAAATGACGAAGCACATTCACAGCAGTGATGTCTTTCGCTTCGTTATGTAAGGTGGCTACGATGGTCAATGATGATTGTAGTGCAGCCAGTGCAAAAACCATAATATTGTTGGAGTAGCCACGGTCAACGAAGAAGGTACTAATCCACAGCTCTTTTTCTCTCTTTACTTATCCTGTACTGAAACATTATGAAACTCAGGTTGTAAATGCATACAGACGATGTATCGTAAGCACTGTAGATTTAAATGAAAGTCCAATGGTGATTTTAATCGCGGTATACTGCAAGTGGTCGGCTCAATTAAAGACGATGTGTCCATCCATGTGCCTGTAGATGCATGAAAGGCCAATGTACCTACATTAGATAACTTCATACCTGCTTGCCGACTGTCCTTTTAATTTGTGAATGCAGTAGATGCTGAACAAGTAGATAGTGTAAGAGTTGATTTATATGCCTTTTTATTTCTCCGTCCTCTCCCCGTCTCTCTAACTCCCCTTCGGTGCATATATATATATATATATATATATATATTTATATATATATATATGTATATATATATATTATATATATATATATATACATATGTGTGTGTGTGTGTGTGTGTGTGTGTGTGTGTGTGTGTGTGTGTGTGTGTGTGTGTGTGTGTGTGTGTGTGTGTGTGTGTGTGTGTGTGTGTGTGTGTGTGTGTGTGTGTTTGTGTGTGTGTGTGTACATATATACACACACATATGTATGTGTATTTATATGTTTATGCATAATTTAACTGAGTAAATGATTGTAAAGTCAAAGGTCCAAAGTTCAGCGGATAGTTGATGTAAGAGGTGAGTATCTTTCATACAAAGAAAAAAACGTCTTCCTTTTAGTCTGTTACTACATTTACAGCGTTTTGCACTACCAGAAAGCATTTTTGAGTAATTTCTATTTAACAAAATTTACGAAATTTAAACGAAAGACTTTTAGGATTGGGAAAAGTTAAAAAGAAGTGATATTGGTAATAATGGTATATTCGTCCTCGATTCATATTATATGACATGACATGCCGCGGGAAACCTGTTTCCATTATGTATCATTCTACTTCTGACTTTACAAAGGATTACAAAGACGGAGCATGCTGACGGGAGACCTTTTGGTCCATATCTAGGTCGGATTCAAAAAAATAATACCGTCGCCGCAAAAAAAAATGTTACACTAAGATTTTTTGGATAACTAAACGCAAAAGTACATGTTAAATGGGTTTTATTTACCTTTTAAGCTTACATTATATATACAAAATTAATATTTGGTCATGTGGCCCTTATTCTTGATCACCATCTCGATCCTCTTGGGCATCGAAGTGGCGAGGTTGGCGAAATACTGTAGGTCCATCGAGGCCCAGTGCTTCTTCAGTGCCTCCTTCAGGTCGGGTATGGTGCTGGGTCGTTCCCTCTCCAGGATGTTTTTCATCTGATTCCATGCGTTTTCGATGGGATTCAGGTCAGGGGAGTTACCAGGCCACTCCAGAACATCAATCTTGTTGGTTTCCAGGAAATCCTTCACTGCTTTGGACTTGTGTACTGGGGCTCCGTCGTGCATAAAAAGTTGCAGTCATGGATCCGTCAGAAAATCAGCATGTGGTTTCGCAAAACCTCGATGTAGTTGGCAGACTTCATTGTGACGTTCTTGGGGAGGAAATACAAGCCAGCTCTACCATTATTTCCAGTGAAGGCGCCCCACACCATCACGCTGTCAGGATGTTTAACAGTCTTGACGGTGTATTTTGGGTCGTAGCGGGAGACATTACTGGGGCGGCGGACCAGCTTTGAAGTTCCTCTGATGAGCCGGAACGTACTCTCATCACTAAACATCACCTTCTTCCAGTCGTCTGATGCCCAGTGTCGGTAATTCTTACAGAACTGCAGCCTTTTCTTCCTCATCTTATCAGTCAGCAGAGGTTTCTTGGCGGCCCGACGTGATGGTAATTTTAGGTCCTTTTGTAGCCGATGCTGCACTGTTCTCACTGTGACGTCCTGGAGCAATTTCGGGTGCTTTTCTTTCAGTTCTAAGGCTGTTATTCCGGGGTCTGCCTTCACTTCTTTCTTTAGAATGAAGTCTGTGCGTGCTGATGTCTTCCGTGGTCTGCCAGAGCCCTCCTTCCGTCGCGGTGTCGTGCCGGGGGCAGAGCATCACCAGCTTTCTTCAGGCGGTAAACGGTCATTCTTGACACTTGCAGTTCCGCCGCCACGCGTATCACAGATACTCCTTGTTCTATCAGGGACAAGGCCCGGCTCTTCTGTT
>NC_134789.1:55981000-55996000 GCF_046742065.1 Oratosquilla oratoria | reverse complement strand
TGTCGATCACGAGTCCAACACGTGATCCAAAGACCAAGTGAATACACACACACACACATACACACACACACACACGCACACACGCACACACACACAATTCCCCATCCACGAGAGTTGAAGTAGCGCAGGGATACTGAAAATATTTCAGCCCTGGGCGGGATTTAAACTCGGACCGCTGAGTTAGCAGCTGTGAACTCCACCACTGGGCCGTCACAACTCATCCACTCATATATATATATATATATATATATATATATATATATATATATATATATATATATATATATGCAAAGAAATCACAAAACACATGTGATGAACTATTTTTGCAGAAACCACCGGGAAATTAAAGAAATAGAAAAAAAAAAAAAAACAGATACCGAACGTCTTAATAGACGAAAACGTTTGGTATCTGTTTTTTTTCAGTGGTTTCTGTAAAAATATATATGTATATATGTATGCATGTATATATATGTATATATATATATATATATATATATATATATATATATACATGCATACATACACACATACATATGTATATATGTACACAAGACGACCCCGATGAAAATTAATCAAGTTTTTGGAGTAACTAGTGAAAATACGAACGGAGGTATAAACCTATTTTGCTCAGTTTGATTCTTACCAAGACGTTTCGAAATTTCGAAACTGACAGCTTATTACTGTAGTTTAGAACGCTTCGAGGCCAATACAAGTCACTTGTCCATTAGAGATAGTTTTCTTAGAGCAGAAAGTAGTTTTTACAAAAATAAACAATCAAACAAACAAATAAATGAATAAATAGATACATGAATAAATAAACAGATAAATAAATACATACATAAATAAGTAAGTAAATAAATAAATAAATAAACAAACAAATGAATAAATAAATATATATATAAATGAATATATAAATATATAAATAAGTAGATAAATAAATAAATAAATGAATAAATATATAAATGAATAAATAAATTAAATAAATTAATTAATAAAATGGAAGAGACTGGAGAAATTATGTATAGATGCATGGGCGGCATCTATAAACAAGAATTGTAGGAAGAATACAACATATGTAATAAGTTTTTAAATTCCTCAGAAATTGATAATAAAGGTAAAAAGGTAATAAAGGTAAAAGTATTTATTGTATAGATAAAAGTGTCTTGTTGAAATAGAATGTAGATGATTAAAGGAAATTATATGACAGATATTCAATTATATTTAAAGTAAGATACTGTTTATAAAATAAAAATGGGTGTAGTATCAGAAGACATCTTCTGTGGAAATGATATGCAAGCACTACTGTATCTTCTGTGGAAAAGCACGAGAGGTCCCCTTTCTTAGCCCTCCACCATTTCAAGTTTGTTTACAACAACAAATATGGATATTGTGCGTCGCAAGGCAAAGTATGATTAAACGAAAATACGGGTTATCAGAAGCTTACAAACTGCATTCAGCTATTATGGGCCGTATGATAGGAGGCAATACGAGCGTTATTTGCAAGGATGCGTGGCTCTAAATTCCAAATTCCCATTGAATCGTAAGTTAGATTTGTAGTCTAACTCCTAGAGGCACTTGATCAATTTTGCTATTTGCTATTCATCACATACCAAAGGGTATATCCCTGAACTGCCCATCAACACCCTCTGTTATATCATTGATCATCACATCATATCCCACGACAGTGTCTGTGACAATTGAAAACACCAAGATCTGTCATCGCACACACAAAGGATAAGGTCAAGGTTTTGTTTCTATTCTGCTTCGCTCTTTATTCATTTGCTTTCTGTACCTTCGGGCTCTCTCCCTCCCTTTCTCTTTCTCTCACACTCTCTCTCTCCCTTTCCTCCATCTCTCTCTCTATCTATCTCTCTCTCTATCTATCTATCTATCTATCTATCTATCTATCTATCTATCTATCTATCTATCTATCTATCTATCTATCTATCTATCTATCTATCCATCCATCCATCCATCTATCTATCTATCTATCTATCTATCTATCTATCTATCTATCTATCTATCTATCTATCTATCTATCTATCTATCTATCTATCTTTCTCTCTCTCTCTCTCTCTCTCTCTCTCTCTCTCTCTCTCTCTCTCTCTCTCTCTCTCTCTCTCTCTCTCTCTCTCTCTCTCTCTCTCTCTCTCTCTCTCTCTCTCTCTCTCTCTCTCTCTCTCTCTCTCCCCAATCGTCTCTTTTCCTTTCCTTTTTCTCTACCTTTTACCTTTTCCTATTACTCGCCTTTTCAATTTCCCTTTCCCTCTCTTTCTCCCTGTCCCTCTCACTATCCATTTCCTTTTTCCTTTGGCTTTCCTTCTCTCTCTCCCTCGCTTTCTCTTTCTTACCCCTTTCTTTATTTTCTCTTTGTCTCTCTCTTCTCTTCGTTCCCGTTCTTCCCATATAATTTTCTTCATTTTTAAATAAATTCTAGTGTCTCAGTGAATAAATATCCATTTTTATTTAACACTGAAACCTAATCATAGTGTGAGTGGCCTTCCATTCAGGTAAGATACGCTTTACATCAGGTGCATCGTGGCCGGCTGTATGCCTACCGAAAGGTCACGAGTCTCCACGAACTCATGCGTTTGAACATTTTTTGCCCGAAGTACTTCGTATGCAGCGAGTGCTTCCAGAGACTCTTCACCTCTGCTCGAACTCCAGCGAAGCTCTTCGGCTCCCGAAGTAAGGCTTGTTTTGATGTTGAGACGCAACTCGTTTAGAGGTGCAAACATATTCCAATATGAACAACCCAGCCTCGAGTCTAAAAAAACAATAATACAAATAAAGAAAATATATATATATATATATATGAGAGACACCAATTCGTTTTTTCTGCTGACGTCATCAAGAGTCAAAATGTTTTTATTTCGTCGCTGATAATCAGCCAGTTCCTGTCCAAGAGATGGAAACGCAGAGGTGGCAAAGAAGATTCAAGGAGGGTGGCAAAAAGAAGGGGCAATAGAAATAATGAAATGCCTTCTTTCTTTCTTTCTTTCTTTCTTTCTTTCTTTCTTTCTTATTTCTTGCTTCCTTTTTTCTTTATTCCTGTCTTTCATTCTTTCTTTCTTTCATTCTTTATATAATTTTTTCTTTCTTTCTTTTTTCTTTCTTTCTTTTTTCTTTCTTTCTTTCTTTCTTCCTTTCTTTCTTTTTTCTTCCTTTCTTCCTTTCTTTCTTTCTTTCTTTCTTTCTTCCTTTCTTCCTTTCTTTCTTTCTTTTTTCTTTCTTCCTTTCTTTCTTTTTTCTTTCTTTTTTCTTTCTTTCTTTCTTTCTTTCTTTCATTCTTTCTTTCTTTCTTGTTTCTTTCTTTTTTCTTTCTTTCTTTCTTTCTTTCTTCTTTCTTTCTTCTTTCTTTCTTCTTTCTTTCTTCTTTCTTTCTTTTTTCTTTCTTTCTTTTCTTTCTTTCTTCTTTCTTTCTTCTTTCTTTCTTTTTTCTTTCTTTCTTTCTTTCTTTCTTTCTTCTTTCTTTCTCTCTTCTTTTTCTTTCTTTCTTTCTTTCTTTTCTTTCTTCTTTTCTTCTTCTGTTTCTTTCTTCTTTTTTCTTTCTTTCTTTCTTCTTTTTCTTTTTTTTCTTCTTTTTCTTTCTTTCTTTCTCTTTCTCCTTCTTTCCTTCTTTCTTTTCTTTCTTTCTTTCTTTTTTTCTTCTTTCTTTCTTCTTTCTTTTTTCTTTTTTCTTTCTTTCTTTTTCTTTCTTTCTTTTTTCTTTCTTTCTTTTCTTTTCTTTCTTTCTTCTTTTTTCTGTTTTCTTTTCTTCTTTTTTCTTTCTTTCTTTCTTTTTCTCTTTCTTTCTTTCTTTCTTTCTTTCTTTCTCTCTTTATTTTTTTTATTTTTTATTTTTTTACTTTTATTTTCTTTCTTTTTTGTTTCTTTCTGTCCTTCTTTCTTTTTTTCTTTCTTTCTTTTTTTCTTTTTTTTCTTTCCTTCTTTCTTTCTTTTTTCTTTTTTCTTTCTTTCTTTCTTTCTTTCTTTCTCTCTTTCTTTCTTTCTTTCTCTCTTTCTATCTTTCTTTCTTCCTTTTTCTTTCTTTCTTTCTTTCTTTCTTTTTTTCTTTCTTTCTTTCTTTCTTTCAGATTAGTCTCCAATCATGAAATAAAGCTGCGTGACCTAAGGTTGTTGAGGTGTTCCTTAGGTTCATTAAGCACTGACAGCACAAAATGTATGTAGTCACAACCTCATACGAGGAAGGCCCAAGGCTTGAACCTTGTTGTTAATGGACACAGCCTTCCTCGAAAACTTTGAGCCTGTTTAGTCAATATGTTAGTCAGACCCTTCTAGGATTTATTTTATTTTATTTATTTATTTATAATTTTATTGATTAATTAATTGATTAATCTATTTATTTATTTCTATTTATTCATCTATAGATTTATTGATTTATTTTATTATTCATTTGTTAATTTATTTATTTATTTATTATTCATTTATTAATTTATCTATTTATTAATTTATTTATTTGTCTATTTATTTGTTTATTTATTTGTTTATTTATTTATTTATTTATTGTTTATTAATTTTATTTATTTATCTATTTATTTATTTTGTTTATTTATTTACTTATCTATTTATTTATCTATTTATTTATCTTATTATATTTATTTTATTTATTTATTTATTTATTTATTTATCTATCTATTCATTTATTTATTTATTTTTGCCAGTTCTTGTGGGGCTTCTGGTGTCCAATCAGTGTATCTCGAAGGAACACTCGATTTCATCCTTTGACTTGTACACCGAGTCTAAACATCAGTTAAAAATGCACCATATTTTTTTTTTTTTTTTTTTTTTTTTTGAGCTACAAGTGGTCCAAATTTTCATTATCGTAGATTCAATATCAATTGCTCAGGAGACTGATAATACACATTTACAATTAAGGCAGATGAAAATACGTGTCGTAGTATATATTGGTTGCTAAACATCTGACATGTACAAGATAAGTCGTGGTATACTGTGCATGTTTAATGATTTTTTTTTTTTTTCTTTTTAAGGCACAAATGTCAGAAAAGTTCCATATAATTATTCTGGAGTCCCTGACAATAGTTCAACAGTATAATACACACATATACACATACACAAACACGCACATACACACAGTGGTTAGAGTTCCCGTTTGCCACTACGGCGGTCCGGGTTCGAATGCCGCCCAGGGATGATATAATTTCAGTATCGCTGCGCTGCGGGTTGTTACTCCAACTCTCGTGGGCTGGGAGTTGTATGTGTCTGTGTGTGTGTGTGTGTGTGTGTGTGTGTGTGTGTGTGTGTGTGTGTGTGTGTGTGTGTGTGTGTGTATAAGGTCACAGTATTACCCATAGATCGGCCATATGAACTCTGAGCTCTCATCCGGGAGGTTAATAATTGTCGATCACGAGTCCGACACGTTATCCAAGACCATGGGGAATGGGGAATCACACACACACACACACACACACACACACACACACACACACACACACACACACACACACACACACACACACACACACACACACACACACACACACACACACACACACACACACACACACACACACACACACACACACACACACACACACACACACACACACACACACACACACACACACACACACACACACACACACACACACACACACACACACACACACACACACACACACACACACACACATATATATATACATATATATATATATACATATATATATATATATATATATATATATATACATATATATAATATATATGAGAGTTGATGATAGCAAATAGTGTTTCGGAAGAAAGTCAAGCATAAGTACACATGGGAGAGGGTGGTGGAGGGAAAGGTGGTAGATAGAGCTTTAATGGACTATGTAGTGGTAAATAGGATTATGATAGGAAGAGTTAGGGATGTACATGTGCTAAGGGGAGAGGGTGGGAGAATATCAGATAATTTTCTGGTGGAAGGTAAGTTGAGAGTGGAGGACAGATGGAGGAAGAGGAAAGGGACAAAAGGTAGGGAGGTGCTTAGACTATTTAAACGAAGAGGAAAAGGAGAAGGAGTACAAGAGGAAGCTGAAGGAGGAGTGGGAGGGAGTGAAGGATAGAGTAGAGGTAGGTGTGGAGGAGGAATGGGGATGGTTCAAGGAGGGAGTCACAAAGTGTGCAAAGATGGTGTGTGGAACAAGAAGGTCAGGAGGAAATAGAAGGAAGGGTAGTGAATGGTGGGATGAGGAAATGAAGAAGGTTGTAGAAGAGAAGAAGCGAGCTTACACATATTGGTTACAAAATAGGACGAGGGAGTCATATGAGACGTACAGGGAAAAGAAAAGAGAAGTAAAGAAAAAGGTAAAGGAGGCAAAGAGGAGAGCAGATGTAAAATGGGGTAAGAGTATGACAGAAAATTTTGAAAGTAATAAAAAGATGTTTTGGAAAGAAATTAAGAGAGGAAGAGGAGGCGAATCAAGTAGAGAAGAAAAGGTAAAAGGTGCAGATGGAGAGATGATAATGGAGGAGAAGGCAGTAAGGGGAAGATGGGCAGAATATTTTAGGGAGTTGCTAAATGTGAAGGAGGATAGGGAGGGAAAGATAGATGCAGTGGGAAATGCTAAGAAAATGAGAGTGATGAGTGAGGAAAATGGAGGAGAAATAAGGAAGGATAAAGTGAAGGCAGCAGTTAAGATGATGAAAGCAGGTAAGGCACCTGGTATGGATGGATGCCATGCAGAATGTCTTAAAAAAGGAGGTATAGTGATGGTGGACTGGCTGGTGAGGTTATTTAATGTTTGCTGGAGAGAAGGTAGAGTGCCAGAGGACTGGAGGAGTGCTTGTATAGTTCCACTTTACAAGGGAAAGAGGGAAAAGTGTGAATGTAGTAGTTTCAGAGGGATAAGCTTATTAAGTGTAGTTGGGAAGGCTTATGGGAGGATCTTGATTGAGGGGATTAGGAGAGGAACAGAAGGAGTAATTGGTGAGGAACAGTGTGGGTTTAGGACAGGTAGAGGTTGTGTAGATCAGATTTTTGTGGTAAGACAGATATGTGAGAAAGCTATAGGAAAGGGGAAGGATGTTTTCTGGGCCTTCATGGATCTGGAAAAGGCTTACAATAGGGTAGATAGAAAGGCACTGTGGGAGGTTATGCGGATATACGGGATAGGAGGAAAACTTCTCGGAGCTGTCAAGAGTTTTTATGAGAGTAGTAGAGCTTGTGTCAGGATTAGAAATGGAGAGAGTGAGTGGTTTGAGGTAAAGGTGGGACTTCGTCAGGGATGCGTTATGTCACCCTGGCTGTTCAACTTATACATGGGTGGGGTGGTGCGAGAGGTGAATGCAAGGGTAGTGGGTCAGGGATTGGAGATGGTTAAGGAAAATGGAGAAAAGTGGGAGGTGAGCCAGCTGTTGTTTGCGGACGACACTGCGCTTGTGGCAGGATCGGAGAAGGGATTGAGGAAGTTGGTGATAGAGTTTGGGAGAGTGTGTGATAGAAGAAAGCTAAAGATAAATATGGGTAAAAGTAAGGTGATGAGATGTACAAGGGGTGAAAGTGGGAGTAATCTGGAAGTGAGCATTAAGGGAGAGCAACTAGAGGAAGTGGATAGTTTTAGATATTTGGGTGCAAATGTGGCAGGAAAAGGTGGAGTGAAGGTGTAGGTAGAATGTAGATTGAGAGAAGCGAGTAAATGCCTTGGTGGTTTAAAAAGTGTAATGAGGAATAGAAATTTGAGGAGACTGTATGAAGGAGTGATTGTGCCAACAGCACTGTATGGAACAGAAACATGGAACATAAGAGAGGAAGAGAGAAGGAACTTGAATGTGTTTAAGATGAAGTGTCTGAGAAGTATGATGGGGGTTACTAGGCTTGATAGAGTAAGAAATGAGGAGGTGAGGAGGAGAACAGGGGTGGAAAGGGAGCTGGGAGATAGGGTTGATGAAAGAGCATTAGGATGGTTTGGACGCATGGAAAGAATGAGTGAAGAAAGACTAGTAAAGGAGGTATGGAAGGCAGATGTGGAGGGAGTGAACATGAGGGGACGTCCTAGGATGAGATGAAGGGGTGAAGGGGGCTTTGGGGAAGAGGGGAATGTCTGTTGAGGAAGGACGGGAGAGGACAGAAGACAGGGCTGAATGGAGAATGGTTGTATATGGAAAATGGTGTGATGCATGAAGTGGAATGGGCGGGGGAATGGGGGGTGAGGTAGTGTGTGTGAGCAAAAATTTTGACGCAGCTCGAAGGGATTTTCTCCCCGTCCTCTCCTTTATATGGGGGGACGGAGAGGGGGGGTCGCCGATTTAATGAAGCGGCCTTGCTGTGGATGTGATGTGTCCTGCGACACTGCTTCTGACCCAGGGCAGTGGACAGGGTGCAGGGATGACCCGTCATCTAGGAGGTGCTAAGATGGGAGGGAGGGTGGAGGGGTGTGGAGTGTATTCAGGGATGGAATGGGTGGGAATGATTTTATGCCTTGTCCTTTTTGGCTACCTCCCTGGTAAGGGGGAAAAAGCCTTGGTATATGTATGATGTATGTATGTATGTATGTATGTATGTATGTATGTATGTATGTATGTATGTATGTATGTATGTATGTATGTATGTATGTATGTATGTATGTATATATTTAAAAAAATCATATCAACCATCCTGAGTCCACTGCTGAACAAAGGCCTCCTTTATAGCATTCCATGATTCACATGACCGCGCCAGCCTTTGCCACGCCACTCCTGCACACATCTCTATTTCGTCTCTCCATTTTCTGTCTGGTCTCCCTCTTCCACGCCCGTAAGCACACAAGGCAATGCGGTTGGACCTTTAGGAGACGATGATCCAACAAGAACGCCCAGTTTTGTCTTAGTTGTGCAATTCATTGTGCTATGAAAAGATTTTGGCAGTAATATCACCACACTACCAACTGGTTTCTAGTGAGATATTTTCTAGTGTTACCTTATTATATTCGGTGAAGCCCTATATATCTATAGGGTGTCCAATGGTCCACGCCGTCATTATGACGATACCCCATGTATCTATGAGGAATTTCCCTGTTCGCCATCAAGGACATGCCAGTTAGCAGTGGGTCCTACGACTGTGTGTATGTGAGCTGCTCTTTGTCTCGTCTTTCATACAAAACCTGTTCGATATGGGTGACCCTGCAGAGATACCCTCTCTATCGACGTAGCTCTTGTAATCATTCAGTTTCTCAAACCTATCCACCACGTCAATGTGGCATAATAATCTCGGTGAAATTAGAATAGAGACTGAGCCTAGTGCCCTCGGGGAACTACCAGGTCGTTCCTTTTCTAGGGTCCGGCATGGCTCGATGGCTATCGTCTCTGCTTCATAATAAGCAGTCGCTAAGGCAGAGGTTCAAGTCTTTGCGGTGGAGCTAATTTCCATATATATATATATATATATATATGTGTGTGTGTGTGTGTGTGTGTATACTTATATATATGTATTTTTTGTATGTATATATTTGACAATATCTGCAATTTCATTATATTACAAAGCAAAATAGTGTATCCAAAATAGCCACGAGGCAAACAAGTGTCCGATTAATCTTTTCTTCAGAGTAACAATGACGAAAATGACGACGTTTCCAGCAACGCCACTGAACGTGGCAATACTCTGGCCAAAGGTGATTATGATTTATAGATTACACTCTGCACAATGCCACACAGAAATAATGGGTTTGCTTAATAAGCGTCACTTTAACGAATCTGGTCAACTAGAGACATGGTTATCTGTCAGGTAATTAACCATTATTCTTCAAGCAATTTCTAGACTAATTTGACCTTGTTGCACTACTATATAATGACTCTTCAGACGTAGTACATAAGATCCAATGTACCATATCATTCCCCATCAACTTCTCACTGTCGAGGACCTTCATCCAAGCTAAATAAGCCTGGCGTTAACAAAGATAAAATAACTATCAACAATTATTTTGTCTTTTTTAGATGGAAAGGATACGCGTTTACTTCTGCGCATCAGCACAAGGAAATACGAATAATTGGCGACAGCAACGCAGCAAACGACGAAGACCACACATCCACTCGTAAATGAAATTTTGGGGCGCCAGAAATGAATGATCAGTGATGTAGCTATTTTCAGAAGAGTTCGTTCAGAAGCGATTACTACTGAATGGCTCAAACGAAAGGTTATGGAAATGGGGACGCAACTCGAAAACGACCATCCAGAGTTCCGAGTTCACTACAAAATATTGTCTACTCGGGTATGTTCCGTATATGCCTAGGGGGTGGAGGTGGTGATAGTGTTGGTGATAGTAGTGATAGTGATAGTGGTGGTGAAAGACACTAGTATAGGTGGTGATAATGGTATGAAGGTGTTGCTGGTGGTGGTTCTGGTGATGGTAGCTGGTGATGATAACGGTAGAAAGTGATGTTGATGGTGATGATGGTTTTGGTGGTAGTAGGTGGTGGTAGGTGGCTATGGTGATGGTGGGAGTGGTTGTGGTGGTGAGTGTGATTAGGGTAGTAGTGGTGGTAGTGAGGATGATCTTCGTAGTTATGTGTAGTGACAGTAGTTGCAGGAAGGTTGCCGAAGTTAGTGTGGGAGTAGAGGTGATAAGTGGTGATGAGTAGTGGTGATGAGTAGTGGTGATAATTGGCTAGAGATAATGGTGCCAGTATGAATCTACTTTGGTGTTGATAGTGGCTGATATGTGGTGTCAGTGGTGGTGGAAGTAAGGATGTTGGTGTTGGTGGTATCCGTGATGATAACGAAGATAGTATCGGTGATAGTAACGGCAGTCGTGATGGTGGAGATCCGTACGCTAGCATCAGTACTAACAATGGTGATGATGATGATGGTGGTGGTGGTGGTAACGGTGATGAAGTTGATGGTGTCCTGACGGTGTTGGCACCTGTAGGAACCCTTTGAACCCAAAGCCATAGAAAGATACCCAGTCAGAACAGAATTTCCCCGACAAGTGTAAAGTCACGTAGATCTTCTCATACACGTACGAAGAGCAAACTAGACTCGGAGTCTCTTTGACCATATGGAAGATTTATAGCTTTTGACATGACCAACACTGGGTGATTAAAACCCAGTTAGAACGTGCGTGTGTGTGTATTCACCTTGGTTTTTGGATCCCGTGTTGGACTCGTGATCGACAGCTATTTCCCTCCCGGAAGAGAGCTCAGAGCTCGTATGACCGATCTATGGGTAATGCTATGACCTTTCATACACACACACACCCAACTCCCCGCCCACGAGAGTCAGAGTAACGACCCGAAGCGCAGCGATACCGAAATAATTTCGGCCCTGGGCAGGATTCGAACTGGGCACTGCAAGCACCACCGTACTTCCCAGTCCAGCGCTCTACCAACCGCGCCACTGAGTCGCGCGCGCGCGCGTGTGTGTGTGTGTGTATGTGTGTGTGTATTCACCTTGGTCTTTGGATCACGTGTTGGACTCGTGATCGACAGCTATTTCCCTCCCTGAAGAGAGCTCAGAGCTCGTATGACCGATCTATGGGTAATGCTATGACCTTTCACACACACACACACCCAACTCCCCGTACACGAGAGTCAGAGTAACGACCCGAAGCGCAGCGATACCGAAATAATTTCGGCCATGGGCAGGATTCGAACCATGTACTGCGAGCACCACCGTACTTCCCAGTCCAGCGCTCTACCAACTGCGCCACCGAGTCGTATGTGTGTGTGTGTGTGTGTGTGTGTGTGTGTGTGTGTGTGTGTGTGTGTGTGTGTGTGTGTGTGTGTGTGTGTGTGTGTGTGTGTGCGTGTTTGTGTGTGTGTGTGTGCAATTATTTCATTTTGTTTCCATGTGTACTATATAAAAGTATCATTTATATACAAAGTTGTCCTCGTCCTCGCAACACATGAGCGTGTGCAGACCAACTAATGACCCTACTTTTCTGCTTTATAATCTCTCTCTCACTATCTTTCTCTCTCTTCGTTCTCCTTCTCTCTCTCTCCTTTATATAATTCCAACGCAGCCAATGTCAAAATTATTGACAAGAATGATGAAAAAAGAAGAAAACCATGGACACAAAGACCTTGATATTTCTACAATTTTTTTGTTTTTAGTTTATCTCAGCTAAAGGAACTCTTTAGAAGCTCATCTGAACAAAATCATTACAATTTTCATAGGAACTTAGTGTTAATCAAAAAAACTCTTAATATTTGATTATGTTATTTCAACTTCAATTAAATAACCTCTTTTTCTCCCGAATAAAAAAAAATCACGTGAGAAACAGATGAGAGGAACATTCTTCCGGGTTGTGTCCTCCCTTCATTCGTGAAAGACTCCCCCTCCCCCCCCCCTTTTTTTTTTACCCTCTTCCCTGTGTACACTCGATGTAACTTTCAGTTTTGCCTTGTTCTCATCCTCTTTCCTCATCTCAGTCACTCTTTTGGAGATCACTGCATGACCAATGAATGCTCTCTATACTTTCTTCCCAAAGACCACACATTTCCATGTATACTTATGTTCGTAATAATAGCTCCATTTGTTTCTTAAAATTGGGAGATTGCTATGTCACGAGCGCACCAACTTTATCGTCGTTGCACCCACTCACTCCGATCACTCACGGAGACACTGAGGTCATGATGGATTAATTATTTCTATTTAGAAATCAAGTAATGCTATTATTATTGTCTCCGATGTTTTTATCTGAAATAATAGAAGTCTCTGAAAAGAATATATACCTCTTAAGGGTAAAATAAAGAAATAGCAAGCTTATGAAGTCGTCATTACACTGAAGTGTGTCAACTTGAGCTCACGTTTCTCAGTGAAAGTCTTATCTTTTAGATTCACCATGGTCTTGGATCACGTGTTGGACTCGTGATCGACAGTTTTTAACTTCCCGAATGAGAGCTCAGAGCTCGTACAACCGATCTATGGGTAACACTGTGACCTTACACGCACATACACCCAACTCCCCGCCCACGACAGTTGGAGTAACAACCCGCAGAGCAGCGATACTGAAATTATTTCACCCCTGGGCGGGATTTGAACCCGAACCGCCATAGTGGCCTGCGAGAACTCTAACCACTGTGCCAACGTTCATTTCCCATTTCATGCTGAGACCTACTGCAGACTGAGATGATGCAAATGCATATTGATTGGAATTTGTCTTAGGTGACTATCTACTATAATGAAGTATTAGCCTCTGTCTGTCTGTTTGTCTGTTCACGAACTCCTCCTAGGGTTTTGAAGATAGACCCCCATAGCCATATATATTCTGATACCCTATCACTCCAGATACTTGGATAGCTAAATTTCATTTAAGAGAAATTATTTTGGTTGGGGTTAAGGATTAAAGTTAGATGGGGCACGGTTAGGTCAGGGATTATTCACGAACTCACAGCAACGCGCGGGTAATTTGGCTAGTCTCCAATATTTTGGATAAATTTAATTTTATCATGAGCTTTTCGTAGCAAGGTAATACTTGAAATCTAACAAGGACTCAGATGAGTTTCAGCAAGGGAATTTAAGCCTATTCATGTCTTCAGCTGATTCCAATTCCTTGACTTTTACTCAAATTAACGTAACACAGACGAATATATTACGGAGGGACGAACAAATTCCAGTGGATGATTGTATCAAATGTAAAACAATCAGCAGCTATCTCAATCTCTTAGCGTGAGAACAAGATCAAGATATGAAATCTCTTGACATTGTATAAGATCACATCTTTAACACCCGGCACATCTCTGTTGACTGTGTATATATATTTGAGAGACAATATACTCGCATAATCCCGTCAAAAGATAAACAAACACTTGTTTTTTTTCTTTGGAGGATTCCAGGAACGAAAGCAGACTGAAGAAAACAGAAAATTATATAAAATTCCAGCGTCACTGATTAGCGGAGCAAACACGAAAGAAAATTAGTTGGTCGGTTACCAAAGCTACAGAATTACCAGATACCACCAGAATTCCATTATGATCTGGAAATTTTGTTCTTGAGATTATGCATTATGGAAAATGGCTAACTCCAGTGGCTAAACTTGTTGAATGCCTACGTTCCTTTGTGTAGTGTTCATTGTATTTGTTCTTAGTATTGCATTTTGCATCATGTGATATAAGGGGAATTAATTTTGTCTTTCTATATTCTTGTCTTAACCATGATGCTTTCGCAGCCTCCTTGTAACATATTGCGCTGACATACACATACATACACACACATACACATACACGCACGCACACACACACATAAAAAAATAGTGGCCAAAAACTTACTTTACAATAATATTATATTGACAATTATATTTCGGCCGAGACACAGTAACTGCGTTTCAGCTTGCTTATACATTTATTTCTAATGTTTTTATTTTATTTTATTTTTTTAAATTGAAGGAATATGTCAACTGCAACACGTGGTTAATTGGTTTTCTACGCGTCTTTTTTTTCTATCCTCACACAATAACGACTAGATGGCAGTATTTTCCGAAATGAATTTCTATTTTGCAAGTTCTTTTTCTGATAATATCCAGTTTTTGGAAGAAAAAAATATTCAAATATTCTTAGTACAGTTAATTAACTCGCAATAGTATATCTTTTTGAGCTCTTTCTGGCGTTCCTTATGTGATTCCGTCTCAATTAGAGTTTATAAGGAGGAGGTTCGAATCCCACACAAATCTTCACGTGTTCTTGTGAAAAACACAAGTGCGACGAGCGAATTAATTCCTGTCAATTTCTTTCTTCTGAAATATGAATGTAAACTTTTACTGACGATGACAATAAAGCCGCCTCTGCAAGAGAGGATAAGAATATCTCATGACAAAAACATGTGAATATCTTAACTACTGTCTTACAAGAGTTTTCATCTGAGAGCCCTTTAGTATTTTACGAAGTGACCAACGAACTCGCATCACATTTTCCGTTCCGTCAGTCAACTACTTCATTCACGCAGTTTCAACACAAGGAAGCCCAAAATGGTACAAAACCTCTATTCTCTGTCGTTTAGTATACGCCTTTCTCTTGTATTTTTTCTCAATAAAACTCAGCAGATACATAAAAGAAAATTGCTACGTTCTAGGTTTCTTTGAGGACAAT
>NC_134789.1:55966000-55978500 GCF_046742065.1 Oratosquilla oratoria | reverse complement strand
TACATGTATATGTATATATTATATATATATATATATATATATATATATGTATATATATATATAATCTGCCTATCTCTCACATGTATCACACACACGCAACGAAATGGTCAAGAAGACCCCGGAGAGGAAAAAGACTTGAAGGAGGCAACGAAGATGATTGTGGAAAGAAAAGAGAAATGGAAAAATCATACCAGAGTGTAGGAGAGGAGGGAGCTTTCACGGTGCTTAACCACCATTAATTGATTTATTGAATGATGGAGAGCCGGTTTAATGAGAGGAAGGTTTTCCCATAAACAAATAAAAAGAATTTTTCAGGAATGGAACGTCGACTGGGAATTAAAATTCGGTTCCTGGAGGCCAGATGGATAGATAGATAGCTACATCGATAGATAGGCAGAATGATAGAAAGCTTGATACATACATACATACATATATATATATATATATATATATATATATATATATATGTGTGTGTGTGTGTGTGTGTGTGTGTGTGTGTGTGTGTGTGTGTGTGTGTGTGTGTGTGTGTGTGTGTGTGTGTGTGTGTGCATATTCATATCTGAAATGAATCGATAGTAACAACGAGAATCATACAAATATTTTCCGACAGTCGCCATGTGAGTCGAACCGGGGTTTCGCTTGATGACATCCCAGCGCCTTACCGACTGAACGGTAATGAGGCTGAAAAAATCCAGCACCTATTACAAGAGACCTTTAAACTCATCTTCACTATGAAAGATAGCGTTGATGGAGCCTTGCCCTTCTTGGACTTCCTAGTGAAACAAACTTAACATTCTTTTAACACAGAGGTTTACACTAAACCCACAAACCCTGGACACTGCCTTAACGGTTCCAGAGAGTGACTTCAGATGTATAAGGGCTCTACTATCGGTGGCTAGATCCGATGAGCACTCATGCACTGTAGCACATGGAAACAAGTACACAATGAAATCGAGCGCTCCACCCAGGTACTAATCAATAATGTCTTAAGTGAGAAAGATATTAATAAAGTAATAGACGGCTGGTACAAAGATAGTAACGACAATCAAAATAAAGAGAAAATCAACATCTATTATAAATCTAATTTTTCATCAGCCCATAAAGAAGATGAATGTATAATGAAACATATAATAAAAAGGAACATTAAACTAGTGAACCCAGAGAAAATACTTAACTTGTTGATTTATTATAAGACAAAGAAGACCAGCCACCTCCTACTTAAAACCAGCCCTCATCAAGTAAGAAAGGAACTTCAGAAATCACATGTCAACTATAGATTTACATATGCACAAGGAAACTGTGAATCCCTCTCCTCCCGTATTGGGATGACGACAATAAGGTTATCCCGTCGCCTGTCATACCACCTGTCTTCAGTAGCCCCTAAAAATTACTTAAGCGAAGTCCATGGCATAGCACTAACAAGAAAAACCCTAGGAGAAAACAGCGAGATTTTGGAAATATGTACAGATGATAGACGCCTCCTAATCTTAAAAGTGTTGTATATCAAAGAGTTGAGCCCAAATATAAATATACAAGCACATGACTTTAGGGACCTCCTAAGCATGAGAAAAACCGCCACAAACTTAAACATGAGACATAACACCACAAGTTCATGTACGAGACAAAACGCCACATGCCCACGAATACCTCATTTCGTCACAACACGAAGCCGTAGGCCCTCCCAAGCACTTGAGATTTCATCACTACCTGAGTTACCAGGTGACCTTTCCCAGGTAACCGGTAACCTCCCACAGTGAAGAGCAAGTACGAAAACTTAATTATGAAATGTAATATCATTACATAACACACCGGAACAATTCTTATCCTGACCAGATAGAATATCCCCAAAGCTACTGAAGAAGGGACTTGAACCCGATATCGCTGTATATCAAAATAACTATCTATAGTGAAGTCATAAACCTCATTTTAAAGAACATAAATCCATATTAAAGCATATGGAAAATATATATAAGAAAATAATAAATACACAATTAGCAATCACTTTTAATGAAGTATGTATAAGAGAAAATCTCCTGCCCATAAGTACTATTAATGTATGTATACATACATACATAATATATATATATATATATATATATATATATATATATATATATATATAAATATATATATATATATATATATATATATATATATATATATATATATATATATACGTCGACCCTGCAAAGCTTTCCTCTCTATCGACATAGCTTTTGTAGTCATTAATATTCTCAAGCCTATCCACGCATATGTAGATAGATAGATAGGTAGGTAGATAAGGAAAGAAAGTGTGGGCTATCTAAAGCATATTAAGAAACGAGGAAGAGCTCACAATGTACATAGAGCAGAAACAAACAGAAATTCAGAAGTTCGTAATGGTATTCGGAATGGCGACTCTGCAGATTCTATGTCAAATCCATAGCCAAGCACTAGCGTTTGGTCAGTATTGACACCAGATTTGACGTAATATGACGTAATATGGAAAGGAAAACTGTTCCACAAGGTGGATGGTGGAACTGAGGTGGAGCAGACGGAAGAGCGTGTTACACAACGCCCAAGGAACAGAAAGTCAGGGGGCACATAAAAAGAAACAAATGGATGAGCAAGTTCCGTGTCCGCTACAGGACCTGTCTATCCCTTAGAGAACAATACAGCCTCTGTGGCTTGCTACAGTGCCTTCTAAGACAGAATAAGAGTGAATAAGTGAATAAGATGTGGAAAAGAGAACAAAGTGTAATGGGACCATTTACTCAGTATCTTATTAAGGAAATAATTTAGTAATATTCATAGAACGAGATGGTATGGGTGGGAGAGATGGAAGAGGTGCAAAATGGTATGGAAGGAAAAAAAAAGTAAGATTGGGCGGTGGAAAAATAATTATACAAAACAGTTACAGAGGGTCTGTGATTAATTTTTCGAAATAAACCAATCATTTATTGCCTCGCTAAGATGAACTTCGAAGATGGTATTGTCTTTGGTCGAGTATTTTTTCTGTTTTATTTCCTGTTTCTTTTTATCCTTTATTCTCGGTGTCTTGCTTTCTTTGGTTACCTGGTTTATTGATACATTAGTTTATTTCTTTCTCGAATCTTTTTTTTTTTTCTCAGTAAAAAATGCCAAATTAGTTTGAATCAACTGTCAAGAAACCTTTAAGAAAGATGACAAACGGACTTTATATGTTCCCATAAAATCTTAGAAGTAATCAGCTCTGAATCATAGTAAAATCACTGAACATGGAAAAAATTATTTGTAACTTCACTTAATTTTCATTAAATAAACATCGTAATGATATTTTCCTTAATTATCAGTTGATTTTATACATCACAATGGTGAAAAATCTATGGCTTGACCTTAGATGACTTTGAGAGGTCAAACTCAGTCATATGTATTTAGAGGACCTCAACTAGAATAGGATATCTTCTACAAAAGTGTTGATCAACACGAGCTTATAGCCAGTCAACCGTGGCGTTTCATTTGACGCGAAGACTTTCAACCCCGAATGAACATTGAAGGTCAAAGACAAGGTCACATACAGTGGATAACAGTTTGGAAATGTTTGCAACCTAATAGATGTTAAATCCTATCAACATGTAGGAAGGTGGACGTGGCAACGGACTCTCGATGCCCGCTCGCAATTCGTGGCGGAAATGGCTGGAGGGCTCGGAAATCGATTTCAGTAACCCAAAGTCAAGCCAAAGAATATATACTCGTGTGTATGTATATATGTATGTATGTATGTATGTATGTATGTATGTATGTATGCGTGTAGGTATGTATGTATGTATACATGTATGTATGTATGTATGTATGTATGTATGTATGTATGTATGTATGTATGTATGTATGTATGTATGTATGTATGTATGTATGTATGTATGTATATATGTATTCATGTGTATGTACATATGTACATATATGTACATGTATGTGTGTGTGTGTGTGTGTGTGTGTGTGTGTGTGTGTGTGTGTGTGTGTGTGTGTGTGTGTGTGTGTGTGTGTGTGTGTGTGTGTGTGTGTGTGTGTGTGTGTGTGTGTGTGTGTGTGTGTGTGTGTGTGTGTGTGTGTGTGTGTGTGTGTGTGTGTGTGTGTGTGTGTGTGTGTGTGTGTGTGTGTGTGTGTGTGTGTGTGTGTGTGTGTGTGTGTGTGTGTGTATGTGTGAGTTTGTGTGTGTGTGTGTTTGTGTGTGTATATATAATTAAGCAAATAGTTCCACATAAACGTAATCTCTGTAACTCAGCTTCTCCGAATTAGCTCTGACTTTATCAAATTATTTCCACAACTAATTTTTAAGCACCCAACTTTTCATCTCCACCCTACACATACCTATATACTAACATTATCATCACTTTCTCCAATCAAGCAAGCCCTTTCCACAACCTCCATTTCCAAACCCATAGGCTTCCCTCTCCCTTCAGTTTCAGTAACACCCTCATCTCCAATCAAACTCTCTACTCCCAAATCCTGATCGCATCCAGTCCTTAATCCGCACACTTAATGAAGGGATTGGCGTCACTCAGTCATAGTCCATGTTAGCTTAATGTTGACACAATACCGCGGTGTACCCTAACTCTCACCCTCCTTCTCCTTCCACCCTACCTTCCTTTCCTTTCCTCCTTCCTTCCCCTTTTTGTTTCTTATTCCAATCAGTCCCAAATTTCCTTCTTACTGTCCCATTACTTATTCACTTCTTCTTTCTTCTCTTCCTTCTTTGTACTCTCTTTCCTCCTACTCCCCATCTACTCCACCGCTTTCCTCTCAACTCCCCCTGTCTCCATTTTCATCACGCTTTACTTTCTCCATCATTCAAGTGTCTTCTTTCCTATTATACCTCGTCCTTTCTCCTTTCCTTCTTTATCTTCTCAGTGTGTGTCCTTCTCTTCCCTTTATAGCCTTCCTTCCTCCTCTTTCTCTTTTCGACGTTCTTACTCCAATTTTCCCTTCTATCGGGTCACCATTATCTGGTAGCGAACAACTGGTGCTACAGCTTCCTAACCTTCAGCATATATTCACATTAAAACTGATGTCTTATTGTCTTAAAGATATTGTCAGGACTATGCAATTAAAGCGACAATTGAAGACGAACGTTTTTCTCTATCCTTCCTTTCACCTTATCTTTTTCGTCCTCTTTTGCTCCCACATCACAAACTGTGAATACTATTTTCTTAATATGAAATCTGACAATGACCCCATGTTGTGTGTGTGTGCGTGTCTGTGTGTGTATATACTTAGTATTTACCTTCTCCTTTTCTGCATGGGGGGAGGGAGAGGGGGAGTCGCCGAATTTATGAAGCGGCCTTGCTGTGGATGTGCTGTGTCTTGCGACACTGCTTCTGACCCAGGGTAGTGGACAGGATGCAGAGATGACCCGTCATCCAGGAGGTGCCAAGATAAGAAGGAGGGAGGAGGGTGGAGGGGAGTGGAATATATAGGAAATGGAATGGGTGGGAGGGGTTTCTATGCCTTTTTCTTTTTGGCTACCCCCCACCCCCCTTGTAGGGGGAAAAGCCTTCGGTATATGTATGTATGTATTTACCTAGTTATATCTTACGGGAAAGGGAGCTACGCTCGTAGTGTCACGTCTTTGTATCTCGCAGTAACTAGTTTGCCCTTAAATTCAAGAACGGTTTTTGCATACACTATTGTTTCGTCTAATTTGTTCCAGACATCCACCATTGTGTGTGGAAAGCTGTTCTTTTTTCAAGTCCCTTCTATAACTGTCCTTTTTCAATTTCTTTTCATGTCCTTTTATATTTCTCTTATCCCAATTTAATAAGTCTTCTCTATCAGGGACTTCCGTTCCTCTCATGATTCTATAGATGGTCAATAGGTCACCTCTTTCTCTTTTTTGTTCCAGAATCGGTTATTCCAACTTTGACAATCTCTCTTCATATGGTAATTTTGAAAGCGTTGGGGCCATTCTCGTAATTGCTCTTTGGATTCTATCAATTTTCTTTATATTCTTTTTAGTACTGGGTGTCCGTAATGTCGCTGCGTACAACAGTTTGGGCCTTCTCAGTGTGATTAATATTTTCCTTACTATTTCTTCGTCCAAGTAGGTAAAGGCCACCTTTATTGATCTTAGCAAGTTGTATGTTTCTCCGACAATTTTATTTATCTGTTTATCGGAGTCGTGTTCTTTGCAATAATCACTCCCAGGTCTTTTTCAGAACCCACTTTCACTTCCTTTGTACCGATTTTACATTGTCCTGATATTTTTTTTTTTTTTTTTTTTTTTACTTTTTCTAAAATCCACTATGCTACATTTCTTTATGTTGAAGTCCACTTCCCACCTCTGACTCCATTTCCAAACCCTGTTTAGGTCTCTCTGTAGTAACTCACAGTCCTTTTCTGTATTTACTTTCCTCGTCAGTTTTGCGCCGTCTGCAAAGAAGTTCATGTAACATTCTATACCCTCATCCTTGTCATTTATATAAATACCAAACATTATCAGACCCAATGCTGATCCCTGTGGGACACCACTAATCACTTCTTCCTAAGTAGAACTCTTATCTCTGTGCACTACTTTCATTTTTCTTTCATGCAAGAAACCCTCCATCCCTTTCAATAGTTTTCCTTGTATCCCTCCTATAGTTTCTAGTTTTTTTAATATTTTTTATGTGGAACGTTATCAAAAGCTTTTTGTAAATCTAGGAAAGCACAATCAGCCCATCCATTCCTTTCTTGTACTATATCTATTAGTCTTGAATAGAAACAGATCAAATTTGTGGCACATGACCTACTCTATCTAAATCCGAATTGTCTCGGATTTAGTATTTTGTTTTCATCCAGTTGTTTTGTCCATCTATTTTCTTTTTTTCACAAATTGTAGCTACTGTATTTGTAAGGGAGACCGGTCTGTAATTGGTTGGGTCTTCCTTGTTTTCCCCTTTATATATTGGTACTATATTTGCACTTTTTTAGTCGTCCGGTTTTTTTCTTTCTTGAAGTGAGCAACTCATTACCTTATATACTTTGTCTATTAGTTTATCTATACATTCTTTTTGTATGCATTTTGCAATTACATCCTGGCCGTGCGTTTTCCTGATTTTTTTTTATTATTTGGTCCATTATTTCTTTTCTTGTTACAATTATTTCACCCATGGGCGGGACTCATTTCACTTCTTTCCTCCCCATACTGTATATTTTCTCTAGTGAACACAGACTTGAAGTGTTTGTTCGTAACTTCAGCCATTTCTATATCTTCTGTGTATTCTATGTCTGGCGTATTTTTACTATTTCCTGTTTGCTTTTTAATTTACTGTTCACATATCTAAAGAATAATTTTGGTTTGTCCTTGCATTTTTCTATTATGTCTTTCCCATAGTTTCTTTTTTCCTTCCGTGTGTGTGTGTGTGTGTGTGTGTGTGTGTGTGTGTGTGTGTGTGTGTGTGTGTGTGTGTGTGTGTGTGTGTGTGTGTGTGTGTGTGTGTGTGTGTGTGTGTGTGTGTGTGTGTTTGTGTGTGATAAGTATAGAGAAAAATTAATGATGGGCGTCGCTAGATGGACCAGCCATATTCTCAGAATTTATGAACATCGTCTACAAACGATTCTCCTCTTTACAGAACAAGACCTCACGGAACTCCTTTTCGCAGATATAAAGATCAACTTAAATCAATATTGAAACAATGTCAAATAGACACCAACTCATGGAAAACAGCTACCCTAGACCGGAAGATCTTGAGAGAGGAAACCAAAGCTGGAATCCTAAGACTTGAGAGGGACATCACCAATCAAGCTGAAGAGAAGAGAAGAATAAGAATAGAACGCCTCACCTAACCCAAACGAGATCCTACCTTTGTGCGAAACTTCTCCCCTGGGATTTTCTTCGGGCACTAAGGTTTAGTGACCCATATACGACATAAATATCAAGGCGGGAGGTGATAAATGGGAAATATCACCGAATTGCATTGCTAGAACTGTGAGCACACCGACACCGACACACACACACACACACACACACACACACACACACACACACACACACACACACACACACACACACACACACACACACACACACACACACACACACACACACACACACACACACACACACACACACACACACACACACACACACACACACACACACACCGGTGGCGCGGTGGTAGAGCGCTGGACTGGGAAGTACGGTGCGTGCTCGCAGTACCCAGTTCGAATCCTGCCCAGGGCCGAAATTATTTCGGTATCGCTGTGCTTCGGGTCGTTACTCTGACTCTCGTGGGCTGGGAGTTGGGTGTGTGTGTGTGTGTGAAAGGTCATAGCATTACCCATTGATTGGTCATACGAGCTCTGAGCTCTCTTCCGGGAGGGAAATAGCTGTCGATTACGAGTCCAACACATGATCCAAAGACCAAGGTGAATACACGCATATATATATATATATATATATATATATATATATATATATATATATATATATATGTATAGATATATATACATATATATACACACATATACAGTACATACATTTATTATGTCATTTAATATTTGTTTACCCCCCTAATGCAGGTAGATTAAGAAGAACTTTCGAAAACCTTATTAAAAAGGTTGAATAAATGTGAAAATGCTTTCGTTTTCAATTCTACGCATATACTCGTATATACATATACGTATGTATATATATATATATATATATATATATATACACATATATATGTTTATATATATACATATTTATATATACATATATATGTTTATATATATATATATATATATATATATATACCTATATATATATATGTATATATATATATATATATATATATATGTATGTATGTATGTATGTATGTATATGCAAAAAAACACCAAGAAAGATAACAGAATGATAACCGAGCGCTTTCGTTTATTTAGACATCCTCAGGGTACATACAATAATTATACAAACATGAGTATATATACAAAGTGGGAGGCTATGGATTGGAACAGCCTCCCACTCAGTATATATACTCATGCTTGTATTATTGCATGCAGCCAGAGAATGTCTAAATAGACGAAAGCGCCTGGTCATCATTTTATCATTTCCTTTGTGGTTTTTCTACATATTTAAAATTACGAGTTCATGTGATTTCTCTTGGATATATAGTATATATATATATATATATATATATATATATATATATATATATATATATATATACGTATATATATGTATATGTATATGTATATATATATATATACATACATACATATATATATGTCAATCAGTTTTGGTGTGGTTTGATAGTTTTGATTTGTACTGATAAGGGAGCTAAGCACCAGCAGGACAGAAAGAGCGGCGATAGGCGACCCGTGTGGTGGTTTTGGGTCCGGACAGTGATTTTTTATATTTTTCATTATGTTGGTTTGCCATTTTTTTGCTTTTTGTTATTTCTCTGGACAATTTATGCAAACTTTGTGATTAAATTTCTTTTTGTCATTTAGTGTTGGTTTTTGTTTTTTGTTTTTGTTTTGTTTTATAGTTTGATTTGTACTGATAAGGACATACAGGACAGTTAGAGCGGTGACAGACGACCCGTGTAGTGCTTTTATGTCTGGTCTGTGACATTTGATATTTTTCTTTTTGCCCTTTTGTTTTTTATTTTCGGTGGTTCCATTTGTTGACACTTTATACTTACTCTGTTATTAATTCCTGGGTGTCGTTCATAATTTGTATTGTTCCGTTTATTTTGACATGGGATATGTGGCGTTTTTGTCAATTCTTTTCATTTGGGTGACGCTTTATACAAATTTGAAATTAATTTCCTTTTGTCATTCGGAATAGGTTTTGATTTTGTTCAACTTTGTTCAATCCGGTGGGACCTGTCCCAGAGAACATCGGTACACTATATAACTGAATCCTTTTGCTTACTATGTATAACCCTGAGGACGAACCCCGGACAGGGTTCGAAACGTCGGTAATAAATTCTGTTACTCTGAGTCCAGTGTTTTGAAATATATATACATGCGTGTGTGTGTGTGTGCGTTCGTATATATATATATATATATATATATATATATATATATATGTATATACATATATGTATGTATATATATATATATATTTATACATGTAGATATATATATATATTTATACATGTAGATATATATATATATATATATATATATATATTATACACTTTATACACACACATAGTGGCAACAGAGACTTAGAAGTGTTATATATGGAAAGATGAGAGCCAGTTCAAAAATCATCAGCGGAGGAAGAGGAGGTAGCAGGAAGACACGATCATAAATGTACCAAAGACAAATTATTTCCTGAACATATATAACAAAATCAGCTTTTTCAAAGCGCAAAGAGTGTGGATGCAAATTCGAAATTCAAAAGAAAGAAGAAACGAAAGAGAAATGTATATTTTGAAATCGAGAATTAAGGGGGTAAAGTGTTCTCTCAAAGAGGCTTATACATATAAATGAACCCATATGGACATACGTATATGTAAGTATATATACATAGATATATGCATATGTTTCCCACAACAGATAATCCAGTACGTGGTCAGAGTGTCAGCTGTCTTATGATCTCGACGGGAGTGAGGAAGAGAGGGAGGGAGGGAGGGAGGGAGGGAGGGAGGGAGGAGGGAGGGAGGGAGGGAGGAAGGGAGGGAGGGAGGGAGGCAAGAGTCTGAGTGGTTGCAGGGCAGTAAGGTCAGAGGAAGTGGTGGCCGACGAATTGGTTGATGGATGTGAAACAATGGTACGTCATCATCATCATCGTTGTATTCGTCATCATCATTGTTGTTATTACCGTCGTCGTCATCGTCATCGTCATCATCGTCTTCATCATCATCATCATCATCATCATCATCATCATCATCATCATCATCATCATCATCATCATCATCATCATCATCATCATCATCATCATCATCATCATCATCATCATCATCATCATCATCACCACCACCACCACCATCATCATCATCATCATCATCATCATCATCATCATCATCATCATCATCATCATCATCATCATCATCATCATCATCATCATCATCATCATCATCATCATCATCATCATCATCATCATCATCATCATCATCATCATCATCATCATCATCATCATCATCATCATCATCATCATCACATGTGTAGCGTATGACTCGGTCACTGGAATACTCCCGGTCGCGTGTGAAGTGTGATGAAACCAAGAGGATTAAGCTCAAGTGGAGGAGGTTTGGCACAGACTGAGGTGACCTCCATATGTGGAGAGGTATTATGTCGAGCAGCTTGTGGGTGGGAGACTACGTGCGTGCGTGTGTACGACTGTACGCGTGTGTGTGTGTACGTGTGTGTGTGTGTGTGTGTGTGTGTGTGTGTGTGTGTGTGTGTGTGTGTGTGTGTGTGTGTGTGTGTGTGTGTGTGTGTGTGTGTGTGTGTGTGTGTGTGTGTGTGTGTGTGTGTGTGTGAGAGAGAGAGAGAGAGAGAGAGAGAGAGAGAGAGAGAGAGAGAAATTCACCATTTTCTTGGATCACGTGCTGGACTTGTGCTCGGTGATGGTGGTAACTGGTGGCTGTTGTGCTGGTGGCAGGGGTGGCTGGCGCAGTAGCTATGGTCAAAGTTGTGGGCGTGTTGTCAGTAATGATGATTACGGGAAAGAGAAGGAAGATTATGGTGGGAGGGTAATGAACAGGAGAGGAACGAGGAGGAAGAGGAGGGAGAGGAGGTAGAGGAAGAAACGTAATAGAGGAAGAGGGAGAAGTTATGATATGGTGTTGTCTGGTTATGATCTGGACGTTATATGGTGAGGAAGACCTACCTTCTCTACATCGAGCGTCTCTGCTCTGATCGCAGTGGGGACGCTGAAGATCCTTATCGTGTTCTGGTTGGGTTGACAAAGACCCGATGGTTTGTTTTTCTGATATTTTTGTTAATGTTGTTGATGTTGTTGTCGTCGTCGTCGTCGTTGCTGTTTTTGTTGTTGTTGTTGTTGTCGTCGTCGTCGCTGTTGTTGTTGTTGATATTGTCTTCGTCGCTGTTGTGGTTGTTGTTGTTGATGTTGTTGTTGTCGTCGTCGCTGTTGTTGTTGTTGTCGTCGTCGTTGTCGATGTTGTTGTTGTTGTTGTTGTTGTTGTTGTTGTCGTCGTCGCTGTTATTGTTGTTGTCGTTGTTGTCGTCGTTGTTGTTGTCGTTGCCGTCGTTGTTGTTGTTTGTCGTTGTTCTCGCTGTCGTTATGTTGCTGTCGTCATCTTCGTCATTTTTGTTATCAGCTTTAATATGACTGTGGCTGTGATTATGAGTGTTGCCGTTTTCACAGTCACTCTCATTTTTGTCGTTCTTGTTGCCGTTCTTATCGTCATTCTATTCACTTTATACAGTTGCCTTTTGTCCTTATATTGTACGTGGTGTTGACGATAGGGGCAAGTTTTACTCTTAGGGATGATTTTTGATTACTTTGTTGACTCGTGGTAACAGAATCGTCGCGACGTTGTCAGGAGTGAGGTCTGAACGACATCGCAAAGTTTGTTTTGAAGGACGACTATCTTCAGCTTCAGGGA